>NW_026137726.1:0-551505 GCF_019393585.1 Leptopilina boulardi
ATGGCGAAGTATGGGAGGCGAAAAAAACACTTTTTTTTAAATTTTCGAACTATGGGCGAACTATGGGCCAAGTGTGGCGAAGTATGGGAGGCGAAAAAAACACTTGTTTTTAAATTTTCGAACTATGGGGGAACTATGGGCCAAGTATGGCGAAGTATGGGAGGCGAAAAAAACACTTTTTTTTTAATTTTTGAACTATGGGCGAACTATGGGCCAAGTATGGCGAAGTATGGGAGGCGAAAAAAACTTTTTTTTAAATTTTCGAACTATGGGGGAACTATGGGCCAAGTATGGCGAAGTATGGGAGGCGAAAAAAACACTTTTTTTTAAATTTTCGAACTATGGGCGAACTATGGGCCAAGTATGGCGAAGTATGGGAGGCGAAAAAAAAACTTTTTTTTAATTTTTGAACTTTGGGCGAACTATGGGCCAAGTATGGCGAAGTATGGGAGGCGAATAAAACACTTTTTTTTAAATTTTTGAACTATGGGCGAACTATGAGCCAAGTATGGCGAAGTATGGGAGGCGAAAAAAAAACTTTTTTTTAATTTTTGAACTTTGGGCGAACTATGGGCCAAGTATGGCGAAGTATGGGAGGCGAAAAAAACACTTTTTTTAAATTTTCGAACTATGGGGGAACTATGGGCCAAGTATGGCGAAGTATGGGAGGCGAAAAAAACACTTTTTTTTAAATTTTCGAACTATGGGCGAACTATGGGCCAAGTATGGCGAAGTATGGGAGGCGAAAAAAACACTTTTTTTTAAATTTTCGAACTATGGGCGAACTATGGGCCAAGTGTGGCGAAGTATGGGAGGCGAAAAAAACACTTGTTTTTAAATTTTCGAACTATGGGGGAACTATGGGCCAAGTATGGCGAAGTATGGGAGGCGAAAAAAACACTTGTTTTTAAATTTTCGAACTATGGGGGAACTATGGGCCAAGTATGGCGAAGTATGGGAGGCGAAAAAAACACTTTTTTTTAAATTTTCGAACTATGGGCGAACTATGGGCCAAGTATGGCGAAGTATGGGAGGCGAAAAAAACACTTTTTTTTAAATTTTTGAACTATGGGCGAACTATGGGCCAAGTATGGCGAAGTATGGGAGGCGAAAAAAAAATTTTTTTTTAAATTTTTGAACTATGGGCGAACTATGGGCCAAGTATGGCGAAGTATGGGAGGCGAAAAAAACACTTTTTTTTAATTTTTGAACTATGGGCGAACTATGGGCCAAGTATGGCGAAGTATGGGAGGCGAAAAAAACACTTTTTTTAAATTTTCGAAATATGGGGGAACTATGGGCCAAGTATGGCGAAGTATAGGAGGCGAAAAAAACACTTTTTTTTAAATTTTCGAACTATGGGCGAACTATGGGCCAAGTATGGCGAAGTATGGGAGGCGAAAAAAACACTTTTTTTTAAATTTTCGAACTATGGGCGAACTATGGGCCAACTATGGAAGATTGGAGGAAGTTGGAAGTTGGAAGATTGAAAAAAAAAGATTTTCTCGCATCCCATACTTCGCCATACTTTGCCCATAGTTCACCCATAGTTCGAAGATTCGAATAAAATGATTTTTTCGCCTCCTATTCTTCGCCATTCTTGGCCCATAGTTCGCCCATAGTTCAAAAATTAAAAAAAAGTGTTTTTTTCGCCTCCCATACTTCGCCATACTTTGCCCATAGTTCGCCCATATTTGAAGAATGTGAAAAAAATGATTTTTTTTGCCTTCCATAGTTCGCCATACTTGGCCCACAGTTCGCCCATAGTTCAAAATTTTTTAAAAAAAGGGTTTTTTTAAAGCCATACTTGAACTATGGGATTCCCTCATTAGCAATACTTTTGCCATACTTTGTCAGCTTTTGGCCATCTTTAACCCATAGTTGGCCATACTTTGCCATCTTTGCCCCATACTTCCATTTCCACGCGGGAAGTCACTGTTATTTGTGTTAATTTAAGGTGGTTTAAACAGAGATAATACATAGTTGCTCATATTTTCTCAAAATAAAGTAATTTTGCCCAGCATTTTACCCATTTTTCATCCGTTTTTGTCCTTTTTTTAAAAAAGAGGTATAACTTTTTTGTTTTAATCGCTATTAAAAATTGTCAGACGAAAAAAGACTACAATGAGAAAGAAAATTGAGGACGAAGTCGAGGACTAACTTGAACCAAAAATAAGGACGAATAGGAGGACTAACTTAAGAAAAAAAATCAGGGCGAAAATGAGGACTAACTTGAAACTAAGTTGAGGACTAATTTGAAAATCAAAAATGAGGACGAAGTTAAGGACTAACTCAAAACGAAAATGAGGACGAATTTGATAACAAAGATGGGAACTAACTTAAGGACGATGTTGAGGACTAGCTTGAAACGAAAATGAGGACGAACATGAGGACTAACTCAAAAACGAAAATAAGGACGAAGTTTAGGACTAACTTATGAACGAAAATGAGGACGAAGTTGAGGACTAACTTGAAACGAAAATAAGGACGAAGTTGAGGACTAACTTGGAAACGAAGTTGAGGACTAATTTGAGAAAGAAAATGAGGACAAAGTTAAGGACTAACTTCAAACGAAAATGAGGGAAAAAATGAAAACTAACTTAAGAATGAAATTATGGACGAATTTGAGGACTAACTTAAAACGAAAATGAGGACGAATTTAAGGACAAAGATGAAAACTGACTTGAGGATGAAAATGAGGACTAACTTGAAAAACAAAAATAAGGACGAAAATGAGGACTATCTTCAAAAACGAAAATGAGGACGAATTTAAGGACCAAGATGAGAAATGACTTGAGGAAGAAGATAAGGACTAACTTGAAAACGAAAATGAGGACGAATTTGAGGACTAACATGAAAAACAAAAATGAGGACAAAGTGAAGACTAATTTGAAAAAGAAAATGAGGACTAATTTGAGAAAGAAAATGAGGACAAAATTCAGGACTAACTTCAAACGAAAATGTGGACGAATATAAGGACAAAGATGAGAACTAACTTGTGGACGAAAATGAGGACTAACTTTAAAAACGAAAATGAGGACTATCTTCAAAAACGAAAATGAGGACGAAGATGAGGACTAACTCAAAAACGAAAATAAGGACAAAGTGAGGACTAAATTAAGAACGAAAAAGTGGACGAATTTGAGCTTTAACTAGAAACGAAAATGAAAGCGAAAATGAGGACGAAATTAAGGACTAACTTGAAAACGAAAATGAGGACGATAATGAGGACTAACTTGAAATAAAAATGAGAGCGAAAATGAGGACTAACTTGAAAACGAAAATGAGGACGAAAATGAGGACTAACTTTGAAAACGAAAATGAGGACGAATTTGAGGACTAACTTGAAACGAAAATGAGGACGAAGTTGCAGACTAATATGAGAAAGAAAGTGAGGACGAAGTTGAGGACTAATTTGAGAAAGAAAATGAGAACAAAGTTCAGGACCAACTTTAAACGAAAATGAGGACAATGATGAAAACTAACTTAAGAATGAAAATGAGGACTAATTTGAAAAACAAAAATAAGGACGAAAATGAGGACGAATTTGAGGACTAACTTGAAAGGAAAATGAGGACAAAGTTCAGGAGCACAATGATGAAAACTAATTTAAGAATGGAAATTAGGACGAATTTGAGGACTAACTTGAAAAGAAAATGTGGACGAATTTTTAAGGACAAAGATGAGAACTGATTTGAGGACGAACATGAGGACTAACTTGAAACTAAGTTGAGGACTAATTTGAAAAACAAAAATGAGGACGAAGTTAAGGACTAACTCAAAAACGAAAATAAGGACGAAGTTTAGGACTAACTTATGAACGAAACTGAGGACGAACATGAGGACTAACTCAAAAACGAAAATAAGGACGAAGTTTAGGACTAACTTATGAACGAAAATGAGGACGAAGTTGAGGACTAACTTGAAACGAAAATAAGGACGAAGTTGAGGACTAACTTGGAAACGAAGTTGAGGACTAATTTGAGAAAGAAAATGAGGACAAAGTTAAGGACTAACTTCAAACGAAAATGAGGGAAAAAATGAAAACTAACTTAAGAATGAAATTATGGACGAATTTGAGGACTAACTTAAAACGAAAATGAGGACGAATTTAAGGACAAAGATGAAAACTGACTTGAGGATGAAAATGAGGACTAACTTGAAAAACAAAAATAAGGACGAAAATGAGGACTATCTTCAAAAACGAAAATGAGGACGAATTTAAGGACCAAGATGAGAAATGACTTGAGGACGAAGATGAGGACTAACTTTAAAAACGAAAATGAGGACTATCTTCAAAAACGAAAATGAGGACGAAGATGAGGACTAACTCAAAAACGAAAATAAGGACAAAGTGAGGACTAAATTAAGAACGAAAAAGTGGACGAATTTGAGCTTTAACTAGAAACGAAAATGAAAGCGAAAATGAGGACGAAATTAAGGACTAACTTGAAAACGAAAATGAGGACGAATTTGAGGACTAACTTGAAACGAAAATGAGGACGAATTTAAGAACAAAGATTAGAACTGATTTGAGGATTAAAATGAGGACTAATTTGAAAAACAAAAATAAGGACGAAAATGAGGACGAATTTGAGGACTAACTTGAAAACGAAAATGAGGACGAATTTGAGGACTAACTTGAAAAACAAAAATGAGGACGAAGTGAGGACTAATTTGTGAAAGAAAATGAGGACAAAGTTCATTACTAACTTCAAACGATAATGAGGACGAATATAGGGACAAAGATGAGAAGTAACTTGAGGACGAAAATGAGGACTAACTTAAAAAACAAAAATAAAGACTAAGTTGCGGACTAATTTGAGTAAGAAAATGAGGACGAATTTAAGGACGAACTTGAAAGGAAAATGAGGACGTATTTAAGGACAAAGATGAAACTGATTTGAGGATGAAAATGAGGACTAATTTGAAAAACAAAAATAAGGACGAAAATGAGGACTAACTTGAAAATGGAAAATGAGGACGAATTTGAGGACTAACTTGGAAACGAAAATGAGGACGAAAATGAGGACTTACATGAAACGAAAATGAGAGCGAACATGAGGACTAACTTGAAAAACACAAATAAGGACGAAAATGAGGACTATCTTCAAAAACGAAAATGAGGACGAAGATGAGGACAAAGATGAGAACTGTCTTGAGGACGAAAATGAGAACTAACTTAAAAACGAAAATAAGGACGAATTTAAGGACAAAGCTGACAACTGACTTGAGGACGAAACTGAGGACTAATTTGAAAAATGAAAATGAGGACGAATTTGAGGACTAACTTGAAACGAAAATAAGGACGAAGTTGCGTACTAATTTGAGAAAGAAAATGAGGACGAAGTTGAGGACTAATTTGAGAAAGAAAATGAGGACAAATTTCAGGACTAACTTCTAAAGAAAATGAGGACAATGATGAAAACTTACTTAAGAATGAAAATGGGTCGAATTTAAGGACTAACTTGAACCGAAAATAAGGTCGAATTAAAGGATCAAGATGAGAACTGACTTGTGGAAGAAAATAAGGACTAACTTGAAAACGAAAATGAGGACGATATTGAGGACTAACTTGAAACGAAAATGAGGACGAATTTGAGGACTAACTTGAAAAACAAAAATGAGGACGAAGTTTGCCGACTAATTTGAGAAAAAAAATGAGGACAAAGTTGAGGACTAATTTGAGAAAGAAAATGAGGACAAAGTTCAGGACTAACTTCTACCGATAATAAGGACAATGATGAAAACTAACTTAAGAATGAAAATGAGGACGAATTTGAGGACTAACTTGAAACAAAAATGAGGACGAATTTAAGACAAAGATGAGAATTGACTTGAGAATGTAAATGAGGACTAACTTGAAAAACAAAAATGAGGACAAAGTTAAGGACTAACATTTAAATGAAAATGAGGACGAAAATGAGACCGAAGTTGTTTACATTGCCAGGATTAATTTTATTTAGCAGAAAAAAATTTAGATAAGCTTTAAATGCATGAAACTGACTGTCCCCATTTACCCCAAAATTTGGGGTAAATGGGGACAGCATAGTTATTTTAAAAAAGCTTTTAGAAAAAAGCCTCCTTAAATATATTACTGTAATAAGGGATGAAAAAACTTGAAAAAAAATTGTATTAGATATATGATAGTTAAACCAATTAAAATTTTTTCATTTTTTTTTATTTCAGTATTTTGTCTCGCATTTGAAAAATCATACAAAATTTTTTTCTTATTCCTTATGATTATTATAACAGAAATTCATTTGAATTTTGGATTTTTGTTATTATTAACTAAATTGACAAAAAAAAAAATTGAAGTGAATTTAAAAGTCAAAAGTTATTAAACAGCATTAGAACTACAAATAAATTAGTACATGCAGTCAATAAATATTTTTTTCCACCTTTTCCACGTAGTTTTCATCAGACAGAACAGAATTTCTTAAAGTTGAAACAAAAAAATTAATATTTAGCCGAGTTCAAGTGAAATTTATCCTTCAAAAGTTATTAAATAGCATTAGAACTACAAATAAATTAGTACATGAAGTCAATTAATATTTTTTCCACCTTTTCCACATAGTTTTTATTGAAAAGAACAAAATTTTTTAAAGTTGAAACAAAAAAATTAATATTTAGCCGAGTTCAAGTGAACTTTATCCTTCAAAAGTTATTAAATAGCATTAGAACTACAAATAAATTAGTACACGTAGTCCATTAATATTTTTTTCACCTTTTCCACATAGTTTTTATTGAAAAGAACAGAATTTCTCAAAGTTGAAACAAAAAAAATAATATTTAGCCGAGTTCAAGTGAACTTTATCCTTCAAAAGTTATTAAATAGCATTAGAACTACAAATAAATTAGTACATGAAGTCAATTAATATTTTTTCCACCTTTTCTACACAGTTTTTATTGAAAAGAACAGAATTTTTTAAAGTTGAAACAAAAAAATTATTATTTAGCCGAGTTCAAGTGAACTTTATCCTTCAAAAGTTATTAAATAGCATTAGAACTACAAATAAATTAGTACACGTAGTCCATTAATATTTTTTTCACCTTTTCCACATAGTTTTTATTGAAAAGAACAGAATTTCTCAAAGTTGAAACAAAAAAATTAATATTTAGCCGAGTTCAAGTGAACTTTATCCTTCAAAAGTTATGAAACAATATTAGAGCTACAAGTAAATTAATACACGTTGTCAATTAATATTTTTTCCACCTTTTCCACGTAGTTTTTTTCCAATAAAAAGAATTTCTCAGAGTTGAATCAAAAATATTAATATTTAGCCGAGTTCACGTGAAATTTATCCGTCAAAAGTTATTAAACAGCATTAGAACTACAAATAAATTATTACATGAAGTCAATTAATATTTTTCCACCTTTTCCACGTAGTTTTTATCAGACAGAACAGAATTTCTTAAAGTTGAAACAAAAATATTAATATTTAGCCGAGTTCAAGTGAACTTTATCCGTTAAAAAATATTAAACAATATTAGAGCTACAAATACATTGGTACGTGTAGTCAATTAATAATTTTTCCATCTTTTCCAAGTAGTTTTTATCCAAAAAAAAAAAATTTCGCAGAGTGGAATCAAAAATATTAATATTTAGCCGAGTTCACGTGAAATTTATCAGTCAAAAGTTATTAAACAGCATCAGAACTACAAATAAATTAGTACATGCAGTCAATTAATATTTTTTTCCACCTTTTCCACATAGTTGTTATTCAAAAGAAAAGATTTTCTCAAAGTTGAGACAAAAAATTAATATTTAGCCGAGTTCAAGTGAACTTTATCCTTCAAAAGTTATTAAATAGCATTAGAACTACAAATAAATTAGTACATGAAGTCAATAAATATTTTTCCACCTTTTCAACGTAGTTTTCATCAGACAGAACAGAATTTCTTAAAGTTGAAACAAAAATATTAATATTTAGCCGAGTTCAAGTGAACTTTATCCGTTTAAAGATATTAAACAATATTAGAGCTACAAATAAATTGGTACGTGTAGTCAATTAATAATTTTTCCATCTTTTCCAAGTAGTCTTTATCCAAAAATAAAGAATTTCTCAGAGTTGAATCAAAAATATAAATATTTAGCCGAGTTCACGTGAAATTTATCCGTCAAAAGTTATTAAACAGCATTATAACTACAAATAAATTAGTACATGCAGTCAATTAATATTTTTTTCCACCTTTTCCACATAGTTTTTATTCAAAAGAAAAGATTTTCTCAAAGTTGAGACAAAAAATTAATATTTAGCCGAGTTCAAGTGAACTTTATCCTTCAAAAGTTATTAAATAGCATTAGAACTACAAATAAATTAGTACATGAAGTCAATAAATATTTTTCCACCTTTTCAACGTAGTTTTCATCAGACAGAACAGAATTTCTTAAAGTTGAAACAAAAATATTAATATTTAGCCGAGTTCAAGTGAACTTTATCCGTTTAAAGATATTAAACAATATTAGAGCTACAAATAAATTGGTACGTGTAGTCAATTAATAATTTTTCCATCTTTTCCAAGTAGTCTTTATCCAAAAATAAAGAATTTCTCAGAGTTGAATCAAAAATATAAATATTTAGCCGAGTTCACGTGAAATTTATCCGTCAAAAGTTATTAAACAGCATTATAACTACAAATAAATTAGTACATGCAGTCAATTAATATTTTTTTCCACCTTTTCCACATAGTTTTTATTCAAAAGAAAAGATTTTCTCAAAGTTGAGACAAAAAATTAATATTTAGCCGAGTTCAAGTGAACTTTATCCTTCAAAAGTTATTAAATAGCATTAGAACTACAAATAAATTAGTACATGAAGTCAATAAATATTTTTCCACCTTTTCAACGTAGTTTTCATCAGACAGAACAGAATTTCTTAAAGTTGAAACAAAAATATTAATATTTAGCCGAGTTCAAGTGAACTTTATCCGTTTAAAGATATTAAACAATATTAGAGCTACAAATAAATTGGTACGTGTAGTCAATTAATAATTTTTCCATCTTTTCCAAGTAGTCTTTATCCAAAAATAAAGAATTTCTCAGAGTTGAATCAAAAATATAAATATTTAGCCGAGTTCACGTGAAATTTATCCGTCAAAAGTTATTAAACAGCATTATAACTACAAATAAATTAGTACATGCAGTCAATTAATATTTTTTTCCACCTTTTCCACATAGTTTTTATTCAAAAGAAAAGATTTTCTCAAAGTTGAGACAAAAAATTAATATTTAGCCGAGTTCAAGTGAACTTTATCCTTCAAAAGTTATTAAATAGCATTAGAACTACAAATAAATTAGTACATGAAGTCAATTAATATTTTTTCCACCTTTTCCACATAGTTTTTATTGAAAAGAACAGAATTTTTTAAAGTTGAAACAAAAAAATTAATATTTAGCCGAGTTCAAGTGAACTTTATCCTTCAAAAGTTATTAAATAGCATTAGAACTACAAATAAATTAGAGCACGTAGTCAATTAATATTCTTTCCACCTTTTCCACATAGTTTTTATTCAAAAGAACAGAATTTCTCAAAGTTGAAACAAAAAAATTAATATTTAGCCGAGTTCTAGTGAACTTTATCCGTTAAATGATATTAAACAATATTAGAGCTACAAATAAATTGATACGTGTAGTCAATTTATAATTTTTCCATCTTTTCCAAATAGTTTTTATCCAAAAATAAAGAATTTCTCAAAGTTGAAACAAAAATATTAATATTTAGCCGAGATCGAGTGAACTTTATCCGTTAAAATATATTAAACAATATTAGAGCTACAAATAAATTGGTACGTGTAGTCAATGAATAATTTTTCCATCCTTTCCAAGTAGTTATTATCCAAAAAAAAAATTTATGAAAGTTGAAACAAAAATATTAATAATTAGCCGAGTTCAAGTGAACTTTATCCGTTAAAAAATATTAAACAATATTAGAGCTACAAATACATTGGTACGTGTAGTCAATTAATAATTTTTCCATCTTTTCCAAGTAGTTTTTATCAAAAAAAAAAAAATTTCGCAGAGTGGAATCAAAAATATTAATATTTAGCCGAGTTCACGTGAAATTTATCCGTCAAAAGTTATTAAACAGCATTAGAACTACAAATAAATTATTACATGAAGTCAATTAATATTTTTCCACCTTTTCCACGTAGTTTTCATCAGACAGAACAGAATTTCTTAAAGTTGAAACAAAAATATTAATATTTAGCCGAGTTCAAGTGAACTTTATCCGTTAAAAGATATTAAACAATATTAGAGTTACAAATAAATTGGTACGTGTAGTCAATTAATAATTTTTCCATCTTTTCCAAGTAGTTTTTATCCAAAAATAAAGAATTTCTCAAAAATGAAACAAAAATATTAATATTTAGCCGAGTTCAAGTGAACTTTATCCGTTAAAAGTTATGAAACAATATTAGAGCTACAAGTAAATTAATACACGTTGTCAATTAATATTTTTTCCACCTTTTCCACGTAGTTTTTTTCCAATAAAAAGAATTTCTCAGAGTTGAATCAAAAATATTAATATTTAGCCGAGTTCACGTGAAATTTATCCGTCAAAAGTTATTAAACAGCATTAGAACTACAAAGAAATTATTACATAAAGTCAATTAATATTTTTCCACCTTTTCCACGTAGTTTTCATCAGACAGAACAGAATTTCTTAAAGTTGAAACAAAAATATTAATATTTAGCCGAGTTCAAGTGAACTTTATCCGTTAAAAAATATTAAACAATATTAGAGCTACAAATACATTGGTACGTGTAGTCAATTAATAATTTTTCCATCTTTTCCAAGTAGTTTTTATCCAAAAAAAAAATATTTTGCAGAGTGGAATCAAAAATATTAATATTTAGCCGAGTTCACGTGAAATTTATCAGTCAAAATTTATTAAACAGCATCAGAACTACAAATAAATTAGTACATGCAGTCAATTAATATTTTTTTCCACCTTTTTCACATAGTTTTTTTTCAAAAGAAAAGATTTTCTCAAAGTTGAGACAAAAAATTAATATTTAGCCGAGTTCAAGTGAACTTTATTCTTCAAAAGTTATTAAATAGCATTAGAACTACAAATAAATTAGTACATGAAGTCAATAAATATTTTTCCACCTTTTCCACGTAGTTTTCATCAGACAGAACAGAATTTCTCAAAAATGAAACAGAAATATTAATATTTAGCCGAGTTCAAGTGAACTTTATCCGTTAAAAGTTATGAAACAATATTAGAGCTACAAATAGATTGGTACGTGTAGTCAATTAATATTCTTTCCATCTTTTCCAAGTAGTTTTTATTCAAAGGAACAGAATTTCTCAGAGTTGAATCAAAAATATAAATATTTAGCCGAGTTCACGTGAAATTTATCCGTCAAAAGTTATTAAACAGCATTATAACTACAAATAAATTAGTACATGCAGTCAATTAATAATTTTTCCATCTTTTCCAAGTACTTTTTATCCAAAAATAAAGAATTTCTCAAAGTTGAAACAAAAATATTAATATTTAGCCGAGTTCAAGTGAACTTTATCCTTCAAAAGTTATTAAATAGCATTAGAACTACAAATAAATTAGTACATGAAGTCAATAAATATTTTTCCACCTTTTCCACGTAGTTTTCATCAGACAGAACAGAATTTCTCAAAAATGAAACAAAAAAATTAATATTTAGCCGAGTTCAAGTGAACTTTATCCTTCAAAAGTTATTAAATAGCATTAGAACTACAAATAAAATAGTACACGTAGTCAATTAATATTTTTTTCACCTTTTCCACGTAGTTTTTTTCCAATAAAAAGAATTTCACAGAGTTGAATCAAAAATATTAATATTTAGCCGAGTTCACGTGAAATTTATCCGTCAAAAGTTATTAAACAGCATTAAAACTACAAATAAATTATTACATGAAGTCAATTAATATTTTTTCCACCTTTTCCACATAGTTTTTATTGAAAAGAACAGAATTTTTTAAAGTTGAAACAAAAATATTAATATTTAGCCGAGTTCAAGTGAACTTTATCCGTTAAAAGTTATGAAACAATATTAGAGCTACATGTAAATTGGTACGTGTAGTCAATTAATAATTTTTCCATCTTTTCCAAGTAGTTTTAATCCAAAAAAATAGAATTTCTCAGAGTTGAAACAAAAATATTAATATTTAGCCGAGTTCACGTGAAATTTATCAGTCAAAATTTATTAAACAATATTAGAGCTACAAGTAAATTAATACACGTTGTCAATTAATATTTTTTCCACCTTTTCCACGTAGTTTTTTTCCAATAAAAAGAATTTCTCAGAGTTGAATCAAAAATATTAATATTTAGCCGAGTTCACGTGAAATTTATCCGTCAAAAGTTATTAAACAGCATTAGAACTACAAATAAATTATTACATGAAGTCAATTAATATTTTTCCACCTTTTCCACGTAGTTTTCATCAGACAGAACAGAATTTCTTAAAGTTGAAACAAAAATATTAATATTTAGCCGAGTTCAAGTGAACTTTATCCGTTAAAAAATATTAAACAATATTAGAGCTACAAATACATTGGTACGTGTAGTCAATTAATAATTTTTCCATCTTTTCCAAGTAGTTTTTATCCAAAAAAAAAAAAATTTTGCAGAGTGGAATCAAAAATATTAATATTTAGCCGAGTTCACGTGAAATTTATCAGTCAAAATTTATTAAACAGCATCAGAACTACAAATAAATTAGTACATGCAGTCAATTAATATTTTTTTCCACCTTTTCCACATAGTTTTTTTTCAAAAGAAAAGATTTTCTCAAAGTTGAGACAAAAAATTAATATTTAGCCGAGTTCAAGTGAACTTTATTCTTCAAAAGTTATTAAATAGCATTAGAACTACAAATAAATTAGAGCACGTAGTCAATTAATATTCTTTCCACCTTTTCCACATAGTTTTTATTCAAAAGAACAGAATTTCTCAAAGTTGAAACAAAAAAATTAATATTTAGCCGAGTTCAAGTGAACTTTATCCGTTAAATTTTATGAAACAATATTAGAGCTACATGTAAATTGGTACGTGTAGTCAATTAATAATTTTTCTACCTTTTCCAAGTGGTTTTAATCCAAAAAAAAGAATTTCTCAAAGTTGAAACAAAAATATTAATATTTAGCCGAGTTCAAGTGAACTTTATCCGTTAGAAGATATTAAACAATATTAGAGCGACAAATAAATTGGTACGTGTAGTCAATTAATAATTTTTTCATCTTTTCCAAGTATTTTTTATCCAAAAAAAAAGAATTTCTCAAAGTTGTAACAAAAATATTAATATTTGGCCGAGTTCAAGTGAACTTTATCCGTTAAATTTTATGAAACAATATTAGAGCTACATGTAAATTGGTACGTGTAGTCAATTCATAATTTTTCTACCTTTTCCAAGTGGTTTTAATCCAAAAAAAAGAATTTCTCAAAGTTGAAACAAAAATATTAATATTTAGCCGAGTTCAAGTGAACTTTATCCGTTAGAAGATATTAAACAGCATTAGAACTACAAATAAATTATTACATGAAGTCAATTAATATTTTTCCACCTTTTCCACGTAGTTTTCATTAGACAGAACAGAATTTCTCAAAGTTGAAACAAAAAAATTAATATTTAGCCGAGTTCAAGTGAACTTTATCCGTTAAAAGATATTAAACAATATTAGAGCTACAAATAAATTGATACGTGTAGTCAATTAATAATTTTTCCATTTTTTCCAAGTAGTCTTTATCCAAAAATAAAGAATTTCTCAGAGTTGAATCAAAAATATAAATATTTAGCCGAGTTCACTTGAAATTTATCCGTCAAAAGTTATTAAACAGCATTATAACTACAAATAAATTAGTACATGCAGTCAATTAATAATTTTTCCATCTTTTCCAAGTAGTTTTTTTCCAATAAAAAGAATTTCACAGAGTTGAATCAAAAATATTAATATTTAGCCGAGTTCACGTGAAATTTATCCGTCAAAAGTTATTAAACAGCATTAGAACTACAAATAAATTATTACATGAAGTCAATTAATATTTTTCCACCTTTTCCACGTAGTTTTCATCAGACAGAACAGAATTTCTTAAAGTTGAAACAAAAATATTAATATTTAGCCGAGTTCAAGTGAACTTTATCCTTCAAAAGTTATTAAATAGCATTCGAACTATTAATAAATTAGTACACGTAGTCAATTAATATTTTTTTCACCTTTTCCACATAGTTTTTATCTAAAAGAACAGAATTTCTCAAAGTTGAAACAAAAAAATTAATATTTAGCCGAGTTCAAGTGAACTTTATCCGTTAAAAGATATTAAACAATATTAGAGCTACAAATAAATTGATACGTGTAGTCAATTAATAATTTTTCCATCTTTTCCAAGTAGTCTTTATCCAAAAATAAAGAATTTCTCAGAGTTGAATCAAAAATATAAATATTTAGCCGAGTTCACGTGAAATTTATCCGTCAAAAGTTATTAAACAGCATTATAACTACAAATAAATTAGTACATGCAGTCAATTAATAATTTTTCCATCTTTTCCAAGTAGTTTTTATCCAAAAATAAAGAATTTCTCAAAGTTGAAACAAAAATATTAATATTTAGCCGAGTTCAAGTGAACTTTATCCTTCAAAAGTTATTAAATAGCATTAGAACTACAAATAAATTAGTACATGAAGTCAATAAATATTTTTCCACCTTTTCCACGTAGTTTTCATCAGACAGAACAGAATTTCTCAAAAATGAAACAAAAAAATTAATATTTAGCCGAGTTCAAGTGAACTTTATCCTTCAAAAGTTATTAAATAGCATTAGAACTACAAATAAAATAGTACACGTAGTCAATTAATAATTTTTCCATCTTTTCCAAGTAGTTTTAATCCAAAAAAATAGAATTTCTCAGAGTTGAAACAAAAATATTAATATTTGGCCGAGTTCAAGTGAACTTTATCCGTTAAATTTTATGAAACAATATTAGAGCTACATGTAAATTGGTACGTGTAGTCAATTAATAATTTTTCTACCTTTTCCAAGTGGTTTTAATCCAAAAAAAAGAATTTCTCAAAGTTGAAACAAAAATATTAATATTTAGCCGAGTTCAAGTGAACTTTATCCGTTAGAAGATATTAAACAATATTAGAGCGACAAATAAATTGGTACGTGTAGTCAATTAATAATTTTTTCATCTTTTCCAAGTATTTTTTATCCAAAAAGAAAGAATTTCTCAAAGTTGTAACAAAAATATTAATATTTGGCCGAGTTCAAGTGAACTTTATCCGTTAAATTTTATGAAACAATATTAGAGCTACATGTAAATTGGTACGTGTAGTCAATTAATAATTTTTCTACCTTTTCCAAGTGGTTTTAATCCAAAAAAAAGAATTTCTCAAAGTTGAAACAAAAATATTAATATTTAGCCGAGTTCAAGTGAACTTTATCCGTTAGAAGATATTAAACAGCATTAGAACTACAAATAAATTATTACATGAAGTCAATTAATATTTTTCCACCTTTTCCACGTAGTTTTCATTAGACAGAACAGAATTTCTCAAAGTTGAAACAAAAAAATTAATATTTAGCCGAGTTCAAGTGAACTTTATCCGTTAAAAGATATTAAACAATATTAGAGCTACAAATAAATTGGTACGTGTAGTCAATTAATAATTTTTCCATCTTTTCCAAGTAGTTTTTATAAAAAAAAAAGAATTTCTCAAAGTTGAAACAAAAATATTAATATTTAGCCGAATTCAAGTGAAATTTATCCGCTAAAAGTGATTAAACTGCATTATAACTACAAATAAACTTGTACATGAAGTTAATTAATATTTTTTCCACCTTTTCCACGATGTTTTCATCCGCTAGAACACAATTAGTCAAAGTTATTTAAAAAAGATTAATATAAAGCCGAGTTCCAGTGACCTTTATTCGTTGATTAATATTAAACCGAAACCGAGTTAGATATAAATTTTCAAAATTATTCTATCAAGGTTTTTCGACATTTCCACGAAGTTTTCATCCGCCAGAACACAATTAGTCAAAGTTCGTTAAAAAAGATTAATATTTAGCCGAGTTCAAGTAACCGTTATTCATTATATAAGATAAAACCGGAACGGAAATACAAATAATATTGTAGAATTTTTTTACCAAGATTTTCCACCTTTTCCACGAAGTTTTCATCCGCTAGAACACAATTATTCAAAGTTCGTTAAAAATGATAACTATTTATCCGAGTTACCATTTTTTTCTGTAAAAAAATTAATTGACTAATTATTTTATAATGTAGTTAATTAAATATGTAGTTAACCATGTTTCACACGTCGTTTAGCGTCACATCACACACAAAAATAAGCGCGTGATCCAAACACCATATTACGTTCTACATTTTCATATAACATCTTAATGAACAATTTTAGTCAAGTTACTTTGTCTTTGACATATTTTTCTGCACTTTTCAGTCTTCTTTTGAAACAAGAAAAAATTTTTTTTTTAGCGTACAGCACTCACGGAATTATTTCTTAGAAATTAAATTGCACACAAAAACTGCTAACCAACAATTTTCACCGACCAAAACAAACTTCACTTGAACTCGGCTAAATATTAATATTTTTGTTTCAACTTTGAGAAATTCTTTTCTGTCGGATGAAAACAACGTGGAAAAGGTGGAAAATATTAATAGATTACATGTACTAATTAATTTACAGTTTTGCTACTGTTTAATAACTTTCAATGGATAAGGTCAGTTCAACTCGGCTAAATATTAATATTTTTCCTTCAACTTTGAGAAATTTTGTTCTATCGGATGAAAACTTCATTGAAAAGATGAAAAATAATAATAGATTACATATTTTTAAATTTTTTTTATTAATTTTTTTATTATTACTTTAAATCTATATTCGCCAGTTCATTAATTAGAACTCTATTTAATAAATTCAATTTGAGTAAGAATTTAATTTAGTAATGGAAGAATTCGTAAATAAATAGGTTATTTATTCAATTCAAATTTTGCTTTATTTGAATCAAAAATTCTTACATTTTGTGAAAATAAATTATGTATTTGGATCAAATAAAATAATAATTGCAACAATTAAAGAGGTTTTAGTTTCAATAAAATCAATTACTTATGATAAGTAATCGAATATTTAATTCAAGAAAATTATTAGTTTTTTCAAGAAAAATATTTTATTCATGCAAATAAATATTTATTTGAATCAAAAAACATGCAGTATTCAATCAAATAATTTTCATAAATGACTCAAATAATTATTTATTAGCTTTGCATATTCCATTTATTTTATTTCAATACTTTGTATTTGATTCGAATTACTATTTATTTTATACGCCAAAATAAAATACTTATGTGTAGTAAATATTTCAAAAAATGAAATAATATCGAGAATAATATCCATAATTGATTTAAATTATTATTTATTAGTTTGAAATATTCCATTTATTTGATTCGAATACTTTGTATTTGATACAAATTATTATTTATATGTCTCGATAAAATAACATTTATACTTAGGTTTAGTAAATGTGTATTTGGTTCAAATACATATTTATTGGATAATGGATAAGTAAATGATGTATTTGGATCAAATAATTTTTATTTGATCCAACTAAATCCTTTTCAGTGTGGAAATGGAAGCAACTTTTCTCTTTCGAACTTTTTTATCTATTGACACCTTTTTGCAATAAATTGTTATCAACAATTAGCTCAAAATTGTACGATACATCATGCTCTGAGAATTAAAAAACAATCAATACTATCTATAATAATATATTATATAACTATAATAAAACTATTGGGTTGATAGCATAACCGAAAAAAATAACAATTTAATAAAATAAATTTTTTTAAACCCAATACTGCCATTCAAAGGAACGTGGCGTAAAGGAACGTGTAAAATAAGCAATTTTTCTTAAATATTTTTATTTTTTTTAAAATTATAATAATTAATATTAAATGAAATCGCATTTGCGTTATTTCATTTTTTTATTTACCAAATTGTCCCTTACTTCACAAACCTCGACTTTCAAGTGTTTCAAGATTCATCGCTTTATTTCTTTATTATTTTGTGTTTTGGTGCACATAACCAACGTTTGCGATATTTTTTAAATCCCTCAAATTCTTTCAAAAACGTTGAAAATCTTCTCATTTCTTCTTTTTCTCTTCTTCACCTTCAATTCAGGTAATTTTTGTTGTTATGTTTATTTACTACATAGGTGATTCTATAATATTATTTTAAAATGACATAATTTTAATAGCTAAAATTTTCTTTTTGTAAAAGTATTATTTTCTTCAATTTTTGATTAACCTTTTTCGGATTCAAAGAAATTTTAAAAGCACAATTTTTTTTCATAATGTAAATTATCAAAAAACATAAAAAATATAAAAGAGATTAAATATTTATTTATTTATTTAATTATTATTATTTATTTATTGAATTTTATTTTGAATTTAATTAAATATAATTATGTTTTATATGAATTTTTATATTTTAAATTACCATTTAACACAATTTCTTTTTAAACGAATTTTTATTTAACAAAATTTGTTATTTAAAATAATTCTAATTTAAGCCAATTTCAATTTAGCATAATTATTATTTAATAGAATTTTAACCATCTTGTTTCATTTTAAAAACCCTTCTGGAGATTTTCGTACACGAAAGTATGGGGCTACCCGAGATAACCTAAAACAACAATTATTATCATTGTTATATTATTATTTTATTTATTACAAAAAGATGTGGTTGGTTGAAAAAGTTGTAAAGTAAAAAGGTACTTACTTTTCTACGTTCCTTTGAATGTTGGTATTAAGTTTTTAAAAATTGTTTTTTTATTAAATTGTTTAAAAAAATTAGATAAACAATTTATTTTTCCATGAATCCAATATTTAATTTTGCGTTAGAAACGCTTAATTTTTCCATTTAATGTTGTTTCAATATTTTTTTTCAAATGACAAATTCTCATTCGTCTAGCACTTCTGAGACAGGATATACATTTATCACTGAAAATAGCCTAAAACTAATAATTTTTAACTATTTTTCGATTTTCTTGTCTTAAAATAATCATCTTTAAATTTTTAAGAGATTGATGAAATACAATCTTTAGTTTTCATTTTACATAAATAACTATATTGATATAAATAAACAAATGAAAAGTACTGTTTTATTATAAGTCGTATGAATATTGGAATAAAATCTAAGTAGTTTTTAATTATTAGACATTTAAAGCACTCCTATCACACGTAATTTGTTATAACTAAATTATGGGGTTTTCGTGGTTGCTGATTAATAATCTCATGTCAGTTTTTAAAAATACAAATTAGCAGATGCCATATTTTGCACGACTTTTGAAAAAACTTAATGTATTCAAAATTTCTTGGTAAGTAGTTTCCAGTGATTTTAAAGTTAATTTTAAATATTCATCCGCCATATTGGATCCGCTATTTTGAATTTTGAAAAACTAACATCAGATTCGTAATTTACGTCTCCGAAAACCCCCGAGTAATACATTGTATAAAAAACCATCCATTATTTTTTGTGCACTGAAAAAAATTTTATGACGAGAACGAGCTGTTTGGGAATATAATTAATATGTAGAAACGAAACATCCAACTCTGTGAATAAGTTTCACCGCAGAAGCCGAAAGATTAGCCAATTCGGCTACAGTGAATTTAGAGTTCAATCTTTCTGGTCAGCCATTTTGGCAATACAATATCGCTCGTTCATTTTTGATGAATTTTTTAACTGTTATGGCGAAAATATTCTCAGATGCAGTTGTACTTTTTTCCGTGTGTTAATGTGAATTTTCTATACACCATCTTAATTTCCTTGATAAATTGTTCATAAATATCTATAACATTTGTAATATACAATTGTAATATAAAAATCAATTTTGTTTCCTCCTAAGGAAGCTTTGCATTCGTGACGTTTTTTGATTTTATATAATTGGGTTATATGGACTCATTTCCATCTAGAATTAATATACAGGGTGTTCCATTTTAATCTATCAGGCGAAATAACTTTTAATCAGTTCATTTTACAAAAAAATGTTTTAGACAAAAGTTATTGTGCTCACAGGGGGACATCCAGTGGTAAACTTGAATTTGACCTAAATGACCTAATTTAGGTCATTTCAAGGTCAACTAATTTTTTTTAAATGGAACTACCTACTTTTTATGCCGGAAATCGATAAAGCAGAAAATTCCACGTCGAAATCGTTGATGCACTTTTTTTCGATAGATCGACCTATTTAGGACAAATAGGTCATTTAATAATTATTGTATTTGGGGAAATAACTTTAAACTAATTAATTTTACAAAAACATGTTTCAGGCAAAAGTTGTTGTGCTTAAAGGGGAATATTCAGTGATGACCTTAAATTTGTCCTAAATGACCTGAATTAGGTCATTTCAATTTCAACTCATTTTTTTTAATGGAACCATCTACTTTTCATGTTACAAATCGGAAGAGCAGGAAATTCCACGTTGAAATCGTCCAAGTACTTTTTTCAACAGGTCGACCTCTTCAGGTCAAATAGGTCATAATTAATTTCACCTTCAAGGCCTTGGTTAGATCTAGTCTATGTCAAATAATTTTTCATGAAGAAAGATCAAGTTTTTATGGAAGGAATCGTCAGGGCAAGAATTTTTATGTCAAAAACACTAGATCTAACCAAGGCCTTGAAGGTGAAATTGATTATGACCTATTTGACCTGGATAGGTCGACCCGTAGAAAAAAGTACTTAGACGATTTCAACGTGGAATTTCTTGCTCTTCCTATTTGTAACATGAAAAATAGTTGGTTCCATTAAAAAAAATAAGTTGAAATTGAAATGACCTAATTCAGGTCATTTAGGACAAATTTAGGATCATCACTGAATATTCCCCTTTAAGCACAACAACTTTTGCCTGAAACATGTTTTTGTAAAATTAATTAGTTTAAAGTTATTTCGCCAAATGCAATAATTATTAAATGACTTATTTGTCATAAATAGGTCGATCTATCGAAAAAAAGTGCATCAAAGATTTCGACGTGGAATTTCCTGCTTTATCGATTTCCGGCATAAAAAGTAGGTAGTTCCATTTAAAAAAAATTAGTTGACCTTGAAATGACCTAAATTAGGTCATTTAGGTCAAATTCAAGTTTACCACTGGATGTCCCTCTGTGAGCACAATAACTTTTGTCTAAAACATTTTTTTGTTAAATCAACTGATTAAAAGTTATTTCGCCTGATAGATTAAAATGGGACACCCTGTATATGAAGTCCTGAGAAAATGTCCAGATGTATGTGTGTGTATGTCACAAAATATTGTGTACAAATTATCTCAGAAACGTTTTAACGGATTGTTCTGAAATTTTGTATGCTTATTGTAATCATTAATACCTAAAATACCTAAAATATCTAAAACATTTTACCAATATTTATAAAATTAATCGCTTTTTTTATTTTTAACATATTAATCATAAACGATTTAACAATTTTAGACCATATCCCCGCGTGGAAATGGAAGTATGGGCAAAAGATGGCAAAGAATGGCCAACTATGGGTTAAACATGGCCAAAAGCTGACCAAAGTATGGCAACAGTATGGCAAAAGTATTGCTAATGACCGAATCCCATAGTTAAAGTATGGCTTCAAAAAAAAACCATTTTTTCAATTCCCCAACTATGGGCGAACTATGGGGAAAGTATGGCGAAGTATGGGAGGCAAAAAAAATCATTTTTTTCAAATTTTTCAAATATGGACGAACTATGGGCCAAGTATGGCGAAGTATGGGAGGCGAAAAAATGATTTTTTTTGCCTTCCGTAGTTCGCCATACTTGGCCCATAGTTCGTCCATAGTTCAAAAATATTTTAAAAAAAGTGTTTTTGTCGCCCCCCCTACTTCGCCATACTTGGCCCATAGTTCGCCCATAGTTCAAAAATTTTTAAAAAAAGTGTCTTTTTCGCCTCCCATACTTCGCCATACTTGGCCCATAGTTCGCCCAAATTTGAAGAATTTGAAAAAAATGATTTTTTTCGCCTCCCATACTTCGCCATACCTTGCACGTAGTTCGCCCATAGTTCAAAAATTTTTAAAAAAAGGTTTTTTTTCGCCTCCCATACTTCGCAAACTTGGCCCATAGTTCGCCCATATTTGAAGAATTTGAAAAAAATGATTTTTTTCGCCTCCCATACTTCGCCATACTTGGCCAAAGGTTCGCCCATAGTTCAAAAATTTAAAAAAAGTGTTTTTCTCGCCCCCCCTACTTCGCCATACTTGGCCCATAGTTCAAAAATTTAAAAAAAGTGTTTTTTTCGCCTCCCATACTTCGCCATACTTGGCCCATAGTTCGCCCATAGTTTAAAAATTTTAAAAAAAGTTTTTTTTTCGCCTCCCATATTTCGCCATACTTGGCCCATAGTTCGCCCATATTTGAAGAATTTGAAAAAATTGATTTTTTTTGCAGCCCATACTTCGCCATACTTGGCCCATAGTCAGCCCATATTTGAAGAATTTGAAAAAAATGATTTTTTTCGCCTCCCATACTTCACCATACTTGGCCCATAGTTCGCCCATAGTTCAAAAATTTAAAAAAAGTGTTTTTCTCGCCCCCTCTAATTCGCCATAGTTCGCCCATAGTTCAAAAATTTAAAAAAAGTGTTTTTCTCGCCCCCTCTAATTCGCCATACTTGGCCCATAGTTCAAAAATTTAAAAAAAAGTGTTTTTTTCGCCTCCCATACTTTGCCATACTTGGCCCATAGTTCGCCCATATCTGAAGAATTTGGAAAAATAATTTTTTTTGCCTCCCATACTTCGCCATACTTTGCCCATAGTTCGCCCATAGTTCAAAAATTTAAAAATAGAGTGTTTTTTTCGCCTCCCATACTTCGCCATACTTGGCCCATAGTTCACCCATAGTTCAAAAATTTAAAAAAAAGTGTTATTCTCGCCCCCCCTACTTCGCCATACTTGGCCCATAGTTCGCCCATAGTTCAAAAATTTAAAAAAAAGTGTTTTTTTCGCCTCCCATACTTCGCCATACTTGGCCCATAGTTCGCCCACAGTTCAAAAATTTAAAAAAAAGTGTTATTCTCGCCCCCCCTACGTCGCCATACTTGGCCCATAGTTCGCCTATAGTTCAAAAATTTAAAAAAAGGTGTTATTCTCGCCCCCCCCCCTACTTCGCCATACTTGGCCCATAGTTTGCCCATAGTTCAAAAATTTTAAAAAAAGTGTTTTTTTCGCCTCCCATACTTTGCCATACTTGGCCCATAGTTCGCCCATATTTGAAGAATTTGAAAAAATAATTTTTTTTGCCTCCCATACTTCGCCATACTTTGCCCATAGTTCGCCCATAGTTCAAAAATTTAAAAATAGAGTGTTTTTTTCGCCTCCCATACTTCGCCATACTTGGCCCATAGTTTGCCCATATTTTTGAAGAATTTTAAAAAAATGATTTTTTTCGCCTCCTATACTTCGCCATACTTGGCCCATAGTTCGCCCATAGTTCAAAAATTTAAAAAAAAGTGTTATTCTCGCCCCCCCTACTTCGCCATACTTGGCCCATAGTTCGCCCATAGTTCAAAAATTTAAAAAAAGTGTTTTTTTCGCCTCCCATACTTCGCCATACTTGGCCCATAGTTCGCCCATAGTTCAAAAATTTAAAAAAAGTGTTTTTTTCGCCTCCCATACTTGGCCCATAGTTCGCCCATATTTAAAGAATTTTAAAAAAATGATTTTTTTCTCCTCCCATACTTCGCCATACTTGGCCCATAGTTCGCCCATAGTTCAAAAATTTAAAAAAAGGTGTTATTCTCGCCCCCCCTACTTCGCCATACTTGGCCCATAGTTTGCCCATAGTTCAAAAATTTAAAAAAAAGTGTTTTTTTCGCCTCCCATACTTTGCCATACTTGGCCCATAGTTCGCCCATATTTGAAGAATTTGAAAAAATAATTTTTTTTGCCTTCTATACTTCGCCATACTTTGCCCATAGTTCGCCCATAGTTCAAAAATTTAAAAATAGAGTGTTTTTTTCGCCTCCCATACTTCGCCATACTTGGCCCATAGTTTGCCCATATTTTTGAAGAATTTGAAAAAAATGATTTTTTTTGCCTCCCATACTTCGCCATACTTTGCCCATAGTTCGCCCATAGTTCAAAAATTTAAAAATAGAGTGTTTTTTTCGCCTCCCATACTTCGCCATACTTTGCCCATAGTTCGCCCATAGTTGGAGAATTGAAAAAAATGGTTTTTTTTGAAGCCATACTTTAACTATGGGATTCGGTCATTAGCAATACTTTTGCCATACTGTTGCCATACTTTGTCAGCTTTTGGCCATGTTTAACCCATAGTTGGCCATACTTTGCCATCTTTTGCCCATACTTCCATTTCCACGCTGTTCCCTATCAAAATGATAATAGTCGTTCTTTTAATCTTGAATACAAGTGAATTATAATAAGGAAGCTAAATGATCCTGAAATGAACACCTATTTATTATTTATTTATAATATAATGGTGACTTAAACATTATTTGTTTTTAAATAAATTGATCCTCTTTGTGTATTATTACTTAAAAATTTTAAAACATCTCCTATAATTGTTTGCTTTTAATGTCTCTTCTTTCGCGACGCTTTATAAGTTTTTCGAATATCTTCTTTCTTAATTTCTTACCGTAAGCTATTATAATACTTTTTCAGAGCTTTTAAGGATGGGGAAAAGAAGAAGTAGTTTTACTCCTGAGAGTAGAGATGGTAATTCTACAACAAATTCAAATGAAGAGGAGGATGATGCAAATGTAAGAATGTTTTCAAATACTCTGTGAAAATTTTGATGAGACTACCTATATAGAAATAAGAGAGAGAGGGATGGGAGGGGGCGACAGAGTGAGATTTGATTAGAGATAAATATATTATAAGTTTAATAGCTGTTTAGACACCTCAGATGGTTAGCATTAAACAAGTAAATTGTTCTTGTGCTTAGTTTTTAATTTTTAAACATTTGAATGAATAACGATTGTCAATTTAGAAATATTCAAAATGAGGTTGAAGTTGTCAACGTTTAAAAAAACAAAAAATAAAAAAAATTAGAAAAGTAACATTTCAAAATCTTCAATATTTTAATACATTTTTCGACCCTACTTTAAATTCAAAAGTGGATAAAAGGGAAATTAGCGCACATTCACGCGAGTCAAGATTCCCCTATTTGTGCCCATGTCCCATACATAATTTTTATAACATTTTGCGTCAAAAACTCGACTAAATTGCTGTGATGGAAGGGGAAAGTGTGCGTAAAAGTACGATTTCCCCTCCTTTTAAGCACTAGTGCGTAAAAGACAGCGATGTAGTTGAGTTGTTGACGAAAGGTGTTATAAAAAGTATCATTTCCTCTCTTTACTCGCACTAGTGTGAGAAAAACGGCACGTTATTCAATATAATTGTCATTAGCAAGTACCATAAGCAAGTGATAGTAAATCTTGGTTTTAGTGCAATAGTTATTTTCGAATACATAACGTCTTCAAGGCAATAGTTAGAACACTACTTTTATGTATCGAAAACTTTATATGAGTCGCCGGAAAGTAAAACCACACATAAAATTCTGACGGCCATGTTAATTCAATAGGAGTCAGAATTTTATGTGTGGTTTTACTTTCCGGCGACTCATATGCATTTTTCTTGAAACGTGTTTTTTCGCGCGCCGTGCAATGTAACTCAGCCAATTTTTAACCGATTTAAAACAAACTTACCACAAATCTTCTTTATCTTACTATCTATTGCATGACGAGTTCCATTTTTTAAAAAACATTTGTATACCTTTGCGGCATACATTAAATTACAACATTATTTTTAAAAACAAAATTGCTTATGGGGGTTTTTGGGGTCGCTGATTACGAATCTGATGATATTTTTAGAAAATTCAAAATGGCGGAACCAATATGAAGGAAGAATTTTTAAGAATTGATCAAAATCGCCTGAAAGTCGTTACTCGGGGAGTTTTTGGGGTCGATGATTACAAATCTGAAGTCCTTTTTCCAAAATTCAAAATGGCGGAACAAATATGGCGGACGAATTTCCAAGAATTGATCGAAAACACCTAAAAGTCGTTACTCGAGGGTTTTCAGGGTCGTTAATTACGAATCTGATGTTTTTTTCAAAATTCAAAATGGCGGATCCAATATGGCGGACTAATTTTTATTTAAGAATTTAACCAAATCGCCTGAAAGTCGTTACATGGGGGGTTTTTGGGGGGTCGCTGATTACGAATCTGATATTCTTTTTCCAAAATTCATCATCAGCGACCCCAAAAAACCCCGAGTAACGACTTTTAGGCGATTTTGATCAATTCTTAAAAATTCGTCCGCCATCTTAATTCCGCCATTTTGAATTTTGTAAAAAGAACATCAGATTCGTAATGAGCGACCCCAAAATCCTCCGAGTAACGACTTTCAGGCGATTTCAATCAATTCTCAAAAATTTGTCCGCCATATTGGTTCCGCCATTTTTAATTTTGGAAAAATAACATCAAATTCATAATCAGCGACCACAAAAACCCCCGAGTAATGACTTTCAGGCGATTTCGATTTGCTTATTTTAACGGTAAAAATTTTGATTTTTAATTTTAGTTAAGATTTGTGACCTGTAGGTTGCACCGCGCAAAATCAAAGATGCAACTTCAAACGCCTGTTAGGCCGCCATTTTATAATATTTTTTAACAAAAAATTTTTTTTATAAAGCTGATATTGTGTACTTTAAGGTATTTTTTACTTGAATTCAATCGAAATTACTATTTTTTTATAAAAAATTCCTGAAAAAACGTGCATTTACACGAATTTCCCCCCTTAACGTAATATTATGTGCTGCTTGGGTACTTGATTATTTTTTAACTTTTCGTTTTGTAAATGTTGATAATTGCAGTCTTATGATCCAAGTTCTGTGAAAAAAAACTCAATAGAACAATTTTTAAATACATTTCAGGACTTAATTGAAGAAGAAAAAAAGAAGATGAAAATTGAAAAATTGAGGAATTTGTTTGGAGGGAGGCCAGCACCAAAAAAAAAATACAAGAAAAAAAATGATGATGATGATGATTATGATCCAAAATATGATTGTCAATAAAAAAGTTTTTAATTTAAATTTATAAATAATAATAATAATAAACACTTACTTACTTTATTGACTTTTAAAGTTATTTTTAAAATAATTTATTAATTATTTAAGGGGGTCACCCCGTGTGTTGGCACTTATTTTTGCCATTTTTCTTTTCAAAACTATAAAAACATAGAACTTCGAATTTTTTACTGTACATTTAGTGAGATTTCAACAACAAGTACAAATTATTTCAAGTAAAAATACTTTAATCTTTTCGACTTATAATACAAAGAAGTAACCTTGGTTTTTAGACAGTTGTCCATCGGCGTCTACAATTCCGACTGATTGACTGATCCAAAAGTATAATAGCGTTTTAATCTGTAAGGCAGTAGCTATCGCCGGAACTATGACTACTTGAAAATATTAAAAATTCAATTTTTTATGCGGTTTTGAAATTTTTTTTCAAAAAATCACGATTTTTATGTCAATTTTGTCGTATAAAGAGAAAACTACCTGACCTATTTTAATTATTCTAGTTCGAGCGATAGCCACACATGTGCTGAACATACCCTGTAAATTTGATCAAAATTGGTCAAGTGGTTTCTGAGATATCATGGACGCCAGTTCAAAAAAGTAGTTTCGAGAAAAACACGTTTGCAAGTTTAAGAACGCTTATAACCGCGCTCTTGAGCACACTGACTTAGGGGTTGTTCACATATCACGTGATACATAGTTTAGGTATTTTAAACCCCCTTCCACCCCTGCGTGATACTTTTTCTACTGTTAAAAAATTAAATTTCCATGGACCATGATAGTTTGCCAACCACCCTCCCATCCCTAAAGGTATCACGTGATATATGGATGACCCCTTATCAGTGCTATAACCTTTTAAGGACGTTGTGTATCAAAAAATCGCTTTATCCACATATTCTAAATATGTTATAGATGACATTTATGCAAAAGAAAAAAAATCGATTTTTTGAACCCATCACACAGGATGACCCCCTTAATACCGAAATTTTTCAAACTCGATTTTTTTTAAATTGAGACAAATAATGAGAGTACTTTGAATTAGATTAATAAAGATTAACTATTATTTTTTTGGATTTAAAAATTTTTGAAAAATAATTTTTTTGTCCATAGCTTTAAAAAAATGTTAGGACACCTATGAATATTTATCTTTAATTTTGTAGAGTTTTTTAAGACACATCTTTTGAGCCATAATAGCGAATATCTTACTGTTATTTTATTAAAAGTTATTAATATGTTGAAGTAGACAATTTTTTGAAAAACCTGCCATTTTTTCATTATTTTTTAAAAACTCTTTATGTAACTTTAAAAGTATTATGAACAACTTGGATAATATTTAAAAAACGTATCAATTGACCTATTATTATTGAACCCTTTATTGTAAAATATTACGAAGTTATTGATGTTAGAAATCTATCTGCAAACGCACAAAAAATAAAATTTAACGCCTTTAGAATTATTATAATACTAAATAAGTTACAATAAACTGATTACAAAAGATATCCATGACGGAGCAAAGTATATTTATTTTATAAACACAAAAGTTCATTCTTCAACTTGGCAGTGGTTTTTAAATTAAGTTTTACTAAAAACACAATCAAATATAAAAACAATAAATCAAACAATAGAGAAAGAGAAGCAAAGGAAATATAATAATAAAAAAGAAAAGAGCAGAAGATAATTGAAGCAATAGTGGAAAAACTAATGTGACTCTAAAAATTATAAAAATTGTTCAAAATTTCCACCATTGTGCTCGATACAACACATCGCGCGTCGGATAACGCTTTGAGTTGAATGACGCAACATTTCCGGTGTGATTGTTGCGAAACCATCCAGAATTCGAGTACGCAACTGCTCCATTGTCTCAATCTCTACCCGGTACACATAATCCTTTACTTGTCCCCAGACATGAAAATCTAAAACATTCAAGTCTGGGGACCGCGGTGGCCACTCTCGCTCAGCACCCAAAGCGATAATACGTTCACCAAAAATTTCTCGAATTTCGTTGAGAACTTCCTCCGGCCTATGAGGTGGAGCACCATCTTGCTGATGATAAATTCTATCAATCTCCTCTTGCGTAAGTCCAGCCTCTTGCAACAATCTACGCAATTCATGGCTTATAAAATGTGCATACATGCGACGATTTAAATGACCATCAAAAAAGAAAGGACCAATCTGTAAATTAGGGATTTGGATTTTCAAACTTATGCATAAATCTTCAGTTTTAAAAATTAAAACATGAGACTTCTGAGTTTTAAGTCTTGTGTTAAAATCTTATGCTTAAG
Organism: Leptopilina boulardi; assembly: GCF_019393585.1. NCBI lineage: Eukaryota > Metazoa > Arthropoda > Insecta > Hymenoptera > Figitidae > Leptopilina > Leptopilina boulardi. The sequence continues at coordinate 29,389 of NW_026137726.1, forward strand.
TCTAAAAAAATTTAACTTTAATTCTAACCCTTTGCGGCATACATTACATTACAACATTAATTTAAAAAAAGGCTTATGGAGGTTTTTGCGGTCGCTGATTACGAATCAGATGTTATTTTTCCAAAATTCAAAATGACGGAAGCAATATGGCAGACAAATTTTTAAGAATTGATCAAAATCGCCTGAAAGTCGTTACCCGGGGGATTTTGGAGTCCCTGATTAGGAATCTGATGTTATTTTTCCAAAATTCAAAATGGTGGAACTAATATTGCGGACGAATTTTTAAGAACTTAAAGAAATCGCATGAAAGTAGTTATCTGATGTTATATTTCCAAAATTCAAAATGGCGGAAGCAATATGGCAAACAAATTTTTAAGAATTGATCAAAGTGGCCTAAAAGTCGTTACCTAGGGCTTTTGAGGTCGCTGATTAGGAATCTGATTATATTTTTAGAAAATTGAAAATGGCGGAACCAATATGGCGGACGATTTTTAAAGAATTTAACGAAATCGCCTGAAAGTCGTTACTTGTGGGATTTTGGGGTCTCTGATTAGGAATCTGATGTTATTTTGCCAAATTCAAAATGGTGGAATTAATATGGCGGATGAATTTTAAAAAACTTAACGAAATCGCATGAAAGTAGTTACTTAGGGGCTTTTGGGGTCGCTGATTACGAATCTGATGTTATATTTCTAAAATTCAAAATGGCGGAGGCAATATGGCGAACAAATTTTTAAGAATTGATCAAAATGGCCTAAAAGTCGTTACCTAGGGCTTTTGAGGTCGCTGATTAGGAATCTGATTATATTTTTAGAAAATTCAAAATGGCGGATCCAATGTGGCGGACGTTTTTTTAAGAACTTAACAAAATCGCCTGAAAGTCGTTACTTGGGGGCTTCTGGGGTCGCTGATTACGAATCAGATGTCTTTTTTTTAAATTCAAAATGGTGGAACCAATATGGCGGACGAATTTTTAAAAACTTAACGAAATCGCATGAAAGTAGTTACTTGGGGGCTTTTGGGGTCGCTGATTACGAATCTGATGTTATATTTCTAAAATTCAAAATGGCGGAGGCAATATGGCGAACAAATTTTTAAGAATTTAACGAAATCGCCTGAAAGTCGTTACTTGTGGGATTTTGGGGTCTCTGATTAGGAATCTGATGTTATTTTTCCAAATTCAAAATGGTATAATTAATATGGCGGATAAATTTTATAAAACTTAACGAAATCTCCTGAAAGTCGTTACTTGGGAGCTTTTTGGATCGCTGATTACGAATCTGTTGTTTTTTTTCCAGAATTCAAATTGGCGGATCCAATATGGCGAACTTTTTTTAAGAACTTTACAAAATCGCATGAAAGTAGTTACTTGGAGGCTTTTGGGGTCGCTGATTACGAGTCAGATATCATCTTTCAGAATTCAAAATGGTGGAACCAATACGGCGGACAAATTTCCAAGAATTGATCGAAATTGCCTGAAAGTCGTTACTTGTGGGATTTTGGGGTCTCTGATTAGGAATCTGATGTTATTTTTCCAAATTCAAAATGGTGGAATTAATATGGCGGATGAATTTTATAAAACTTAACGAAATCTCCTGAAAGTCGTTACTTGAAAGCTTTTTGGATCGCTGATTACGAATCTGTTGTTCTTTTTCCAGAATTCAAAATGGCGGATCCAATATGGCGGATGAACTTTTAAGAATTGATCGAAATCGCCTGAAAGTCGTTAGTCGGTAACTTTAGTTAAAAAAAATTTGACCAAAAATTTTTTTTTTATTTTGAAAATTTATTTAATTATAATTTTATATTATAACTATATATATAAATATATTTATAATATAAGTTTATAATTTTTACGTAATTGCATTTATTATTAATTTGTTTACATTTAACAATGTTTGGTTAATCAATAAAAAAAGATTTTTGAGTTTACTTGAAACAGAGGTTGAATCTGACGAGAAAATTTGAGAACTGAAAATTGGTAATCTGGGTTACCACTATGCTGCAAAGGGTTAAAACTTATGCTTAAATCTTCAGTTTTACGATTTAAAACATAAGTCCTAAGACTTAATAATTTAAGCTTTATGCTGGAGTTTCAAGTCTTATGTTAAAATCTTTTGCTTAAGTCTAAAAAAATTTTAATTTTAAAACTTACAGTTAAATCTTTAGTTTTACGATTTAAAACATAAATTTTAAGACGTAAGAACTTAAGCTTTATGCTGAAGATTTGAGACTTATGTTAATATCTTATGCATAAATCTGAAAATACTTACAAGACGATCTCCTACAACACCACACCAGACATTTAGGGACATTCTCCTCTGGTGTCGGACACGTATCGCAAGATGTGGATTTTCGTGCCTCCACTCGTGGTTGTTGTGATAATTAAAAGTTCCACTTCTTGGGAACGTGGCCTCATCCGTGTAGAGGATCCTGTCCCTAAATGTCGGGTCCTGCTCGTGTTGAGCGACAAGCCACCGGCAATATGCCATTCTCCTCTCGTTATCACCTTCGTGGAGGGCTTGAACTTGGCGGTAGTGGTAAGCGTGTAAACTGTTAAAGGAACAAAGGATGTTAAAGGAAATTAAGGACATCAAGTCAATTCCATAACTTTTCCACTTTTTCCAACCAACTTTCCATTTCCTACTTTTTACATGACACTCTCTGCTTCACATATTTATCATCTCACTATGCACTTTTCACATTCCACTTTTTACTTCTTATTCTTACATCCCATTTTCCACAAATCACTTTTCATATCCTACATTTATTTCACATGTATCACATCCTACCCTACACTTTCTACATCCCATTTTCCACTATAACATTTCATATCCAACTATCCATTTCTCATATTTCACATCCTACTCTACACTTTTCATATCCAACTTTCTACTTCTCATTCATACATCCCATTTCAACGTATCACTTTTCATATTCCACTATCTAATATATTTCTCATATTTCACATCCTATTCTACACTTTCTACTTCCCACTTTGAATCTCGGAATTAAAAAGAGGGAAAATTACGGAATTTACTTTCTGGATAGATGGATAAAAAAAATGCGACAATGAATGGATTAATAAGTAATGGATAAGAGAAATTCACAATTAGGTGATTGTATAAGGGGATGAAAAAAGGAAAAAGAAAAGCGTTTATCACGTTTATAATAAACACATTACCCGTCGCCTCTTAAGGTCTGTTGAACTGTCCAGTAGCTGAGCCGCAGGGCACGCACCATTTGTCGTATGCTGTGCGTCGGGTGCTGATTTATATAGCGGAGAATCCTCTCCTCATTCGCAGGGTTTCTCGCTGTCCGAGGTGCACCCACCCTGTTCCTGTTGTCCGGGACCAAATTACCATTCTCATTTCCTCTTTGGATGGTTCTGAGAATGGTATTATGGTTCGGACGAAGTTCAGGGTGCCTCTGCCTAAACGCGATAGCTGCTTGGTGAGCATTGTAGCCGTGTTCGCCGTACAACATCACCATTTCCATATAGTGCCGAGCAGTATATTCACCCATTATCTCATAAATCTGTAATGTTGACGTTGTGTCGTATTCATCTTTACACAAAATAAATAAAATTTTCTATTTAAATTAAAAAATCAATTTTTTTATATCACTATTCGCACAGTACAGGTATCAACGATATCTGAATAAGTAATAATTGAATAATTATTTATAATTTTTAACTCAGATTATAAGTGAAAATCAAGTAAAAATCACAAAAATTTTTATTTAATTAAATTCACGCTATGCCCACGGTAGACCCACACAACAGCCACGATATGCCCACGGTAGACCCACGGAAGATCCACGCTATGCCCACGGTAGACCCACGCAACTGCCACGCTATGCCCACGGTAGAACTACGCAACAGTCACGCTAGGCCCACGGTAGACCCATGGTATATCCATGCTATGCCCACGGTAGGTCCACGGTAGGCCCACGGAAGATCCACGCTATGCCCACGGTAGACCCACGCAACAGCCACGGTAGACCCACGCAACTGCCACGCTATGCCCACGGTAGACCCACGCAACAGTCACGCTAGGCCCACGATAGACACACGCAACAGCCACGCTAGGCCCACGGTAAACCCATGGTAGATCAATGCTATGCCCACGGTAGACCCACGCAACAGTCACGCTATGCCCACGGTAGACCCACGCAACAGTCGCGCTAGGCCCACGGTAGACCCAGGGTATATCCATGCTATGCCCACGGTAGGTCCACGATAGGGCCACGGAAGATCCACGTTATGCCCACGGTAGACCCACGCAACAGCCACGCTATACCCACGGTAGGCCCACGCAACAGCCACGCTATGCCCACGGTAGACCCATGGTAGATCCATGCTATGCCCACGGTAGGCCCACGGAAGGTCCACGCTATGCCCATGGTAGACCCACGGAAAAGCCACGCTAGGCCCACAGTAGACCCACGCAACAGATACGCTATGCCCACGGTAAACCCACGCAACAGCCACGATATGCCCACGGTAGACCCATGGTAGATCCATGCTATGCCCACGGTATGTCCACGCTATGCCCACGGTAGACCCACGCTATGCCCACGGTAGACCCACGCAACAGTCACGCTAGGCCCACGGTAGACCCATGGTAGATCCATGCTATGCCCACAGTAGGCCCACGCAACTGCCACGCTATGCCCACGGTAGACCCACGCAACAGTCACGCTATGCCCACGGTAGACCCATGGTAGATCCATGCTATGCCCACGGTAGGCCCACGGTAGGCCCACGGAAGATCCACGCTATGCCCACGGTAGACCCACGCAACAGATACGCTATGCCCATGGTAAACCCACGCAACACCCACGATATGCCCACGGTAGACCCATGCTATGCCCACGGTAGGCCCACGGTAGGCCCACGGAAGATCCACGCTATGCCCACGGTAGACCCACGCAACAGCCATGATATGTCCACGGTAGACCCTCGCAACAGCCACGGTAGGCCCACGGTAGACCCATGGTAGATCCATGCTATGCCCACAGTAGGCCCACGCAACTGCCACGCTATGCCCACGGTAGACCCACGCAACAGTCACGCTATGCCCACGGTAGACCCATGGTAGATCCATGCTATGCCCACGGTAGGCCCACGGTAGGCCCACGGAAGATCCACGCTATGCCCACGGTAGACCCACGCAACAGATACGCTATGCCCATGGTAAACCCACGCAACACCCACGATATGCCCACGGTAGACCCATGGTAGATCCATGCTATGCCCACGGTAGGCCCACGGAACAGCTACGCTATGCCCACGGTAAACCCACGCAACAGCCATGATATGTCCACGGTAGACCCTCGCAACAGCCACGTTATGCCCACGGTAGACCCACGCAACTGCCACGCTATGCCCACGGTGGACCCACGCAACAGTCACGCTAGGCCCACGGTAGACCCATGGTAGATCCATGCTAGGCCCACGGTAGACCCATGGTAGATCCATGCTATGCCCACGGTAGGCCCACGGTAGGCCCACGGAAGATCCACGCTATGCCCACGGTAGACCCACGCAACAGCCACGCTATGCCCACGGTAGACTCATGGTAGATCCATGCTATGCCCACGCAACTGCCACGCTATGCCCACGGTAGACCCACAGAACAGCCACGCACGATAGTCCACGCAACAGCCATGCTATGCCCACGGTAGACCCACGCAACAGTCACGCTATGCCCACGCAACAGCCACGCTATGCCCACGGTAGACCCACGCTATGCCCATGGTAGGCCCACGGTAGACCCATGGTAGATCCATGCTATGCCAACGGTAGGCCCACGGAAGATCCACACTATGCCCACGGTAGACCCACGCAACAGCCACGCTATGCCCACGGTAGACCCATGCTATGCCCACGGTAGACCCACGCTATGTCCACGGTAGGCCCACGCAACAGCCACGCTATGCCCACGCGTAGACCCATGGTAGATCCATGATATGCCCACGGTAGGCCCACGGAACAGCCACGCTATGCCCACGGAAGATCCACGCTATGCCCACGGTAGACTTACGCAAGAGCTACGCTTTTCCCACGGTAGACGCACGCAATAGTTACGCTATACCCTTGGTAAACCCATTTAACAACACTTTTATATACTAAATTGCATAAAAAATTTTCCAATTGGTCCTGTTCGGTTTGAGGACTTCTTTGAGAATCAAATTTAGGTCGAGTTGGAGGTTTCTTTTAGGATCAAATTTTTGACGTCTTTAAAGACTTCTTTGTGGATCAATTTTAAATGTGTTTGAGGACTTCTTCGAGGATCAAATTTAAGACGAGTTTGAGGACTTCCTTGAGGATTAAATTTAGGATGTGTTTTAGAAGTTCTTTTGGGATTAATTTTAGGACGTGTTTAAGGACTTCTTTAAGGATCAAATTTAAAACGAGTATGAGGACTTCTTTGAGGATTAAATTTAGGATGTGTTAAAGGACTTATTTGTGAATCAAATTTATGACGAATTTGAAGACTTCTTTGAAGATCAATTTTAAGATGTGTTTGAGGACAACTTTGAGGGTTAAATTTAGGACAAGTTTAAGATTTCTTTAAGGGTTAAATTTGGGACGTGTTTGAGTACTTCTTTGAGGATTAAATTTAGGATGTGTTAAAGGACTTATTTGAGAATCAAATTTAGGACGATTTTCAGGACTTCTTTGAAGATCAATTTCAAGATGTGTTTGAGGACAACCTTAAGGGTTAATTTTAGGACGTGTTTAAGGACTTCTTTAAGGATCAAATTTAAGACGAGTTTGAGGTCTTCTTTGAGGATTAAATTTAGGATGTGTTAAAGGACTTATTTGTGAATCAAATTTATGACGATTTTGAAGACTTCTTTGAAGATCAATTTTAAGATGTGTTTGAGGACAACTTTGAGGGTTAAATTTAGGAAAAGTTTAAGATTTCTGTAAGGGTTAAATTTGGGACGTGTTTGAGTACTTCTTTGAGGATTAAATTTAGGATGTGTTAAAGGACTTATTTGAGAATCAAATTTAGGACGATTTTCAGGACTTCTTTGAAGATCAATTTCAAGATGTGTTTGAGGACAACTTTAAGGGTTAAATTTTGGACAAGTTTAAGACTTCTTTAAGGGTTAAATTTAGTACGTGTTTAAAGACTTTTTTGAGGATCAAATTTAGGACGCGATTGAGAACTTCTTTGAGGATCAAATTTAGGAAGTAGTTGAGGACTTCTCTTATGATCAAATTTAGTACGAGCTGGAGGATTTCTTTGAGGATTAAATTTAGGACAAGTTTGAGGACTTCTTTAAAGATGAAATTTAGGACGCGTTTAAAAACTTCTTTGAGAGTTAAATTTGGGACGTGTTTAAGGACTTCTTTGAGGATCAATTCTAAGATGTGTTTGAGGACTTCTTTGAGGATCAATTTTAGGACGCGTTTGAGCACTTCTTTGAGGATTTAATTTAAGATGAGTTTGAGGACTTCTTTGAGGATCAAATTTAGGACGCGTTTGAGAACTTCTTTGAGGGTTAAATTTAAGACGTGTTTAAAGACTTCTTTGAGGATCAAATTTAGGACGAGTTTGAGGATTTCTTTGAGGATAAAATTATCTATTTTTTTAAAAAATTTATTTTTTTTCGTTGAATTTTTGAAACTTCAAACTTTTGGTAAATTCTCTTAAAAAAGTTAATTTTTTCCAAAAACAATTTTTTTGTTGAGTTTCTCAAATTTCAAACTTTTGGTACAGTCACTTAAAAAAATGAATTTTTTTAAAAAACAATTTTTTTAGTCAAGTTTGTCAAATTTTTAGTTTTGAAAAAGTGTGGAAGAGTAAGGGATGGAAAGATTATCAATTTTTTCAAAAAATTACTTATTTTCGTTGAATTTCTCAAATTTCAGAAATTTGGCAAAGTTTCTTAAAAAAATTAATTTTTTTAAAAAACAAATTTTTTTTGTCACATAACAAAGTTTTGAAAAAGGGGTCATCCATAAAGCATGTGATACATTTTTTCAGAATTTTAACACCCCCCCTCACCCTTGTGATGCTTTTTCCAATACCGATTAATATGGAGTGTGATATTTTGCTGACCCCCCCCCCCCTCTACCCCCTAAAGTATCACATGCTTTATGGATTACCCCAAAGCATGGAGAAAGTATGGGATTCGAAAATTATCTATTTTTTTCAAAAATATACTTTTTTTCGTTGAATTTTAGAAATTTCAAACTTTTGGTAAATTCTCTTAAAAAAATTAGTTTTTTCAAAAAACAATTTCAAATTTCAAACTTTTGGTAAATTCTCTTTAAAAAATAATTTTTTTCAAAAAACAATTTCAAATTTCAAACTTTTGGTGAATTCTCTTAAAAAAATTAATTTTTTCAAAAAACAATTTTTTTTCATTGAATTTTTGAAACTTCAAACTTTTGATAAATTCTCTTAAAAAAGTTAATTTTTTCCAAAAACAATTTTTTTGTTGAGTTTCTCAAATTTCAAACTTTTGGTACAGTCACTTAAAAAAATGAATTTTTTTAAAAAACAATTTTTTTAGAATAGTAAGGGATGGAAAGATTATCAATTTTTTCAAAAATTTACGTATTTTCGTTGAATTTCTCAAATTTCAAAAATTTGGAAAAGTTTCTTAAAAAAAATTAATTTTTTTAAAAAACAAAAATTTTTTGCCACATATCAAAATTTTGAAAAAGGGGTCATCCATAAAGCATGTGATACATTTTTTCAGAATTTTAACACCCCCCCCTCACCCTTGTGATGCTTTTTCCAATACCGATTAATATGGAGTGTGATATTTTGCTGACCCCCCCCCTCTACCCCCTAAAGTATCACATGCTTTATGGATTACCCCAAAGCATGGAGAAAGTATGGGATGCGAAAATTATCTATTTTTTTCAAAAATATACTTTTTTTCGTTGAATTTTTGAAATTTCAAACTTTTGGTAAATTCTATTAAAAAAATTAATTTTTTCAAAAAACAATTTTTTTTCATTGAATTTTTCAAATTTCAAACTTTTGGTAAAGTCACTTAAAAAAATGAATTTTTTTAAAAAACAATTTTTTAGTCAAATTTCTCAAATTTTTAGTTTTGAAAAAGTATGGGAAGAGTATGGGATGAAAAAATTATCAATTTTTCAAAAAATTACTTATTTTCGTTGAATTTCTCGAATTTCAAAAATTTGGCAAAGTTTCTTAAAAAAACTATTTTTTTTCTTTGAATTTCTCAAAATTTGTTAAATCAAAACTCGTTTAAAAGGAAATTGTGTTAAATGATAATTCAAAAAATGAAAATTAATTTTAAAAAAATTATATTAAATAAAATTCACAATCAAATTAAATAAATAAATAATAATAATAATAATAATTAATTAAATATTTAACCTCATTTCTATTTTTTATGGATTTTTATAACTTACATTATGAAAAAAATATGCTTTCAAAATTTGTTTGAATAGGAAAACGGTTATTAAAAAATTGAAAAAAATAATAGTTTTACAGGAAGAAAATTTTAGCTGTTGAACTAACATAAATTACCTGAATTGAAGCTGTAGAAGGGAAGAAGAGGAAGAAGAAGAAACAAAAAGGGAACAATTTTTAACGTTTTTTTAAAAATGTACAAAATTTAAAAAATATCACCAATCATTGGTTATGTGCACCAAAACGTCAAATAGTAAAAAAAAATAAAGTTTTGAAGTTAGAAACAACTGAAAGTTGAGGTTTGCGAAATAAAAAGGTGCGCCAGAAGGAAGTTTAAATAAAAATGTAATGTTCATGATTTTTCCATTAATTAAAAAAAAGATAGAAATATTTTGTAATCTTTATCGCTTAATTAAATAATCAAGAAAGGAAAAATTAATAGTTATTAATTATTTAAGTTATTATTTAAATAAAATACTTAAGTTTACAAAAATTTTTGATAATACCAAAAAAAAATTTTCGACAAAAAAAATGATTCTGAAATTAATCTAAAAATTGATTACAGAATCATTTTTTTTGGATATTCAATAAAATGAGTTAATTTATTATTTTTGTAAAAAAAATAAAACTAATTTAATTAAAACAATATTTTTGTCAAAGAAATAATAATAATTCGAAAAATTTTGTTGTTTGATAGTAAGCGCCAGTAGATGGCAGCTTTTTGCAGGGATTTTTTTCATTAATTTTTCATTAATTAAATTAAAAAACAGATACAAAAAAAATTTTTCGACAAAAAAATTGATTCCAGAATCATTTTTTTTATTCCATAAAATAAGTCTATTTATTATTTTTCTGAAAGAAATAAAACTTATTTAATTCAGGCCATTTTTTTGTCAAAAAAAATATTTTTTAAAAAAATTGTGTTGTTTGAGCGTAATTGCCAGTAGATGGCAGCTTTTTGTAGGGTTTATTTTCACAATATTTCCATTAATAAAATTTAAAAAAAAAGATAAAAATATTTTTCAATTTTTCTCACCTAATTAAATAATCGATAAAGGAAAAAATAATTGTCATTAATTTTTTAAATAATTATTTAAATTAAATATTTGAATTATCAAAAATTTTTGATGATAACAAAATAAAATATTTGACAATAAAAATTGATTTTGAAATCAACCCAAAGGTTGATTCCAGAATCAATTTTTTTTAATAGAATAAAATTAAAGAATTTATTAAATTTCCTGAAAAAATAAAAATATTGTCAAATTTTCTTTAAAAAAAGATAATATAATTTGTGTTGTTTAATGAAAACAGACACCAGATGGCAGGTTATGACGGTCGTTTTTTTCAAAAATTAAAAATTCATGATGTACAGAAAAAAAAAATTTTACGTTTTTTTCATTTATTTGGAAAATTCAAAACTGTACACATTTTTTATCTACTTATTTTCATACTTAGAAAAATTTTATTTTGTAATGACATTTTTTTACAGATAATAATTTTAGTAAAAAAAAAAAATTGAAACAACCAGGAATCGAACCCAAGATTTTTGGGTTAGCAGTTGAGTGCAGTATCCACTTGTCTATTAGACCTTGTATTGGTTATCTTCAAGTAGATGATATTTAAGGAACGAAAAATTTTTCGTTCCAAAAAAAAAATTGATTCTGAAATCAACCCAAAGGTTGATTCCAGAATCAATTTTTTTTAATTGAATAAAATTAACGAATTTATTAGATTTCCTGAAAAAATAAAAATATTGTCAAATTTTCTTTAAAAAAAGATAATATAATTTGTGTCGTTTAATGAAAACAGACACCAGATGGCAGGTTATGACGGTCGTTTTTTTCAAAAATTAAAAATTCATGATGTACAGAAAAAAAAAATTTTACGTTTTTTTCATTTATTTGGAAAATTCAAAACTGTACACATTTTTTATCTACTTATTTTCATAGTTAGAAAAATTTTATTTTGTAATGACATTTTTTACAGATAATAATTTTAGTAAAAAAAAAAAATTGAAACAACCAGGAATCGAACCCACGATTTTTGGGTTAGCAGTTGAGTGCAGTATCCACTTGTCTATTAGACCTTGTATTGGTTATCTTCAAGTAGATGATATTTAAGGAACGAAAAATTTTTCGTTCCAAAAAAAAAATTAAAGAATTTATTAGATTTCCTGAGAAAATTAAAATATTGTCAAATTTTCTTTAAAAAAAGATAATATAATTTGTGTTGTTTAATGAAAACAGACACCAGATGGCAGGTTATGACGGTCGTTTTTTTCAAAAATTGAAAATTCATGATGTAGAGAAAAAAAAATTTTTACGTTTTTTTCATTTATTTGGAAAATCCAAAACTGTACACATTTTTTATCTACTTATTTTCAAACTTAGAAAAATTTTATTTTGTAATGACATTTTTTTACAGATAATAATTTTAGTAAAAAAAAAAAATTTGAAACAACCAGGAATCGAACCCACGATTTTTGGGTTAGCAGTTGAGTGCAGTATCCACTTGTCTATTAGACCTTGTTTCGGTTATCTTCATGCAGATGATATTTAAGGAACGAAAAATTTTTCGTTCCAAAAAAAAAATTGATTCTGAAATCAACCCAAAGGTTGATTCCAGAATCAATTTTTTTTAATTGGATAAAATTAAAGAATTTATTAGATTTTCTAAAAAATTTAAAATAGTAAGATATTGTCAAATTTTCTTTAAAAAAAAAATAATATAATTTGTGTTGTGTAATGAAACCAGACACCAGATGGCAGGTTATGACGGTCGTTTTTTTCAAAAATTACAAATTCATGAAAAAGAGGAAAAAAATTATCTTTTTTCGTTTCTTTAATGATCGAAAAACCTGCAAATTTTTTTTTTAAGGAATTTTTTACCCATTAATTTTTTTTTTGAAATAAATTTTTTTACAGATAATAATAATAATTAAGAAAAAATTTTTTATCGAAAATAAATTGATTTGAAATCAATTCAGAGATTGATTCCAGAATTAATTCTTAATTATAAAATATTAGTTTATTTATTACTCTTCAAAAAAAAAAAAATTACGTAAACAATTTAATATCAACAAATATTTTTAAAAGGAAAAAAATGTAAACAAACTAACCCTACTTAACCTGGAATTTTTTTTTTATTTTTTTTTTCTTCACTTACCTTGAATTAAACAAATCGCAGAAAACATCTGGTATTCCATTTTGGGTTAATTTTATAAATTCACTTCACTTTTTTATTTCACAATTACTTTTTTAATTTAATAATTTTGTAAACATTTTCTGTTTACATTTTCAAATTAAATCACGAAAGTTTCTAGTAACTTTCTCTTAAACTAACCAATCACAACATTTCGTTCAATGGGAAGTTAGCCTTTTGTTTTTTTACGGAATACATTACGGATAACAAAAATGACGTCATAATTATTCTTATTTTTATACATTTGCCAATTTTATTTATTCGAAATTGGTTAACAATTTTCAATTTTTAACCAAATGGTCCCTCTTAGAATTTTTTTCTCTATCGATCTATAAGAGGTTGTCCACGACTTCCCAATCACGCTGTATAAAGAAAGAACAGTATTGATATTTTCATCTTTTTTATTTTTATCTTTGCCTTTTTTTAACTAAATTGTGGTTCATGTTATTGTTTTTACAAGGAATGGATAAAATGCTATGATTTTTTAGATATGAAGAAGTTTTTTTAAAAAGGTTTGGAACATATAAGGTAAAAAAATCTTTGGTATCATTGTGTAATAGGTATTATTCTTTTTTGTTATAGGATATTTAGTTATATTTTTATTTCTAAATTTCAATGGATAATTAATTGTTTTTTAGTAATATTTCTTTGACCAATTAGATTATAAATTATAGCATTTTTTTTGGTTAAAAGGATGATTAGAGTCATAATTGATAGTTCTTTCAGAAAATGTGTGTTTCATGTACCAGTGAGTAATGAGTTGATTTTTTTCGTCAATAATAATAAAAACATCTAGGATGCTAATAGAGTTGTTGTTTTGAATTTCATAAGTGAACTGCAATCTTTCGTCACAACTGTTATAAATAAATGTAATTAAATTTTATACAACTTTCATATTAATTATTATAAAAAAATCGATATGTTACGTATTCTAATTGTAATTATTTAATAAATTTGTAGTTTCTGAAGAGGGCAGCTGCGCTGTCGAAATGTAAAAAATTGTTTTATTTCAAACCTGCCTCTAAGTGATCATTCAATTCATGTTTCATATTTTAAATATAATTATTGAAATAATAAAAAAATTATTAAATATATCTTCTTTGTTGTCTATTCATTAAATTTCTATTATTTTCATAAATGTAAATGAAATAAAAATCAATTATTTTTTTAATTATAGTTCTGATTTCAACATGAATATAATCTTTGTCGGTAAATATATATTAACTGATAAGTAATTAGCCCAGATCTATAATATTCTTTATTTCAATTTAAAACAACTTTATTATTTAATTACGTTAAAATTGTATCTAATACATTGAATGTACAATAAATTGAAAATTTAAATTATAATTAATATTAAAGTGGTGCGCTTAGCAAATTTTAATTTTTTATAAAGAAACACAAACCTATTAATGTTTTTCAGAGTAAAAAAATGATTTGATTTTTTATTACATATTAATTTTTTATTAACTAAATTATATAAAAAAAAAATTTTAATGCAAATTGAATAGGGGAGAGTGCTCAAACTTTTTACAATGAGACACTTTAAGGGGGGAAACTCGTGTAAATGCACGTTTTTTTAGGAAATTAAAAAAAAACTGGTAAAGTTTATTGAATTAAAGTAAAGCATACCTTAAAGTTCACAATATAAGCTTTATAAAAAAAATTTTTTTATTAAAAAATATTACAATATGGTGGCGTTACAGGCGTTTGAAGTTGCATCTTTGATTTTGCGCCGTGCAGCCTACAGGTCACAAATCTCAACTAAAATTAAAAATCAAAATTTTTACCGTTAAAATACGCGAATACGCTTTGCATGACGAAGAGAAAACTAAAAAATTTTTTTTTGAAAATTTGGGACTATTTTGAAAAAAAAATCAATGTTTTTTTATATACAATGTTCAAAAACAATTGTTAAAATTTTTTTTTAAAGAAAGGAGCTCGTCATATAGTAGCCAGTAAGATAAAGAAAATTTGTGGTAAGTTTGATTAAAATCGGTTGAAAATTGGCTGAGTTACATTGCACGGCGCGCGAAAAAACACGTTTCGAGAAAAACGCGTATTAAGTTTTCGATACATAAAAGTAGTGTTTTAACTATTGCTTTGAAGACGTTATGTATTCGAAAATAACTATTGAACTGAAACAAAGATTTACTATCACTTGCTTATGGTGCTTGCTAATGACAATTAATAATAAAATTATATTGACAAGAAACTGAAAGAATAGAGGAATCTCGTGTTCATAGTTAACTGCATTTGGTTGCATCTGAAGTGCTAAATTTATGATTACTATAGACATTCATACATTTAATTATAGATTAGTAATGTAGGGTCATATTCTACAGATAGTAACCTCATTTTTAAAGCAAAAAAAATACTTGTAACAAAATTTTGTTTTACACGAGTTTCCCCCATTAATTTTATGAAAAACAACATAAAGAAACTGGACCAAAATTTAAGTGCGAATCATGTTTATGTAAACACATTAACTCCAAAAATTTTATTCATATTTATTTATTATTTACAAAGAAAAATTTAAAAAAAAAACTGTTTTTCACAAAGCGGAAAAACTTTTTGCTTGAAATGCAATTATCATTTTTATATCTTTCAAGAAAGTTTACTTACTATACTTCGATTACTTAAATTCTTAACTTCAATAGCTGATAATTTCCAATTTTTTTAAAACCTAAACAAATTTTATTTAAATAATTTCTTGTAATTGCTTGTGTTCATCAATGAGACAGGCAAAATTTTAAGCTTATGATATATGGATATTGGCAACTAATAAATTTTTTTTTAGGTTATGGTTAAGTTTTGACGTTTATAAAAGCAACTTCGAAAGTCAAAGTTATACGTCTATATATCTAAACAAAATTATTTTTTATTTAAAATTTACTTTTTTTTATCATTTTAAGTACAATTTATAATAAAATGAGTATTGTACAAAGATCATATTGAGTTCAAGTTTTTTTTTATTATATACTAAATGCTATGCCGAATAAAAAGTCCACACAATAAAAATTAAAATGACTAAAGACTCGATTTATTAACATTCAAATGTATTAAAATCTGCATAATAAAATTTTTATCTATAAATAAAAATAATATATAACACATATTACACTCAATACTATTTCATAGAATTTTAACAATATAACTTTTTAACAAAAAAATGAACGCAACAAGTTATTTTCACAATATTGTCTTGGGGCAAAAACCTTCTAGCGATTATGCATATCTATTAGTTTTCATTAAATGTATATTATTAGTTTGATAATAAATCCAAAATAACTAAACAAATGAGGTCGAAATATACTACTAGCCAAAAGATAAACTACAATTTGTCAATTGTCATTAAATTTGGAAATATGTTACTCAATTTGTAACTGTTAAAATCTATTAAGAAATCATTAAATCGTAAAATATACAACAATAATGATGGATTAATAATTATTTAAATACGGGTATCTCAACTTCAGAGTTATTCAGTCTACTGATTTACTGCTGACACCACTTCTAAGAAGCAAAGTGAGTTTTCTTCAATTTAATTAACTTTGGTGTAATACAATTTTAACAAATTGGAATATAAAATAAACTGTGAACGAAAATAGTGTTTTAGTATCAAACATTTGTCATATTTATAAAATTCATTAAAATATATTTCACTTAAAATTAAAAAAACTATTTGCATTAATGATGTGCATTAAGAACATTTGAACCTTCGCGACGTCACAAATCATGGCGCATGACACGCAAACTTCTCAGGTATGTGAAAAGCACAATTTTGAATATTTTTTAAAAAAACCTTTTGGAAAATGTTCAGAATAACATAGACTCTGTCTGTTATGTGCGGAAAATTCAAAATTTTGCGTTTAAAACGTTTTTTAAACAATGTTTAAGTTCCAAAAATGGCCTACATATAAGCAATTCGTGTATTTTTACTTACTTGTGACAACCAACTTAAACATTGTTTAAAAAACGTTTTATACGCAAAATTTTTAATTTTTCGCACAGAACAGACATAGTCTATGTTTCTCTGAACATTTTCCAAAAGGTTTTTTAAAAAATATTCAAAATTGTGTTTTTCACATACCTGAGAAGTTTGCGTGTCATGCGCCATGATTTGTGACCTTAACATTGTTTAAAAAACGTTTTAAACGCAAAATTTTGAATTTTCCGCACATAACAGACAGAGTCTATGTTATTCTGAACATTTTCCAAAAGGTTTTTTTAAAAAATATTCAAAATTGTGCTTTTCACATACCTGAGAAGTTTGCGTGTCATGCGCCATGATTTGTGACGTCACGAAGGTTCAAATGCTCTTAATAATAATATTTGATCGATATAATACTTTTATTAGTTGCCCAGTGGGCAAAAACCTTGTTCGTTTTGAAAACTTTTTATTTAATATCGATGCAACTAGGCCGTTTGGTTGTCAGAACTAAATTTTTTTGATGAATCGTTTTGTTCGGTCTACCAAATTTTTTGTTTCGCACAACTAAATTATTGTTTTTAAGCAATGAAAAAATTTTGTTGAATGAAATTTTTTTTTCTCAACCAACTTATTTTTTGGATAACACTTTTCGATTTATATAATCTACCTATGCCTACTTAAATTAATTTATATCGCGGAAAAAACCTAACACTGCTGGAGCTCGAACCCTCAGACTACGCAAAGCAAGTCGAGAACGCTGACCACTACTCTACGAATCCTACTAACAATTTAAGATTAAATCATTTTCACAATGTATAAATGCTGGAAAAAACTTTAGTTCTTTTAACAAGTTTTATTTATTTATTCTTACTACACAAACTTTTTTTTAAAAAAATGTCTGAAAAACATTAAAAACTTTAACACTGAAACTTCACAAAAGGAAACGACGTACGGTTATTGTTAACATCCCGTGAATGGGAAACGTTTTAAAAACGTCCTAAAAATGTTTTTAGAACGAACATGGTATTTTGCCCACTGGGCGTACGCAGATAAAAATGTGATTACAACTTTAAATAAGAATGATTGAAGTTATATAGTTTTAATACTTTCCATAAAAAGCATAAAAAATATTCCTGGTCTTTTCGTAATATATGCAACATTTTTTAAACGATTCTAAAAAGCAAAGATGTAAGTCGCACTAAAAAACATTCTGTATACCCAAATGCATTTTTTCCCAGAACTTACTCTCTAAATCTGAATAAGTGAAATTTCACTTAGAATGTTTAAAAAGTGTTTAACGTAGAAAAATAAGTGTATATTCACATAAAAATAGGTGAAATATCACTTATTTTTAAATGAAAATGATTCATTTTTAGGTGCATATAAACTTACTTTTCTACGTGGCAGAATTTTGAAACATTCTAAGTAAAATTTCACTTATTCAGATATAGAGAATAGTTTTTAAAATAATTAAAAACTACAATCGATATAAATAATTATTAAAAACCAAGATCATAAAATTAAACTACTTAATATTTAATAAAGTCTTGTTTCAACCATATAATTTATCTTAAAAGATATTTCTATTCTTCATAAAACAATACGAAAAGCAAAACAATTTTCTTTGAACTGAAAAAAGAAAGGTATTAATGTAAGACCGATTTCAGGCACTAAATTTTCATTTGGTTCAATTTTGATACCTAAAATCAGTACTGTATTAGTACTTTCTTTTTACAGTGTAATAACAATTTTAAAATTTGGAAGGCGACCTATAAACACAGGACAAAATCCTAAATACATAATATAATAGAACAAATAGTTAGCTATAACATACTAACCAATATTCTTAATATTCTCTAAAACTCTAATAGTTTACAATCATGGCCGATTCGAATAAAACAACATCAACAACAGGTGTAGGAGGATATGATAGTTGCGGCTGCTGCTGTTGCTATTCTTCACCCCGAACACTTCTCCCAACACCAACGACAAACAAAGACCACATTCAAGTTTCGAACTCAGATCAGCATGAGTTGCATATCAAACAAGAATCTTCTTCCAGAATCACTCATGATGAATCAAAAAAATTAGTCTTCAACTCTAACAATACTAAAACCGTGACTTCAACTGCCAATGTAGATAATATGAAAAAGGAAGACAAGAAGGAGAACGACAATCAAGTTTCTAACTCAGTTGACAATAACTTGCATATCGAACAAAAAACTTCTTCTACTGGCATTTATGGTAAAGAAGAAAAAATAGTCTTCAATTCTAGCAATGCTAAAATCACGAGTTCAACTGGCAATGCTGATAATACCAAAAAGGACGAGAAGAAGGAGAACGACAATCAAGTTTCTAACTCAGGTGACAATAATTTGCAAATCGAACAAAAAACTTCTTCTACTGGCTCTTATGGTAAAAAAGAAAAATTAGTCTTGAACTCCAGCAATGCTAAAATCACGACTTCAACTGGCAATCCTGATAATACCAAAAAGGAAGAGAAGAAGGAGAACGACAGTCAAGTTTCTAACTCAGTTGACAATAACTTGCATATCGAACAAAAAACTTCTTCTACTGGCTCTTATGGTAAAGAAGAAAAATTAGTCTTGAACTCCAGCAATGCTAAAATCACGAGTTCAACTGGCAATGCTGATAATACCAAAAAGGACGAGAAGAAGGAGAACGACAATCAAGTTTCTAACTCAGTTGACAATAACTTGCATATCGAACAAAAAACTTCTTCTACTGGCTCTTATGGTAAAGAAGAAAAATTAGTCTTCAATTCTAGCAATGCTAAAATCACGACTTCAACTGGCAATGCTGATAATACCAAAAAGGACGAGAAGAAGGAGAACGACAATAAAGTTTCTAACTCAGTTGACAATAACTTGCATATCGAACAAAAAACTTCTTCTACTGGCTCTTATGGTAAAGAAGAAAAATTAGTCTTCAATTCTAGCAATGCTAAAATCACGACTTCAACTGGCAATGCTGATAATACCAAAAAGGACGAGAAGAAGGAGAACGACAATAAAGTTTCTAACTCAGTTGACAATAACTTGCATATCGAACAAAAAACTTCTTCTACTGGCTCTTATGGTAAAGAAGAAAAATTAGTCTTCAATTCTAGCAATGCTAAAATCACGACTTCAACTGGCAATGCTGATAATACCAAAAAGGACGAGAAGAAGGAGAACGACAATAAAGTTTCTAACTCAGTTGACAATAACTTGCATGTCGAACAAAAAACTTCTTCTACTGGCTCTTATGGTAAGGAAGAAAAATTAGTCTTGAACTCCAGCAATGCTAAAATCACGACTTCAACTGGCAATGCTGATAATACCAAAAAGGAGGAGAAGAAGGAGAACGACAATCAAGTTTCTAACTCAGTTGACAATAACTTGCATATCGAACAAAAAACTTCTTCTACTGGCTCTTATGGTAAAGAAGAAAAATTAGTCTTCAACTCTAGCAATGCTGAAATCACGACTTTAACAGGCAATGCTGATAATACCAAAAAGGACGAGAAGAAGGAGAACGACAATCAAGTTTCTAACTCAGTTGACAATAACTTGCATATCGAACAAAAAACTTCTTCTACTGGCTCTTATGGTAAAGAAGAAAAATTAGTCTTCAATTCTAGCAATGCTAAAATCACGACTTCAACTGGCAATGCTGATAATACCAAAAAGGACGAGAAGAAGGAGAACGACAATAAAGTTTCTAACTCAGTTGACAATAACTTGCATGTCGAACAAAAAACTTCTTCTACTGGCTCTTATGGTAAGGAAGAAAAATTAGTCTTGAACTCCAGCAATGCTAAAATCACGACTTCAACTGGCAATGCTGATAATACCAAAAAGGAGGAGAAGAAGGAGAACGACAATCAAGTTTCTAACTCAGTTGACAATAACTTGCATATCGAACAAAAAACTTCTTCTACTGGCTCTTATGGTAAAGAAGAAAAATTAGTCTTCAATTCTAGCAATGCTAAAATCACGACTTCAACTGGCAATGCTGATAATACCAAAAAGGACGAGAAGAAGGAGAACGACAATCAAGTTTCTAACTCAGGTGACAATAATTTGCAAATCGAACAAAAAACTTCTTCTACTGGCTCTTATGGTAAAGAAGAAAAATTAGTCTTCAACTCTAGCAATGCTGAAATCACGACTTTAACTGGCAATGCTGATAATACCAAAAAGGACGAGAAGAAGGAGAACGACAATCAAGTTTCTAACTCAGTTGACAATAACTTGCATGTCGAACAAAAAACTTCTTCTACTGGCTCTTATGGTAAGGAAGAAAAATTAGTCTTGAACTCCAGCAATGCTAAAATCACGACTTCAACTGGCAATGCTGATAATACCAAAAAGGAGGAGAAGAAGGAGAACGACAATCAAGTTTCTAACTCAGTTGACAATAACTTGCATATCGAACAAAAAACTTCTTCTACTGGCTCTTATGGTAAAGAAGAAAAATTAGTCTTCAATTCTAGCAATGCTAAAATCACGACTTCAACTGGCAATGCTGATAATACCAAAAAGGACGAGAAGAAGGAGAACGACAATCAAGTTTCTAACTCAGGTGACAATAATTTGCAAATCGAACAAAAAACTTCTTCTACTGGCTCTTATGGTAAAGAAGAAAAATTAGTCTTCAACTCTAGCAATGCTGAAATCACGACTTTAACTGGCAATGCTGATAATACCAAAAAGGACGAGAAGAAGGAGAACGACAATCAAGTTTCTAACTCAGTTGACAATAACTTGCATATCGAACAAAAAACTTCTTCTACTGGCTCTTATGGTAAAGAAGAAAAATTAGACTTCAACTCTAGCAATGCTAAAATCACGACTTCAACTGGCAATGCTGATAATACCAAAAAGGAAGAGAAGAAGGAGAACTACTATAAAGTTACGGATTGTAGCGATTATGGTTTCGTGTCTTCTATTGCCTTTTCTGAAGAGAAGAAGGAGAACGACAATCAAGTTTCTAACTCAGGTGACAATAATTTGCAAATCGAACAAAAAACTTCTTCTACTGGCTCTTATGGTAAAGAAGAAAAATTAGTCTTCAACTCTAGCAATGCTGAAATCACGACTTCAACTGGCAATGCTGATAATACCAAAAAGGACGAGAAGAAAGAGAACGACAATCAAGTTTCTAACTCAGTTGACAATAACTTGCATATCGAACAAAAAACTTCTTCTACTGGCTCTTATGGTAAAGAAGAAAAATTAGTCTTCAATTCTAGCAATGCTAAAATCACGACTTCAACTGGCAATGCTGATAATACCAAAAAGGACGAGAAGAAGGAGAACGACAATCAAGTTTCTAACTCAGTTGACAATAACTTGCATATCGAACAAAAAACTTCTTCTACTGGCTCTTATGGTAAAGAAGAAAAATTAGTCTTCAATTCTAGCAATGCTAAAATCACGACTTCAACTGGCAATGCTGATAATACCAAAAAGGACGAGAAGAAGGAGAACGACAATCAAGTTTCTAACTCAGGTGACAATAATTTGCAAATCGAACAAAAAACTTCTTCTACTGGCTCTTATGGTAAAGAAGAAAAATTAGTCTTCAACTCTAGCAATGCTGAAATCACGACTTTAACTGGCAATGCTGATAATACCAAAAAGGACGAGAAGAAGGAGAACGACAATCAAGTTTCTAACTCAGTTGACAATATCTTGCATATCGAACAAAAAACTTCTTCTACTGGCTCTTATGGTAAAGAAGAAAAATTAGTCTTCAATTCTAGCAATGCTAAAATCACGACTTCAACTGGCAATGCTGATAATACCAAAAAGGACGAGAAGAAGGAGAACGACAATCAAGTTTCTAACTCAGGTGACAATAATTTGCAAATCGAACAAAAAACTTCTTCTACTGGCTCTTATGGTAAAGAAGAAAAATTAGTCTTCAACTCTAGCAATGCTGAAATCACGACTTTAACTGGCAATGCTGATAATACCAAAAAGGACGAGAAGAAGGAGAACGACAATCAAGTTTCTAACTCAGTTGACAATATCTTGCATATCGAACAAAAAACTTCTTCTACTGGCTCTTATGGTAAAGAAGAAAAATTAGTCTTCAATTCTAGCAATGCTAAAATTTCGAGTTCAACTGGCAATGCTGATAATACCAAAAAGGACGAGAAGAAGGAGAACGACAATCAAGTTTCTAACTCAGTTGACAATAACTTGCATATCGAACAAAAAACTTCTTCTACTGGCTCTTATGGTAAAGAAGAAAAATTAGTCTTCAATTCTAGCAATGCTAAAATCACGACTTCAACTGGCAATGCTGATAATACCAAAAAGGACGAGAAGAAGGAGAACGACAATCAAGTTTCTAACTCAGGTGACAATAATTTGCAAATCGAACAAAAAACTTCTTCTACTGGCTCTTATGGTAAAGAAGAAAAATTAGTCTTCAACTCTAGCAATGCTGAAATCACGACTTTAACTGGCAATGCTGATAATACCAAAAAGGACGAGAAGAAGGAGAACGACAATCAAGTTTCTAACTCAGTTGACAATATCTTGCATATCGAACAAAAAACTTCTTCTACTGGCTCTTATGGTAAAGAAGAAAAATTAGTCTTCAATTCTAGCAATGCTAAAATCACGACTTCAACTGGCAATGCTGATAATACCAAAAAGGACGAGAAGAAGGAGAACGACAATCAAGTTTCTAACTCAGGTGACAATAATTTGCAAATCGAACAAAAAACTTCTTCTACTGGCTCTTATGGTAAAGAAGAAAAATTAGTCTTCAACTCTAGCAATGCTGAAATCACGACTTTAACTGGCAATGCTGATAATACCAAAAAGGACGAGAAGAAGGAGAACGACAATCAAGTTTCTAACTCAGTTGACAATATCTTGCATATCGAACAAAAAACTTCTTCTACTGGCTCTTATGGTAAAGAAGAAAAATTAGTCTTCAATTCTAGCAATGCTAAAATTTCGAGTTCAACTGGCAATGCTGATAATACCAAAAAGGACGAGAAGAAGGAGAACGACAATCAAGTTTCTAACTCAGTTGACAATAACTTGCATATCGAACAAAAAACTTCTTCTACTGGCTCTTATGGTAAAGAAGAAAAATTAGTCTTGAACTCCAGCAATGCTAAAATCACGAGTTCAACTGGCAATGCTGATAATACCAAAAAGGAAGAGAAGAAGGAGAACGACAATCAAGTTTCTAACTCAGTTGACAATAACTTGCATATCGAACAAAAAACTTCTTCTACTGGCTCTTATGGTAAAGAAGAAAAATTAGTCTTCAATTCTAGCAATGCTAAAATCACGACTTCAACTGGCAATGCTGATAATACCAAAACGGAAGAGAAGAAGGAGAACGACAATCAAGTTTCTAACTCAGGTGACAATAATTTGCAAATCGAACAAAAAACTTCTTCTACTGGCTCTTATGGTAAAGAAGAAAAATTAGTCTTCAACTCTAGCAATGCTGAAATCACGACTTCAACTGGCAATGCTGATAATACCAAAAAGGACGAGAAGAAAGAGAACGACAATCAAGTTTCTAACTCAGTTGACAATAACTTGCATATCGAACAAAAAACTTCTTCTACTGGCTCTTATGGTAAAGAAGAAAAATTAGTCTTCAATTCTAGCAATGCTAAAATCACGAGTTCAACTGGCAATGCTGATAATACCAAAAAGGACGAGAAGAAGGAGAACGACAATCAAGTTTCTAACTCAGTTGACAATAACTTGCATATCGAACAAAAAACTTCTTCTACTGGCTCTTATGGTAAAGAAGAAAAATTAGACTTCAACTCTAGCAATGCTAAAATCACGACTTCAACTGGCAATGCTGATAATACCAAAAAGGAAGAGAAGAAGGAGAACTACTATAAAGTTACGGATTGTAGCGATTATGGTTTCGTGTCTTCTATTGCCTTTTCTGAAGAGAAGAAGGAGAACGACAATCAAGTTTCTAACTCAGGTGACAATAATTTGCAAATCGAACAAAAAACTTCTTCTACTGGCTCTTATGGTAAAGAAGAAAAATTAGTCTTCAACTCTAGCAATGCTGAAATCACGACTTCAACTGGCAATGCTGATAATACCAAAAAGGACGAGAAGAAAGAGAACGACAATCAAGTTTCTAACTCAGTTGACAATAACTTGCATATCGAACAAAAAACTTCTTCTACTGGCTCTTATGGTAAAGAAGAAAAATTAGTCTTCAATTCTAGCAATGCTAAAATCACGACTTCAACTGGCAATGCTGATAATACCAAAAAGGACGAGAAGAAGGAGAACGACAATCAAGTTTCTAACTCAGTTGACAATAACTTGCATATCGAACAAAAAACTTCTTCTACTGGCTCTTATGGTAAAGAAGAAAAATTAATCTTCACTTCTAGCAATGCTAAAATCACGACTTTATCTGACAATGCTGATAATACGAAAAAGGAAGAGAAGAAGGAGATTGGTAAAATTATGTCAACTTCAGATGAGCTTGAAGTGCATGCCGTGAATGAATCAACAACAAGTAGCAGTTATGTTGAAAAAAAAATATTCGACATCAACGTAGAAAAAAATGCAGCTTTAGCTGTCAATGCAGGTAATACTAAAACGGGAGAGAAGAAGGAGATTAGTAAAGTAATTTCCACTTCAGATGAGCTTAAAGTTCATACCGAGAATGAATCAGCAACTAGTAGCAGACATGTTGAAAAAAAAATTTTGGATATGAGTAATGCTGGTGCAGCTGAAATTTGTATATCAGATTGTGGTAACCGGAATGAAATTAATAACAAAGAAAGTTTTGGTTCTATCAATAGTGACAAGATGGTGCATGACGAGAAGAAATTTGATGCGAGCGACCGTCTTGTTGAACTCAAGAATTCATCCATTGATAGAAGCAGTGCTTCCACCGTTGGTGTAACTGTTAAATCAGAAAGCACTAAACAGGAGGAGAAAAAAATAACCGAAGCAATGTCATTAAGTGGAGAACGTACAGTACATGATGAGAAGAAAATTACTACCACCAGCATTCATAGTAATGTTAATAGTTCAGCCATTAAGACGACTAACGATAGTGCAGCTGAAATTCGTATATCAGATTGTGGTAACCAGAATGAAATTATTAACAAAGAAAGTTGTGGTTCTATCAATAGTGACAAGATGGTGCATGACGAGAAGAAATTTGCTTCGAGCAACCGTCTTGTTGAAACCACAGAGAAGATAGTAAAGATTCAAGACGATTTAACTAAAGTATCTGGAACCCAATTAAAGGGAAAAGTTTCTCAAATTAATGAGGGGAAAGCCGTGTGTCAACAGAATAATACAGTAAAGAACACTTTGAAAAATATTGATCAGGATATAGTGAACAAAAAGTGTAGCATTACCAAAAGTGCAAAGCAAGATGTTGTCGATATTAAAAATAATCAAGAAGATAAGACATCTGAACAATCGGGAATTTTGTCTAAACTTGTGGGTTTCTTTGCACATCCAGAAAATGAAGTGAAGATAGATATTAAGGAAACAAACAAAGAATCAAAACAAGTTAAAAAGGCAGAAAAAGTAGCTAAGTCAATTAAAGCAATCGAAACAATAATGGGAAAAAATATTAAGGTTATAACCATGGAATTCATTGAAGACTGCAAACGTGGTACTATTGAAGAAAAAATGTCAAAAGCTGGAATAGTGGTTTTTAAAACTACTGATGATGCGAAATCTTTAAAAAATGAAGAACTCCAAAAAGGATGTACAAATAATACAAAAAAACAGCCAAAAAAAGATGAATGTTGTATTTCTCAGCCAATGAAGAAAGAAGACAAACTTCCAGAAAAGAATGACAATAAGAAGACTAAAGGTAAAAAACATTTATGTCGTGGTATGCTTTTTGTGCTCGGAGTATTTATTCTCATTTTTGTGACGATTTCAATTTAGATAGAAAATTTATTTTAAGACACTGTAGATATAAACTTTTGATAAATAGTTCAAAGCTAACGTAGAATTGAAAAAAAATTTTGCGATTTTGAATATAAATACAATGAATATAGAATGTTCAAAGATGGATTCAAAATATGTTTTATTTCTATTATCGATAATTTCATGCTTTAATTTAATACTGTTTTAAATCTCCTGTTCTCAAATAATTTAAAATTTTTCACCATTCAACAGGTTCTAAAGGTAAAAAAGGAAACTAAACTGCTCTCTAATAGACTTCATTTTTTGAATAAATATGAGGTATTTAAAATTTTTTTTCTTTATTTACATACTTAAAATGTTATGAATACTACATATTTTATTATTATTATAATTATAATTATATTATTATTTTTTTATAGTCTTTTTAATTTTAAAATATTATTTTTTTAAATGTTGGAATAATTCATATTTTATAAATATAGTTGTAACAATTAGTTTTCTGAAACGTCTATTATAGAATTTCACAAATTTCAAACATTCAAGATGAAAATTTAACATTTTGTTTTAATTTTCAGTATATTGCTACTTAACAACAAATATAAAAAGTAATGCGGAGATTTAGAACAGCATTAACCTTATCAATGAAAATGAAGCAGTTTTCAAAATTACAGAAAACATTGCATCAACAATTAATATAATACAATGGAATTAAAATTATACATAATGTTGAAAATGTAACAAAAGAATTAAATAAATGTATAATCAACATATATTAATGACCTCGAATTATTTTTCTCCTTTTGATTAAAAGCTAATTTAACATAAAAATCAAATTTATGAATATTTTAGGCTCAAAAGCCGAAAATTATGTAAATTCATTGAGAATTGTGGCGTCAAAACGGAATTTTGTAAGTAAATATTGTGCACTTGTAGCAAATGATCTTTCAATTTTTCCAAAACTTGATAAAATCATATTATTACCAATATTTTTGGAAAGAACATTTTTTAAATCAATTTTCAATAGACTATGAGTGGCTTTTGAATATTTTTAAAATTTTTAATTTTTCTAAATAAATTATTATTCTTTTTGTCTAAAAAAATTTATAACATTACTTTATAAATTTTTAAAAGAAAAATGTATTGGTTAAAATTTGTATTATTATCCAGATGAAAATTTTTTTTTTTCAATCGATGATCATAAATATATGTGAACTTCAACGACGTCAAATTTCGCACATCACAGCGCTTTCTCATCATATTTTGAACTTCTCTATATAAAATATTTTCTCAATTCTTTTACACTGCAAACATAAAACAATACCGAAAATGATGTGCAATATTATTCCGGCAAAATCAAATCAGAAATAATCTGTTTCGGACTAATTGCAGATTAATGTGGAATTAGCATACAGAAATTCAAACAGGTAGATGTCTTAGTAGTGAAAGTCAGTTTAAGTCAGGCGAAACGTTAAGACCATGTGATTGTTGTGGCGATTTCACATGTAAATATTCTCGGTAGGTTTTCTCGCAAAATTCGTGATAGATTGAATTAAAATTTTGTATGGACAACTCAGAAATAGTATAATGATTCATTGTCATGTGCCAGGGCCCAGGGTATATTAATACTTTGTCAAAAAATTTATTCTAATATATCTTTATAAAATTTTATGATGTCGAATTAAAAATTATCAAATATTTTTTAGTAGAATTAGATTTTTATAGTGTAGATTTTACAATGAGCCGAATTTTACAGACGTATGGATAAGTTATAAAAATCAATTGTTAGAATTTGCATATTTAATAAAATTTTATTAGATATAATTTTCATTTGCTCGAATTATAATTTGATATTATTTCCATTGAATGGAGTAACCTTGATATTTTTAGGGGACTCAAAATAATTTAATTAATCAAAATTAATAAAAAAGGTTACCTACCCCGTGCAGAAATTTGAGTTAGATTTTAATAGGGACTTCGCTGTGCGTCCCTTTTGCCAGATGGGTTCCGGAAGGGATCGACGCCAGCGAGGAATGTTGGTAGGGATCTAGCAAGGATATCCCTGCGATTTCCCTACCAGGAATAAAGGGTTCTCGCTAGAACCCTATTAGCTCCCTTTAATCGATTATTATTAAATAAAAATTAATAAATATTTAATAAATCCAAAAAACATATTTATATAAAGATCCAACGTCCTTTCTTCCGTGTGTGTTTTTGAAATTGTAGAGTTAAAAACGCCCGTTATGCTATTTATTATAGCCGTGAAGTTTAATTGAACTTCCTAACCTCCAAACAGTACTAACACAAATTTTAACCAGAATTATAAATAAAAAAGTTAGAAATCATAATATTACCTGAAGAAATTGGAATAATCATAGTAAAAATTAAAAATTTGCAATAATGATATTAACATAAAGAGAAAATTTGAGGTTAGAAAACCAATCAATATATTTTTTACTTTTAATATTCTAAGTACATATTTCATGTTTGTTGGCTTAATATTAAATATTCTTAAATTGATAATATTATGTTAATATTTACCTTCTGATAAAGAAGATAAGTGATTTAAGTCATCTACATTGTTAATATCCATAACTTGCTCTTGAACATATTGCATTATATTTAATTCAGCGCGTACGGATTTCACCTCACGATATTGTTTGCTACGCATTCGCGATTGCTCTTTTTTCCTCTCATTATTTTCCATTATTAATTAACAAAAGAACAATAAAATTCAGGTTCACACAAAATGACATGTGCACTTGCACCATTCATGTCATCATTCTCGACGATGGAACATCGATATATTGAAAACTTCGATATATCGATTTCGATATTTTCGATTTAAATTTAAATATTATTTTTAAATTAAAGAAAAATTGAAACTATATATAATAATGTAATTTATTAATAATATTATTTTGATTCTATCGCTCGGTGTTATTTAATAATAAATTTAATCTATTTAATAATTTTATTATTATAATTTATTATTATTAATATTTATTCTTTTTATTATTATTTCTAAAACGAAAATCTTAAAAATATTTGTGTCCCTTATTAAACATAATTAAATTCATATTTTAAATAAAGAAAACATCGAAAAATAGTCTAAGTCCGATTCGAGGTATTTCTGGCTAGAATTTAGTAAGGGCTTAATCAGATTTTTCTAGTTTGAATTGCCTTTCTAGAATTCAAACGGGATCTCAGCAGATATTTCTAGTCTGAATTTCTCACAAGAATCTAATCAGTTTCGAGTACGACTTTTCTAGGCTAAACTTTCTAGCGCGGTTCTAGTCGGAATCCATTATCACGTTGAAAAGCTTAGGGACATTTCTACACGGGGGAAGATGCCTTGACCGTCAGTCCTTTCTTGGGACACGAATTAGAAAGAAAATAAGGAAAGACAAAATAGTTGAAAGAGAGCACAAAAAGAATTGAAAATAAATTATTTATCAATAAACAAGACCATCAGGCGAATTGCTGATTAATTAATTAACAAATCACAAAAAGGGAACTAAATCCGAGAAATCAAAGAATAAAGTTGACAAATCAAAATTTTCCGGCATTGCTGACTAGCTGCAGTCCATCGATGGAAAATGGTAGATGGGCAAGTTCGTTGTTGTTAGCCAAAATAAATATATAATAATTAACAATTTGGAGGTCAGTTCGTGACAAAATAATAAATATGTGATTCGATACAATTTAAGTTCAAGATTCAATATATTTTTAGGTTAGCTGTCAATAAGACAATTGAATGAATCAAAAGGACGAAAAAAAGTTAATTTGACAGCTACAAAAATACTTATTCAATCAGAATAAGGATTCTTTTATCAATTCGAGATATTTATAGGAATTATAGGATGAACAGCCACAGGAAAATTAAATCATAATTTTAACAAATAATCAAATAAATTAATGAATGATATCTCAAGAAATTCAAAGACTAAATGAATAAAAATAAGAATCAAATTAAATTTAGTACTGAAATCTCCAATGTTTTAATTATTAAATCTTTTTCCAAAAATCCAGTATTTAACTTTTTCAAGACTCCACAATACTCAATCCTTTAATAAATTATTCATAATAATTGTTTTTTTTTATAAATCAATTTGATAAACAAAATTTCACGTGTTTTCTCAATGATTTCACTAGAAAGAATAAAGAAAAAAACGTTGTTTATTGATCACCATGGAAATTCGTTGCCAACCCACAAAAATAAAAATAAGTCATTATATTAATTCGCGACGCGTGGCCTAATTTCCGAGAATCTTCTCTTGTTCTCTTGATGCTGATTGGCCAGTTGAAAAAGGAAGGAAATTCAAATGTTCTCAAAATTAAATCTTGATCAAATAAATAATTAAATCTTCAATAACATTAAATTTTGGATTATTATTCAATAAATTAATCTATAAAATAGATTAATTTGACGCTAAATGGTAAATTCCATATAAAATTGACCGTGGTCTGACAAAGCCTTCCAAGAATCGGGGTTATCTTGAATATTTCTCTAGGAAACTAAGTCATTTGCATTTTCAGAGTAATAAACAGCACGAAAATAATGGCATTCCAAAATAGTCCAATTCATGGGTACGTCGGAAGAATAAAAATCGAAAAATCCAAATTAATAAATTCAAAAGAGAGGTTGGGTTTTCTCAGCAAACAATTAAATTCCATAATTTTGACAATAATAAAACTAAATATAATCTTCAAATTCCAGAAATCCTCACATTGTTGACTCGCAATAAATTTTACAAGAACTGAAAAAATGGACTTGAAGAAGTTAATATTTAAATCTAAATAATTAATCAATTCCATATCTCGAATTGTTGTGAAATCATTGAGTATTTTTATACTTAATTAGTCAAGTTTTTATCGAGAATTATTTAACAGAATGAGCTTTTAAATTAAAATTTGTGATTTATAAAATTGTTAATTTTACAACGTCACAATGGATAATTTCCATAATAATTGATAAACATTTCATTTATCCGAAATAGCAAACGGACGCAAATCAACCAATCAAAAATTATCCATAAAATTGGAATTGGTTGCTTTTAAAAATCGCATCGAAATCTTTCTGTCGATAGATTAATAATTAAAGACTCCAAAAATCCTTAAGTAATGAGTTTTAAGCGAATTCTACCAATTAGTCAAAATTCTTTAGCCATATTGTTTCCGCCATTTTGAATTTCTGAAATCTGATGCCAGATTCATAATCGTCAACGTCGAAAACTTTCTTCTGCACTGAAAAAAATTTACTTCGCATTAATGACTATTAACCATAGCAACTTTAAATCTAGTCAGCGTAACCAAGCATCCTAGTCAATTCAGTTATGTAGCTTGGTTAATATTGTCAAAGTCGATTTAGTAGAATTGACCCCTTGTTTCCTAGTTATATTAACTAAGGTGTTTGGTTAATATCGCCTGTATCTATAGTCAATTTTGCTAAAGTTTAATTAGTCAAACTGATTCTAGTCAATGTAACTAAGATACCTGGTTATTCTGATAAGCTTCCCTATAGTCATTCCGACTAATTGTCAAAATCAACTTTGACCAAGATTGCCTAGTAGGTTCCTCTCGTAACCAGGCAAATTAGTCAATTCCTGGTATACGGGGGTTAGGAATTTTTTTCAGTGTAACAAATTTTAAGCGAACTGAACTGAATTTAAACATTCGGTAAGTTTAATATTTGGACGAATGTATATTGAGAAAGTAAAATATACTGACAAATACAATTTTTAGAAGATAAATATTATGACAACTGAAATTTCGGGAAGTTAGATATTATGACAAATGAAAATTCGGAATGTTAAATATTTTGACAAATTGCAATTCGGAAAGTTAAATATTATGACAACAGCAAATTTTTAAAGTTAAATATTTTGATAAATGAAAATTCGAGAAATTAGATATTTTGACAATTGGAGATTTGAGAAGTTAATTATTCGGACAAGTGCGAATTTGGTAATTTCAATATTCTAACCAGTGGAATTTCGGTATGTTAAATATTATGGCAAATAAAAATTCGGAAAGTTAAATATTATACCAATTGCAATTTCGGGAAATTAAATATTTGGACAATTGGAATTTCAGAAAGTTAAATATTATGAATGATGGCAATTTGGGAAGTTAAATATTCTGACAAATGGACATTAAGAAAGATAAATATTCTGACAACTGGAGATTCGAGAAGTTAATTATTCGGACAAATGCAAATTTGGTAATTTCAATATTCTGACCACTGAAATTTCGGTATGTTAAATATTATGGCAAATAAAAATTCAGGAAGTTAACCTTTTGACAATCCATGGCTCATATGTGTCCAGAAAAAAGTCGTGCCACCTTTGTGAGTTTGGACATATATATGTCCATCTTCGAAAAAAAATACTAAACATAATTCGATTTACTTTTACTAAGGTTTTTGGGCTCGTTGAATCCAAGTTGAATGTCAGATTTACAAAATTCAAAATGAGGGACCCAATTTGGCGTCCAAAAAAATTTTTAAATTGATCAGATTTTCTTGAAAATAATTCCTTTAGGGTTTTTGGGGTCGCTGAATCCAATTTTGAGGTCAGATTTAAAAAATTCAAAATGGCGGAAAATGTTTAAATTGATTCGATTCGTTAAAAATTCGGTACTAGGCACAGTGGTCCTCAAGCAACAACAGGTTCGACTAAAATGGATCCAAAAATTGACTGAACAAGCTTTTAGAAGACTATTCGTAAATGTAAAAACTGGTTTTCATAAAATCCTAGCTGATCGTTTTGTCGAAAAAACTTAAAATTACGTTTTACGAAATGTATTTTTAGCATTGTATCATATACTATTCAATAATCAACAATTATATCTGTAATGTTCATTGGTAAACCATTTTCACTAAGCATTAGTATATTTAACTTAAAGTAAAATACATACAAAAGTTTGTAGAATAGCTCATTTGATTACTCTTTTTAGACGCTAAAACGACTTTGCCTGAAATCAGAACCAATTTTTTCGAAATATTTTTAAACTGCGTTTTACAATAATTCACAGTGGTTTTCAAGCATCTACAGGTTCGACTAAAATGGATCCAAAAATTGACTGAACAAGCTTTTAAAAGACTATTCGTAGATGTAAAAACTGGTTTTCATAAAATCTTAGCTGATATTTGACTTATAGAAAATTACATACAAAAGCTTGTAGAATAGCTTATTAGATTACTCTTTATAGACGCTAAAACAACTTTGTCCAAAATCAGAACCAATTTTTTTCAAAATATTTTTAAACTGCGTTTTACAATAATTTTTCATCTTTCAAGATTACTATTAAACTTAATTTAGCTTCTTCAAGTTGAAATTCCATCCATTTATATCAATGTATTCGTGCATTAGTTTTGTAACGTCTTGTAACAACTGACTGATTAACTTATTGCTTGCGTGCAAAATCAATTGCTTTTTCCCTATTTTGAAATGAGTTCTCATGAGGAGAACAGGAAGAAAATATGCGCACCATGCAGTCAGAAAATTGCTTTTAAAGAGGTTAAACCAGAAAAATTCCTTATAAACGAAAAGTTAACTAATCTAATTAAAAAATTTATCAACAATAATTTTAATTTAAATGGGCCGTTTAAAGATACCTTTTTCGTAATCTAGAAAAGTAAGATAGCATGTTCTACAAATGCTCAATAAAAATTTCTCATCATTTAAATTAAAACTATTATTGATAAATTTTTAAATTAAATTAGTTAACTTTTTGTTTATAAGAAACTTTTCTAGTTTAACCTTTCCAAAAGCAATTTTCCGACCGCACTGTGCACATGTTTTCTACTGGTTCTCCTCATGAGAACTCATTTTAAAATGGAGAAAAAGCAATTGGTCTTGCGCGCAAGCTATAAGTTAATCAGTCAGTTGTTACAAGAAGTTACAAAACTAATGCTCGAATACATTGATATGAATGGATGAATGAATGAAATTTCAACTTGAATATAAATAGATAAATAAAACTTAAATGATAAATTAAGCTTAATGGTAATCTTAAAATATGAAAAATTATTGTAAAACGCAGTTTAAAAATATTTCGACAAAAATTGGTTCTGATTTCAGGCAAAGTCGTTTTAGCGTCTATAAAGAGTAATCTAATGATCCTGTACAGGATCAGCAACTGAACTTGTACAAGTTCTGACCAGTTCCTGTACAGGAAAATGCATACGAATTTGGAACAAGTTCATGTGTGAGATCTTGTACAAGATTTGGTGCAAGATCTTGTACAAGAAAAATACTTGTACAAGAAAATGTACATGATCTTGTACAATTTCATGTATAAGTACTTGTACATAATCACGTCCATGTTCTTGCACATGTTAATTCATGTTTTTCTTTACTAAAAATTAAAAACTTCAAAGGCTGCGCAATAGTTTACTTTAACCTTTACAGCTGCGCAATAGTTTTTAGCATGCATGAGTTACGAATCTTAGTGGTTAAAAATTATCAAAATCTGAAATTTTATTAAAAAAAAAAATTTTGCAACTATACATGTGCAAGAACACGAACGTGTTCATGTACAAGTACTTACCCACGTGAAAAAGTTCCCGGGAGTTGATTCCCGGGAATTTCTCAAAAAAAATTCCCGCAAACTTGTTAACCCTTACGTGAAGCATTGTAGGTGTCTCTAAAACAAAAAACTTTTGTTTAAGGCGTAAAAAATTTTTGTAAGTATTTAAAAAGTTTCATTTAACACTAGGAAGTACCCAGAAGCATATTTAAAGTTTAGGTTAATCATATTTTGCATGTTAATTACTTATAGGAACCTATTCAAGGTTTCAGTCTGAGATCCAGGTAATTAATCGACATTTTCCAATGTATTAAACTGAAAAAAATCAATAGTCGATTACTAGGATCTCTCCAGGTACTTCTCTAAAAGTTAGTTAAATTTCGATAACTTCTTCGAGGAAGAAAACCCTAAAATATGAAAGACGATCGCTACAAGAGATTTCCAGGTACCTATGATTACTCAGGGTAATTTTTCGTCAACTTCTGGAACAAGTTAACCTTAAAACGTGATAAATGATCACTAGGAAGTTTCAAAATATTTTCCTAGTGTTCAGGTCGTTTTCATAAACTTTTTCAGGGAAGTTTATGTTAAACAGCTCAATCGTTTACGAGAAGCAATTATCATATTACCTAAACTCAGTCAAAATCAAATATCTACAATTAACCTTCAAATACTTGCTCCTAGGTCAATTGATTTTTATCAACTGTCTCCGTCAAATTAAATTTAAATCAGTTAATTATTTATTCCATGTAATTTCAAACAAAAAGTTTTTATCATAATTAAAATTTTTTCTTCTGATTATTTATTTATCAATTTATATTTATATTTTTAATTCTTGAAAAACAACTAAAATATCTTCAAAAATATCGTTGATTTTTAATTTTTATTAAACTTTTATGTACAGACATTTACTAAATTACAGAATAAAACATTTTGATTAATTTTTTTTAACTATAAAACATTCTCGAAGTATTAAACATAACATACAAAAATACCAACAAAATTGTCTGAATTTGAAATTTCATAACCTAAACTTTAAATATGCTTCTGGGTACTTCCTAGTGTTAAATGAAACTTTTTAAATACTTACAAAAATTTTTTACGCCTTAAACAAAAGTTTTTTGTTTCAGAGACACCTACAATGCTTCACGTAAGGGTTAACAAGTTTGCGGGAATTTTTTCTGAGAAATTCCCGGGAATCAACTCCCGGGAGATTCCCGGGAACTTTTTCACGTGGGTATACATGAAATTGTACAAGATCATGTACATTTTCTTGTACAAGTATCTTTCTTGTACAAGATCTTGTACAAGATCTCACACATGAACCAAATTCGTATGCATTTTCCTGTACACGAACTGGTCAGAACTTGTACAAGTTCAGTTGCTGATCTTGTACAGGAAATTGTACAAGATTTTATACAGGGATTTCAGTAGGGTTACCAATGAACATTACAGATATAATTGTTGATTATTGAACAGTATATAATACAATGCTAAAAATACATTTCGTAAAACGTAATTTTAAGTTTTTTCAACAAAACGATTAGCTAGGATTTTATAAAAACCAGTTTTTACATTTACGAATAGTCTTCTAAAAGCTTGTTCAGTCAATTTTTGGATCCATTTTAGTCGAACCTGTCGATGCTTGAGGACCACTGTGTAGGGGGTTTTTAGGGTTGTTGAATCCAAATTTGAGGTTAGTTTTAAGAAATTCGAAATGGCGAACCCAATATGGCGGAAAAATTTAAAATTGATTCGATTCGTTCAAAATTCAGTACTAGAGGGTTTTTGGGGTCGCTGAATCCAAATTTGAGGTCAGATTTAACAAATTCAAAATTTGGATTCATAGACCTCAAAAACCCCCGAGTACCGAATTTTGAACGAAACGAATTAGGACATTTTGTTACTAGTCACAAACTTACCATGCAAGCTTGCACACCTTGCAAAGTAAAATTGCAGAAAGTATATGTTTCAAACTTATGTGCTAATTGTGCATCAACCAATTCAAATAAATAATTCCAGTTTAATGTACTTTTTATAGCTATATTGTTTAAAAATAATTTGCTTTCCCCCGCGTGTATGTGTCAATGTGAGGGGGAGGGAGTATTTAAAAACGAACACCTGATCTCGACCTGGAACGCGGTTAAAGTTCGTGGATGATGATGATGAGGGTTACAATTGAGGATAGTATATAGTATGTATACACATATTGTAACCCCAATGCATTTCCGCCCAAGAAGGCAATGCGCATCGTACCAATCAGCGACGGCGCTCTCGTTTTTCGTTGACGTATAAGCAACATGGCGGCGGCGTGTCGGAGGCGTCTCCGTCCACACAGTGCTCGACGGTGGGTAGACCGCGTACGCCCGCAACGTTCGTCCAAGTGAAAGGGACACATACCCCTGGAAAAAGGAAAACGGTGAAAAGAAATTAGTCCGTCATTTTTTTTTTTTATTTT
Organism: Leptopilina boulardi; assembly: GCF_019393585.1. Taxonomy (NCBI): domain Eukaryota; kingdom Metazoa; phylum Arthropoda; class Insecta; order Hymenoptera; family Figitidae; genus Leptopilina; species Leptopilina boulardi. The sequence continues at coordinate 66,847 of NW_026137726.1, forward strand.
TTTCTTTTTACTTAATTCAATAATAAAATTTCATCGCGATAAAAAAAAAAAAAAGTTCTGACAATCGTGTTGTCGACAAAAAGTGGTGTGTGTATGTGTGTGTGCGTGTGCGAGTGTAACAAAATGTGAATTAAAATTCAAACTCTTGTTATAACAAAGAAATGACAATTATTCAAACAATACTTAATGGAAATAAAAATAATTATCAATTTTAATAATTATATCCACTGCTATGCTCATCATTATTATTATTCTCTATTTTCAATTAAAAATAACAAAACACAGATCTTTGATCTCTGTATGGGATCATCACGAATGGGTCACTAGGATGTCGTTCATTTATTGTGTGAAATTTCAATCCAAAATTTATGAGTGGACCAGAAATATATTTAACATTATTATTATTATTATTCAAAAAGAATTAAAAAATAATTGTCGAGGTAAAATAAGAACCTCAAAATTAATTTCCCTTATCATCGGCGTGTGTAACAGACGACGACGACGTTGCACGAGCAGCAGCAGCCTCTGCCGTTGCGCGTGACCAAAGCCTTACCGAGTCGATGCAATTCCGAGTGTGTTACCCGCCTTTATGTGTAATATGTTATATGTAATAATGTAATAAAAAAAAAGAGAGAGAGAGAAAAAAAAACAACCTACGTATGCTGGTCATAAGGGTAGAAGAGGAAAATCAACTCTAGACAGAGGAAAAAAAAGAGGGAGATAGAAAGTGTGAAAGAGAGAAAGAGACAGAGAATCTACTACGGCTGAAGCAATAATAGTAATATCGATTAAAATAGCAGACGTCCCCGACCAACAGTAACCCGTCTTTCGACCGGCTGCAAGTCATTCTTGCCTATACCTATAAAATTGTCTCTAAACAATTACTATATTTATCTTTTTTTTTCAATAATCTTCTAATTTATTCTAGTTACCAAAATAGACTATTACAAACAATTTTTTGGTACTTGTTTTTGACTAGTTTCAAACTAGTCTTGGATCAAAAAATAATAATTTAATGTCAGTTTACTGACTCGTATTAATCAATAATAATAATAATAACAATAATAATAAATACGCTAGTATATATGTATATGAGAATTGAACTTGGTTTCAGTGTATAGATTATTGTCTTTTCTCAGCTGATAAATGCTTGGATGCAGCTTCATCACACACGTTATACCTGTGCAATAATAGAATTGAAAGTATTAATCGTGAAGGACCTGTACAATATGGGACGAGATTAGTAAATAATAATAATAATAATAATAGTAATAAATAACAAAAATAATAATTAAAATAATAATAATAGTTGATATCAATAGTGTGTATTACGCGAAATTTATAACGTGTATCATGTGCTCGTATGCAAATTATACATATACATGATTGTAAATCGATAAAAGAATTTCCTTTACTACATACACGTTGCATATATATGCCAAGTACCGGGGATTAATATTTAACGCGAAAGTGCTCCCCCCGGCCGGTGTGTTCAACTTTTCTCTTGATCATTATTTTTCATATATATTTTTTTTGGGATTTCTTTTTTTTTTTTTTTTTTGAATTCTGAGTTGCTGAGAAGAATTTTAAAAGGACGTTATATAGATAACCCTTCATCTGTAAGGGGGAAAAATTGACGATCATGTCTCTTCTCAGCGTGACAGGTAAGATATCGATTATAAATATATATATAATATTGTTATTCTTTTTTCCAAAAAGTAAATTTAAGTTACTTGGTACTTTTGAGGAGTGAATTTACTATATATTTAATCAATTATAGTGAATTGGTTGGATGCAGTTAATTTTCACTGCGTTTAAATTTAAGTTACAACCTACCCCGTATTGGGACAATAACAGTTATACTCTCTAAATTTAAATTAGTCACTTTTGACTAATTAAAACTCACACTGTGCCTGAACCAAAAAAAAAAAAAAGTTTGACTAAAATAGATCCTAAAACGGGTTGTTGGGGATAATTCTGTATCATATCAGAAGTAAAAATCCGTTGAGATAAAAATCCTAGTTGACTCCTTTTTTCGAGATATCGGTATTTTCGTTTATTGAATTTTGCGAATATTTACAAAACACTAAGTTTGGAAGTTTGTAATTACATGTAGTCAAACGAATCTTACAAAAAGTAGGAGAAGGTGGGGGAATTGGAGCCCCTTAAGAGCATTTGAACCTTCGTGACGTCACAAATCATGGCGCATGACACGCAAACTTCTCAGGTATGTGAAAAGTACAATTTTGAATATTTTTCAAAAAAACCTTTTGGAAAATGTTCAGAATAACATAGACTCTGTCTGTTATGTGCGGAAAATTCAAAATTTTGCGTTTAAAACGTTTTTTAAACAATGTTAAGGTCACAAATCATGGCGCATGACACGCAAACTTCTCAGGTATGTGAAAAACACAATTTTGAATATTTTTTAAAAAAACCTTTTGGAAAATATTCAGAGAAACATAGACTATGTCTGTTATGTGCGAAAAATTCAAAATTTTGCGTTTAAAACGTTTTTTAAACAATGTTTAAGTTGGTTGTCACAAGTAAGGAAAAATACACGAATTGCTTATATGTAGGCATTGTTTAAAAAACGTTTTAAACGCAAAATTTTGAATTTTTCGCACATATCAGACATAGTCTATGTTTCTCTGAACATTTTCCAAAAGGTTTTTTTAAAAAATATTCAAAATTGTGCTTTTCACATACCTGAGAAGTTTGCGTGTCATGCGCCATGATTTGTGACGTCACGAAGGTTCAAATGCTCTTAAGGAAATTGATTTAAAAAAAAAACCAACTTATTGTTATAATAAAATATTGTTTTGGTCATTTTTTACTCCTTCTGTTATTTATCTTTAATTATAATTAATTAGAAATTAAAAACAAAAAAGTAAGTTTACAAAAAAAAGGTTTTCTAAAAAATATGTATTTTATCCCATTACCCCACCTATGGGGTAACCTGTCAGAAATGTGACCGTTTGTCTTCGTATGACATACAGGAAGATTGTTCAAGTTTTCCGAGTTATTTCTACGAAATTCAAAGTTTCTGTGTAATTGAAATTTAAAAGCTCTCATAACCCCACCTTCCCCTAATTTCTAAAGTACTAAGATCATTGGGATTTGTCATGAGGTGTGCAGCGATTTTTCACAATATAAATAAACTTAAAATTTTATATTTCTCTCTGGTCTGACCAATATTGGAGTATGCTTCTTTAATTTGGGTACCTTTCTGTACAATTAATAAAGTTAGAATTGAACGAGTACAAAACAGATTCTTGCGTTTTGCAGCACGACAACTTCATTTGCCTTCTGACAGATACACTCATGACTACAGTAATTTGCGTGTACTTTTGAACATTCCTTTGATAACATCCAAATTTTTGTTTGCTGATTTAATTTTTTTATATAAACTCTTAAATAGTTTAATACAATGCCCAACATTATTAGCCATGATTAAATTTAATGTTCCATCTAGAGTGTCTAGAAATTATTCAGTGTTTTCTTAATCATTTCATAGAACTAATTATGAATATCATTCAATGATTAAAAAAATTTGCAGGGAGACTAATCAATTTTTGAATTAAATTGATTTTTTTTTATGATAATGTGACAAGATTCACCACATTATACAACAAAGACATGTACTGGATCCTAATTAGTAAAATATACATTCTAGTTAAATTAACTAATTTGTTAATGTAAGTTATTATAGGAATAACTTTTATTTAAGAATACATGTCCTGTTAATAAATAAATGAAATAAAATGAAATATTATAATAAAAATATTAAAAATTTTTATCGTTTCTGACATTTTAAATTTGAAACTTGACATTTTAGGGTAAGTGAGAGTAAATGTGTAAAAAAAATCATTGAAAACTTATTACCTCAATGCACTCTCAAAAATTTTTAGCGTGTTTCTAAAGAGTCTTTATCGGTATGGTAGTTATTTTTAATTTAATTTTGTATCATTTATTTTATAAATAATAGTAGAAAACATTGTTTAATAAAAAAAAATATTAGAAATACACCAAAAATATATGTTTACCCTTGTAAAAATGTTGAAAGTTGGAAAAATTCCCTTTCACTATTTGTTTATTTTAAAATATTGTTGTAACAGTTGAAATTGAACATTAAAACACACACACACACATTAGGTACAACGGCAAAAATAAAATATACAAATATATCAAATATTGATTTTTTAAAGATAAACATTGGTAAAATTTATCATTTTTTTCTATAATATCACCAATAGATATATTGTTTGAATAATCTAAATCAAAAGTAAATATTAAATCAAAATTTATAATAATAAACCATCGTTTACATTCATTTTTGGCTATCATTCTATTCTGGTGTAGATAACATCCCTATAAAACAAGGAAGTGTCAAAATTTCTCAAACGGATCACCTAAAATTAAAAAATTTAATTTCCAATGTTTAAATTGTTTTTATTACTCCTACTGTGATAAAAATAAATTTCTCAAAATATTAAAACAATAAAAATTGTTAAAGTTATAAACAATAATAATTAATAAATTAATAAAATAATAATTTTTGTTTTTAAATAATTTTTACTTTAGACAGTTTTTTGAATTGTTTAACTTATAAAATGTTAATAAAAAATAGTGTTCTTCGTATCATATTTAAAATTTAAAAATTGTTTCATATTTCACATACATTTCTGAGTATAAAACCGTTGAGAAAAAAAATGACACTCAATTTTGTTATAAATCTACTTTATATTTCGGGGTTTTTGGTTTTTAGAATATAATATATGATTAAATTAATTTCCTTAATTTTAAATACCCACTTGGAAAGATTCCCTGGAAAGTGCCCCCTGGAGGTTCTATTAGAATTCCGCCGGAACTTTCAACGTAATTCCGTCGGAATTCCAAAGAATTTCCGTTGGGATTCCGACGGAGTTCTAACAGAATTCCGATTAAATTTTTTCAAAATTTTTAAAGTATTAATTCCGTCGGAATCCCATTGGAAATTCTTTGGAATTCTGATAGAACCTCCAGGGGGCACTTTCCGGGGAATCTTTCCAAGTGGGTAAGTCATCCTAAATTGATATAAAAATAATCGAATTATATAATTATTATTTCCTAATTATATTTACATATACCTATACATATATATATTGTTTGTTCAAAAGGCGAAAATTATTTAACCAACTAAAACTGCCAGAGAATTTGGCAAACAAACTATTTGAAATTGTTTGATATAAACTCTCACACATGTTCGAGTGTGATTTATTTCTATCCGTCAAGAGCAGTGGCTCTTTCACTAAAAAAAAAAAGAATAATAAAAAAAGGGAACTGAATGCATTTGATAAATACTTGACTGAAATTGAAAGTATGAATGAAAGATTCATTACAGTACCTATAGAAAATTGCATTTTTAGTTACTATAGAAACTAAAAATGCAATTTTTTAAACTATAGTTTAAATTTTTTGTTTTTTTTACAAAATTACAAAAAAAATATTAACAAAATATTAAAAAATTTATGTTAAGTGCATCAATTACAGCGCATTCATAAAAAATAACTATTATTACTATTATATTTAAAATAACTGTTGCAAAAAGATTTTAAAAAATTATATTAATCTTTTTTTGATACAATTATTAATAAAGATGCACATTTAAACAATTATTTATTTAATTATTTGAGATCAAATTTTTTCCCTCGCCGTAATTGAATCATTTTTAAGATTTCCATTGGCTCCAATTACGGTGGACAAAGTAACTTCAAAATACTCGTAATTTTTTTCACCGTAATTGATACAGTAAAACTGATACAAACGCGCTGTAATAGAAAATTACAATTAGAAAATTAGAAAAAGTTTTAATTTCTCATATTTGTTTAAATACTCGATTTTTAGAAAGTTAATTTTTTTGTAATATTTAAATAACAATAAGCTTTTAGTTTAATAAGTCTTATATTGACTTTATACAATAGAAATGTCGAATTTTCTATTTCAAAGATGTTTTAAATCGAATCGCGCCGTTTTTAGTGCATTTACTCTATTTAAAACAAAAAATTATTACTTTTTTGAAAAATAAAACAATTTTTTTATTTCTCATTAAAAAATACTAATCAGAATAGAATTTCCCTTACGTATTTAATAACACGCTGTAATTATCTTCTCGTAAATTTTTTTTCTATGTTTTTTATGAAATTTATGATTTAATAAAGCTAGCTCTTGGAGCATATATGGTGTTGTGTACATTTATATACACATACAAACATATATATGTATATATATATATATATATATATATATATAAATTATACAATAAACGGGATAAGGTTTTTCAAGTTTAAAAGATAGGGGATTTATCTACCATAACTGTCCATTCAGAAAATATGAGTTTATTCAATGAAGGATTTTAGCAACGACCTTTTTATTCGTAATAGTTTACTGCATTTTAAAGTTGAATGAAAATGTTGCTTCATCTTTTGTAGTTTTTCAATATATACCTTTAAGAAAAGAATTGAATTTAAGGTTATGTGATTTTTACATGTAAATATTCTCCGCAAGTTTTTTAGTAAAATTAAATAGTTGATAGATTAAGCTAAAATTTTCTGTAGAACTCAATTAGTATAAGAAATCGATAAGATTATTAATAATGAATAAAAAAATTTATTTTTAAAAAATTGTGTATTTGAAGAAAATTCAATACAAAGTGTGCAACTCTGATTGTATAAAGTGTCCAACCCTAAGTTGAAGTAACATTTTCGAATTATGCTAATCATAATCAGAAATGTTTCGCGATTCGATTTTTCACTTCATTTTTTCTTCAATCATGAACCTCACAATACATGTAATAAACTTACCTTGCCGATTTCTTGTTTTCTTTATTTATTTTTTATGTTTAATCATATCGCTCATAAAACTTTTTTCGTTCCTACAAATGCACCGACGTCACAGCAGACGCTACTTTTGATCCTCCAAAAATGTAATGGCACAAAAAGTTAGGTTTCACTACAAGAAGCTTTGCCACGTCCGTGCATAGATGGCGCTAGTGTTTTTATTTTAAGAAAAGCGAAGTGTCCAACCCTGAGTAGTGTCTAACCCTGAGTATATTCCCCTAATTTTCTCAAATATGCAATTTTTAAAACATAAATATTTTAGCAAAAAAATAAATTATTACCATAAAAGAAGTTTTGTAGCATATTTTTTTGGTCCGTAGTACTTTGTTTTGTTGTATACTTATTTTTAAATGAATAACGTTTTGTTGTTACTTGTTTATTATTCATTTTTTTTTAAAACTAGAATCTTTTATTAGTACCCCATTACATACTGTGAAAAGTAATAAGGCTACTTTGATAAATAGTTCATTCAGGTACTTATCAGCAAAGAACATTCGTAACTATATGTAAAATGTACATGTGAGATTGCCTTAATTTGCATTTGCTCTTTTAACCTTAATTATCTCGAAACACTTGTTTTATAATGTCACGCGCAAGTGTCCTGAAACCTAGTTAACTGATGAATAAAGCTTTCTTTATATACATATATAAATATATATATATATGCTGGCCCACTTCATTTTTTTATCCATATTCAAAGTTTATTTATATAAAACTGTATGTTAAATTTTATTCAAGTTTTAAATATAGATCATATTACAATTCTTAGAGAACATAACCTCAAATCAATCGTGATGTAACATAACTGGAAAACCTTTTGTCTGACAAATTTCTATTAATTTAATCATTATAATGACACTATATTGATAACTTCGAGTAAAAATTTGATTCCGACTAATTGATATAGTATCATTTTAATTAATAAATACCTCCGAGTGATAAATTATGGTTAAATGTTAGGTTAGAACTAAAATGTAAGATTAGGTTGCTCTTAATTTTACATTGAACCTAATTTAACTGGTTTACTATAAAACATCAAATCATATAATTGACTGCTTTTTATTTTCTTGAATTTTGAGGTTAAATTTTTTCTAAATAACCTTAATTATTATCAACTTTATCTAACGTAGCCTAAGTTTTAAGGTTATGTTCACGCCTTGAAAATTTATCTTAAATAACTTTAATTAGCATTGATTCTAAGTAACCTAACCTAAGTTTTAAGGTTATGTTTACACCTTGACTTACGAGCTAACCTAAGTTTTTTAGGTTATGTTCATATCTTAGCATTTAAACCTAGCCTAATTCTTAAGTTTTGACTACTGACATACAATTGAAAATTTCAGATAATATTTAATAGTAACAACTTTTGATATGACCTTAATTTAACCTAAAAATTTTCAAAAAAAAAATAAACGAACATATTTTTGGGTATCATTTAGATTTTTATTTGTAACAGAAAAAATATATACTTAGAAAATTTTCAATTTTCGTGAAATGTCTGATATTTATTTTATACATTAAAAAAATAATGGACATATGAACTTTTCTACCCTAGATTTTAAAAATTCGCCATCACTTTTTTTACCTGTGTTTTTTTTCATTTATCAAAAATCAATTATCTCGATATAAACGTATATAGTATACTCTCGACAATTGGAATGAGGGAATTTTTTCTTCTATTTTTTTTAAATGAAAAAACACGTATATACGCAACATATAGTCTCTAGAGTACGTATAGAAAGAGAGAGAAAAATCACTTAAATTACAATCGGAAATGAGTTCATTTCGACTCTTTTTTGCATTTGAAAATGTCTCGGCATTTATTAAAACGGACCAATAACTAGAATAATATTTCGTACTAGCGTAAAATTTGCAAAAGAGCCAGGAGGAAAATTTTTGAAACGCATATAAAATATATATATATATATATATTTCAACGCACATATTGCCTTTCTTTTATCATTGATGACAGAGAATTCTTTTATTGGAAAACCATCGATGCGAAGCATATTAAGCCTGTTACGCGATAATAATTTCATCGACATAAATGTTGGCCGATTAACATGACCTTTTATGCCTCTCCCACCCCCTCCTCTTCTTTATGTATTATTAAACAATTTCTACTTTGAAGTATCACTTTTGTATATATATATATATATAGTTAGTAATATAGAAGTTCTAAATTTCACAAAAAATATTTTTTTAATTTACTTTTTTATTAATTTACTGTAATAGAACTAAAATCTAATTAACTTTAAAGTATCTAAAAAAAAAGTTCTCAATAGATAGTTATTCTATACTTTATTCTAGGATATTGGACATATATATTTATAACAAAGATTGGCTGCGCACTGTCGGGTTATAATACTTGCCTTAGAGCCGGTTTTCACCGTGTGGATAAATTTAATCTTCCGAGAGGTTAAAGGCAATAGATATATTCTGCGTCTGCGCAGAATGTATACAGCTTCTGCGCATACGCAGAATATATCTACTGCATTTAACCTCTCGGAAGCATTACTTCGTCTCTCTTTCGTACTCTACCAGTGCCTTAATTTGTCCACTTTGCCGTATTTAAAATAGGTCTTTTAGGACCTCATTTTCCTGTTTGAAAAAAATATAAACTAACTAAGTTTATAACATTACACTGCAAAAAGAAGTATCTTAAATCTTAATATAAGATATTTTGGTAGTCATTTTTTTAGTTATTTGAAATATCTTAGTTTAAGATGTTAATAGTATCTTTGCCAAAGTGTTTCACATATTTTTGATGAAAAAAATTTTGAGGTTAACTATGGACTCTTTTGTAAGATATTTTAAAGTAGGCCCTGAACTGGGCCTCACCAGTTTTTCTAGTTTCAATAAAATGTACATTAGACATAGAGAAATCTGGCCAGTACACCATTAGACCCACATTTTAATTTTTTCTCTGGTAATTTTTGGTCCTGTTTTTCATAAATTATTATACAGTGTAAAAGGGGTCTTTATTTAATGATTCAGAGAATATATAAATATACATATATACATTTAAATTTTGAGTTATATGAATATGTAATTTTATTCTACATTCCTTCGAGTCATATAACCAAGACGAAATTTGTCCTAGAACGATATCACGTTTGTCGAGTCACGCAGTTGTTAAAATTAAATGACTTAAACCACAGTATACTAAAATGTGTCACTACTCCTATATATTATTATTGTTCAACAGATGTGGCTTTGATATAAATTGGAGTAACTATTCATTTTACTGTATAGACATTAAGAAAACGTTATTCTGAATACAAAAATAATATTCTCAAAATAAGAATAATATTCTTATTTAAGAATTCTTATTTTTAATAATATTTCTTATTTTTAAAACAAATTATATTCTTTAAAAAGCATATTTTTCAAATTTAAATATTATTCATTACAAGAATTTTATATTCTAACTAAAAATACAAAAATGCACAATTTAAGTATTCTTAAATTTAGAATACCTTCTTTTGCTATTAAAATAAATTAACGAATCCCGACCATAATCAAAATATGTCGAGGTTATGTTATAATATTACAATGATTTTAAATTTATTATGTTATCAGCAAGACAAATTTATCTTTAAATCTAATTATTAATTTTTCTTTAATGTCACATTAAATAAGAAATAACATGACTTCGTAAATAGAACTTTATAACAAAAATTATTTAACGAAAATATTCTGTTTGTCCCACTTTTAATCCATCGACTTTAAATATAAAATATCTAGAAGTGAATCCCTTAAATTATTCTCAATTTAATAATACAATATAACCACTAGTATAGATATAAAATTATTTTTGACCCAAAATCTGAAAAAGAGGTAATAATAATCAATAATTCGTATTTGTAATCCTTTCTATTTCAATCGAGTGTTTTAATAAGAAATAGAACATTATCTAGGGAAAATCGTTGTGTACGAAAAAAAAATATATATAAAGAATAGAAGAGGAATCTAAAAATATACGATTAATGAGATATTCGTATATCCCGTCGGGTTATTGATAAATGTATAAGATTTCATGTGATTTACTCATGCAAAGAAGAAAAATTATTGAGGAGATGGTACCCTCCTCCCCCTCCCTCTATCTCTCTCACTCTAAATATATATATATATATATATATATATATATATATATATATAAGGCAAGTAAAGCAGGTATGGCTGGTAACTATGACTAAGCACTAAGCTAAGATATATGAGTGTAGTGGAACGGATGACCCCAGCGAAGCGGGGTCATTCCCTCCCTGAACCTCCACCCTCATTTTCCACCCTCACCAAACTCTATCCGCGCAGCTCGAACCTTTACCTGGTCCGTGATATGCCTACTTGCAGATACGTGAGCGCTCAACATTCTCCTATCTTCTGAAGGATTCAAAAGCAAGCTTTACCCCTATATACCTATATATGTGTGTATGTAAATGTGTATAAAATATATATATGTATATATTTCATATACATCCATTCCTGTTTCACAGGGTATTGCGCTCTTTTCCCAAGCTGTTTCCAACACTTCCGTGTGGTAATTTACCAGTCGCGTGTACAGATTCGACTTCACGACCTACATTTTCAGAAGTAAATTTACCTACCCACCCAATTGCAGTGAGGTTTTTAAATAAACTTTTCTAATTAAAACAACAATATATGTACAGTCATTTGATAATGAACCTTTTATTTATTTACAAAAAGCAATAAGTAAGGGAGATCGTAACAAAAAACAATTTTTTCTATCTAAAAACCTATTTGTCGCATAAGTTTCGTTAATAGCCACAGAAAAAAAGGTGGGTAAAAAGTTGTAAAGATAGAGGATAAAAGTCGTTAGGATACAGGGTAAAGGATAAATTTGTGATGGATAAAAATGTTACTAAAATATTACTAGAAAAATGGATGTCATATTTGAGTAAACTGTCTAATTTTAATAAAAATATTAGTAATTTTACACTAAACTTATTAAATCCACAAATTTTATATAAATAAGTAATTGCACGTGGAAATATTTTGCCTATAATTATTGTCTATTAATAAAAATATCCTTGACTAATACAACTGACAGCTGACGACAGTGCGTAAATAATCAGAACTGGGAAATTACAACTCAACGTCTGTATTGTTGCACGAAAGCAGAGTTGGGTAGTAACTGAATTTTTTGTGCATATTAGGCTGTGTCAGTTCATCGAGATATTTCGAGTTCAAGATATGACGTCAGAGGCCTGGAGGGACAACAAACAGACGACACAATGTTATTCATAAGGCACTCTCACACCTTTTTGGCTGCCTGCAGATTACCATGGCAACGCATGAGAGTGAGTGCGACAGAAAATTTAAAAATTTGAATAGTCAAATTTTCTGTCTCACTCACACTCGTGCGTTGCCATGGTAATCTGCAGGCAGCCAAAAAGGTGTGAGAGTGCCTTTACAGGGAAGAAAATTTGTTTCCACTTTCATCAATTTTATTCATACTTTAAACACAGAAAACGCTTGTTGACATATAATAAAATTAAAATGTGTGTTGATAATTAATTTTGTTATATATTTAATTCATTTGCATTTATAGATTCTCTGAATTCGTGATAAAATATAAATTTTGAGGTAAGAGGTGTTTGTTTACTAACTTGAAATCTTTTACTGCTGCGGTAATTCCCACTTAAAATATATATTTTATATCGAAATATCTCAATGAACTGACACAGCCTAATATGCACAAAAAATTCAGTTACTACCCAACTCTGCTTTCGTGCAACAATACAGACGTTGAGTTGTAATTTCCCAGTTCTGATTATTTACGCACTGTCGTCAGCTGTCAGTTGTATTAGTCAAGGATATTTTTATTAATAGACAATAATTATAGGCAAAATATTTCCACGTGTAAAATTACTAATATTTTTATTAAAATTAGACAGTTTACTCAAATATGACATCTATTTTTCTAGTAATATTCTAGTAACATTTTTATCCATCACAAATTTATCCTTTACCCCGTATCCTAACGACTTTTATCCTCTATCTTTACAACTTTTTACTCACCTTTTTTTCTGTAAGATTAATCGAAGGGATTTCATATTTTAAATAAAGAATTAAAAAGTAGTGTTAAGTAGTTTGTCCACAATATGATTTTTTCAAGAGCTGTGCATTTGTTACTTTCCTCCTCATCCTGAGGTACGGAAAGTAACATAAAATTAAAGCAGAAGGTATACTTTAAATTGACGTAATCTAAATTGTTTTTATTATGGCAAATAGAAACACAAATCGGTGCTTTAAGTTTATTTCCTACATATTTGACATTTATATTTGGTTAGAAACTTCTGCGCTAATCAGACAATTTTAAAATCCAAATTGAAAAAATAGTACGTAATACTTTTGATTCGTAATTAGCGATAACGAAAACCCTCGAGTGAAAATTTTCAAGTAAATCTGATCAATTTTGCTTCCTCGTGGAGGAAGCTTTGTAGTCCTTTCGTTTGTAAAAATTTTCAAAGTGTCGGAAACAAATTTTTTTCTATATAGATACATGTTATATGAGATCCTGATCAATTGTCCGGATGTATGTGTGTGTAGATCCCTTTTTTATTTAGAAGATAACTTTAACAGGTTTTAATGGATTTAGATAAAATTTTGTAGGCTCATTTATCATATTAATATCACAAATCTAACCAAAAGATTTTAAAAAATACCCAAAAAAAAATTTTATCGTCTTTTTTCCAAAATTTTTTTTTTAATCGACAAAATTTTTAAATAAAAAAATTTAAGGTTATATATAATAAAATCGTATTCCTTACGTCAGGACAAATCGATCAGTATATATAAAGTATAGTTTTAATTTAAATTTAAAGAATTAATGAAAGTTAAAAAATCAAAAATTCACGTTTTGGCTATAAAATTTTGTGATTATTTAAATTTAAGTTTATAGATGAAATAATTGTATTCCTTACATGAAAACGAATCGATTGGTATATATAAAATTTACATTTGAGGTAAATTTAATAAATTAATGAAAGTTAAAAAATAGAAAATACACATTTTAGCTGAATAATTTTATATTTATTTAAATTCAAGTTTAAATATAAAATAATTGCCTTGCATGAAAACGAATCGATATAATTGTAAAAAATTATAAATTATGTATTATTTTTCATTAATATTTAGAAATTTCGGTTAAAATATGAATTTTTGATTTTTTAACTTTCTATTAATTCTTTAAATTTTACTCAAATGTATAGGTACTCTAATGTTTATATTATTATATTATTTTTGTATGTTTATTTCAATATTAATGCTTTCTCCACGAGGAAGCAAAATGTTCATGTAATGAACATCTGAATTTACAACTTGTGTATTTATGTCATTCGCCATATTGGATCCGCTATTTTGAATTTTTAAAATCTGACTTGAGATTCGCAATCAACGACCTCAAGATTCAACTCTCTCATTGGTAGAAAAAGGCGCTTTTATATAAAAAATGTATTTAGAAAACAATAAAGAAAATTGTAAGTGTTATACTTATTGTGTTTTAATAGTTAGTAAAATAATTCCTTCTGAATATTAATCTCAAAATAATTGCTAAGAATTAATTTTTGATTAAAAAACATTACAACTAAACATAAAAACTATAAATTGAACATTAAAAAATGTTTTTTTATTGTTTTCCAAACATTTTCTTGTATTAAAGCATTTTAAATAAGAGCGCCTTTGTCTGCCAATGAGAGAGTTACAGTAGCGCAAGCGCAGTTGCGCCTAGTGACAATCGTTGGCATTTTTGATTTTGGTATGTCACATAACCTCTAAATAACAAATTTTAAAGTATTATGTCTTATAAAAATAGAACTAATTTATAAATTAATATGCTTATAGTTTAACTTAAAATCGGAAATTTTTATCCTCGAAATTTCAATTTGAAATATAAATGTCTTCAAAATTCTTTATGCGGTCGCCGCATCAGATAAACTTTTATTATAAAAATCTGTATAAAGTGTGTACTTTTTCTCTTCAATTTATTAGGAAATTAAAAAAAAAAGACTTTTCGAATTTAGCGAATTGGTTGCGTAACAATTTATCTTGTAAGGATTTAGGACAGGATTTATTCGCCTTTAGATAAAGCTTATCTCTCTTTTACTAAACTTCAATCAACTATTAGTCTATACTTATCAGCTAGTAATAAAACTGAATTCCCCGTCCGTCAAGTGATTGTACAAAGAATGATCCTCAATTTCAAAACATTTGAACGAAATTGCTTTCTATCTCTTCATGCTAAAAATAAATAAATAAATACTGAAAATAAATCCCGTGTAGAAATTTCCCTACCAGGGCCCTGGTAGTGAATAATAATTTGGTCCCGATCAGGGACTGTTTAGGGCCAGATTAGAGCCACGAGAAAATGTGGATTTCCTAATCAGGGACACATTTAGGCGCAGCGTCACATTCCCGCCCGATCCGGCCCCGATCTGAGCCATGGCAAAATTTCTACACGGGATCGTTAGCAAAACAATATCGCGTTATATTTCTGCAACTTTTATAATATTATTAAATTTTTATTGTCACTGAATAACATGGACAAAGTTTACGTATGATTTTATTTTATTTCATAAAATTTTGAAGAGCAGCAAATTTATATTCTTTTAGAGAAACAAAGGCTTTCTACACCAATAACTATGCTTCCACAGCCAACAAACCTTCGATGGTTTACCATAACCGAGTGGTAATAAGTGAATTCGGATGGAATGAACTTTAGAATTGCTTTGATCAACTTGTACAAGATCCACTTTGTGTGCCACTATATAGTTATATATGTTTACAAAATTCTCAAGAATTCCCAAAAATAAAAAATAGTAATTTTCTGCTTTTCACTTTATAAAATATTAATAAGATATCAATTATAGTTTTAAATCCTCTCACGACAAATTGCTACATATATATGTCCCATTTAGAAAGAATCTCAATAACTTTAACAAAAATTAATGTTTTTTTTAGACAATTTTAGAGTATTTTCTTAATTTGTTAATGTTTTGAAATTCAAAATGTCGGATTTAATATGGTGGACATTTTTACGGGACGCATGATTATATTCTAAAAATTATTAGTTAGAATTTTCATTTTATGGAATTTCATTTATCATAATTATTTTTGATCCGAATTTTTATTTGTTCAAATTAGTATTTTCCAAATTTTTCATCAAAACGATTTTCTATATTACAGAATTTTTATATAACCTAAAATTCACATCACAAAATTTTTATTTTTTCGAATTTTTATTTGTCAGAATTTTTATTTGCTCTAAATTTTATTTAACATAATAGGCATTTTAAAGAATTTTTATTGGGTTGAATTTCATTCCATAGAATTTTCATTTGTTTCAATTATTATTTGATATAATTTCCTACTAATTTGAATAAATAAAAATTGGGCTCAAAAATAATTATGACAAAATTTTAACTAATAATTTTTAGAACATAATTATGAGTCCCATTTTTACAAATAGTTCGAAATGCTTTAAAACTTGTTACTTGAGGGTTTTCGGGGATGCTGATTACGAATTTAATATCAGATTTAAGTGAAATCGTGAAAGAGCCAGTAGAATGGTAAAAGTGAATGTGGATGGATGTAAATGGAAATGAAATTACATAATTGACCTTGAGCTTTCTTTTCTTAAATGTTCAGTTTTTCCTGATTGTGAAATAGGGTTAATGGATTTTCATTGTTTTCAAATGAACAAAATCACCTTAATAAATCATTTGATATAAAATATTTTTGAAAAAAAAATATTTTTAGTAAAAAGGATTTTTGTTAAAAACTGATGGATATGAATGACTTTTATTCACCATTTGTTACATGTCATATTATTGTTTACTATTAAAACTACTCTTTCCATTATAAACAATTCAGATTCATCTAGAGAAATGATAAATTATTTGTCTCACAGTCTAATAAATATTTTATTGATTCAAATAAATTTTTATTTGATTTTAATAAAAAAATTTTATTTACGTCAAATAAATAGACTAATAGGCTATATTGCTTTAAAAATTGTGTCCTTCGCAACATTTAATAGAATTATTAAATTACAATTACATTTGTAAATTTTATTCAAAAACAATTACGTTAATTTTTTGTGAATAAAAATTTTATTTTAGTAATTCACTTTGAAGTATAAAGAGAAATTGAGACTCTTTTTATTCCCATGAATGAGAAAAATTATTGTCAAACAAAATATGGAAGGTTAATTGAACTGAACACACTGTGATGTTAATGACATTATTGGACATTCAGGAAAACTTGGTTATGAGAGCACAATAATGCCTCTTATTATAAATATGACCCTCTACATATGGGGTCTTGTATCGTAAACAGTTTATGAAGATTGCGAACCAACACACACTCTATGGTTTGAAATTTGATATTTTCAGTATTTCATGTTGAGATAACTGTATTCTGTTATAACCACTTTAAAGAGTACTTTATAGTGACAGTCCAGAAATTGTCTCTTTGAAGGAGCAGTTCTTTGATAAACTTGAATCGAAAATAGAATTTCAATGGTATAACTATAAATAAATTTTATATCTATATTTATACATTTAGAAAATTCATTTTGTACCATAGTGAAATCTTATTTTCGATTATTATTCCTATTATTTGATTTTATTGCCATTATTTGATTTTATTGATATTATTTATATAGAAAAAATAAATTTTTAAAAAATTTCCTCTTACGATATTCATTTTTAAATTGGAGCAAAAATGGTGTCACTTTAATTGATTAGTAAAAAAAACTACTTTCCAAAGCTGCTTTACTTTACGATTTTTTACAAAATTAAACAGCAGAATTTTTAGGTTAGGAATCTTATTACTTGCTAAGTACAAGTACCAACCACGTAACACAAAACTATAGATAGTGGCGCTAAATTTAAAAATTATATAATAATAAAATGCTTGGTCTGTCCTTATGTCCTAACTTGAAGTTGGCCTTTTCTGATTTCACGTGTTTTTTTTTTAATAGTAATCTTAGGACGTGTCAAATTTTGACAATTCTTTTTCTCATTTTTGCCAAAGTTGTATAATTGTGTTTCCAAATTTCGGAATAATTTTCTTTAAAATTCCAAATTCGAAAATTCAATTCACGAATCTGAAGTACACAACGTTTACCAACGAAATTTTTTTTAAAGTTGTATATTGATTCAAAAATTGTATACAAATAAAAAAAATTTATGATAAGAGAAAAGATGCGCCGGGAAATTTCGTACAAGATAGTAAATTGAAAAAAATTAATTTTTAAAAATTAATTTTTAAGGTACCAGGGGCCAACGAATACCTATTAAATATTAATTATAAAAACACAGGCCTCGAATCAACTTAAAGACACAAAAAAGTCGTTTCAGTCGATTTATATTCCAAAAAAAAGTGGATTTGTTTTTTTATTTTAACAAAAATATTTTACAGATTTTTAAATAAAATTTTTTTTAAATAATAATCCTTTTCGAAGGGTTAAAAATGAAATTTTTAGAAACAATTAAACTTCAAAAGATATTCTTAATTTTCAAACAATTATTACATTTTAAAGAACTAAAAATAATTTATCAAATAATTTTTGGAAAACATTTTTTAAATTTAATTGAATTTTCAAAGATTTAAAATTGAAATTTTTGAAATTAATTGAAACTTTAAGTGATTTTTAATTAAAATTTTAGATGATTTCACTAAAAATTTATTAGAAAATGCGGACAAAATACAATAATTTGAAAATCATTTTTAATTGAAAAATAGTTTCAGATAGTTGAATTTTCAAAGAATATTATTAAAATAGTTAAAAATAATTGAATTTCCTTAGAGTTATAATTGAAATTATTAAATTTCAAAAAAAAAAATTTCGATGGAAAATTTTAGAAATAATTAAATTTTAGATGCTTTTAAATTCAAATTATTGAAAATTCAATTAATTTTGAATTCAAATTTTTGAGAATAATGAAATTTTATTTGATTTTAAATTTGAAAAATAATTGAATTTCAGTTTATTTTGAATTGAAAATTTTGGGAAATAATTAAATTTTATTTGAAATTGGATAATAATTTAATTTAAGTTCATTTTTGATTGAAAATTTGGATAATTAATTTTGAATAGAAATTTTAGAAAATAATTGAATTTTATTTCATTTTAAATTGAAAACTTGGTAAATAATTAAATTTTAAATTGAAAATTTTGGATAATTATTGAATTTTAATTGATTTTGAATTAAAATTTCTTGTAATAATTGAATTTTAGTTTATTTTTAATTGAAATTTTTAAAAAATAATTGAATTTTATTGTGATAATTTTTTTTTAAATTATAAACAAATGTTAAATTTCATAAAAATTTTAATTGAAAAATAATTTTGATATAATTGAATTTGTGATGTATTTCATTAAAATTATTAAAAATAATTAATTTAGTGAAGAATCATTTTAGTTCAAAATTTGTTAAATAATTGAATTGAAGAAGATCTAAAGAAGATCTACATTTTATACTAAAAAAATGTATTTTATTTACATTTTTTTCAAATGTAAAAAAAATGTCGCATTTTATTAAAATAAGTCGATAAAAGTCGTATTTTTGAAAAAAAGTCGGAAAAAGTCGTTTAATCCGAGGCCTGTAAACATATAATTTTCATTATTATCATTTAATATGTAATAATATTCTAATAAATTAAATTATTATTGATAATGTTAGTCTTTAATTTCTTTATAACAAACAATTAAAAACTCAATTTGGCGCACTTGCGCGCGTTTAATTTTGCTAGTTGTTAAAATAATTTGAAATTAAGATTTGATGAATTTGAAATTTTGTCATTTAAAAATTCAAATCAAATTCGGTTGACTTAGAATTCTGTTGAATTAAAATTCGGTTAAATCAATACTGTAAAAAAAAAATTATGCCGAATAAAAATTTAGTACAAATTCGATAAAAATTCTAACCAATGACTTTTATGGGACAATGATTCGTCCCATTTGAAAATGATAATAACATTAATAATATTAATTATACGAAACGTTTAATTTATGAATCAGCAATAACTTGTGAGTATCCACTATAATATTGAATTATGTAATTATATGTAGGATTCTCGATTAAAAAAGTGAATTTCAAATATGTTGCTATATGTCAAAATTAATAGTGAGCTCCGTTGAATCTAACGAACACATTCGAAATGTGCATCAATAGTTATGTATACGCGGTGGTTATCAGACCTGAAATGTGAGAGGATTGATTATACGCCAAAATGCTTTATGTGATATTGATAAGTTATGATATGCAATCAAGAGTTTAAATTTTAATAATAAGCCTTCAATTATAGTTGAAAATTTACATAACTGATTTTAGATTAATTTTTTCATAGCTTATTCATATTTAAATTCAAAATTTATTCAATTTAAATTTAATTTTCAATTTACAATAATTTTTTTACTCACTGTGAACAAAATAAATTTTTCTAAAATATAATAAAAAATATATTATAATAAAAAAAATCTTTTTTTTTATGACAAACAGTTTACAGTGAGTGTTTATGATTGATTTGGAATTGCTCCAAATATATATAAAATTTCTAAAAAAAAAAAAAAAAAAAACAACATATTTTTCCAAGTACATTTTTATTTGTCTTTACTGTACTATTTCTGTTAACATGATTTACTTAATAAATTTTATTTTTATTTTCTTCATTAAACACCTAAAATGTGCCCTGAAAAATTTTACTTTCCTTCTCATAAGATACCATTTTTTTTGCAAGGACTTGAAAGGCAATCTCATAATTAAATTGCAACGTTATATATGTTATCACCGGTGATAAAATGATAATGGTAGATTTTTAAATGAAATGCGACAAGTTATGAAAACACTTTTTTTATATATATATATATATATATCAATAGAAGAGAAAATTTTTTTATTATTCAAAATCTCTTTAAACAAAAAATTAAGATGTTGAACATAAAATAAATTGTCAAGTTGTATTATTATTTAGTTGTGATATTATTTGGAAACTTTTGAGACAGAAAGTAGTTTTTTTAAACTCTTCATTATAGATTTTTTTTTCTAAAGCTAATTCCGTGTTTTTTAAAATGATTTTTAATTATAGAATTTTTTCTAAATTAGTTTGTTGTTGACATTTTAAGAAAATTCATCTCATCAAAACAAGTCATTTTTTGTATCACTTGAATTACTTCCAATCAATTCCACTAAACTAATCGTTGTGACCTTGTTTACTATTTTCTGCTTATGAAAAAAACAACCTTATTTTTAATGTCTTTAAAAAACACACACAAAAAAAAATGACGAGCAAAAGGTTGATTAAAGAGGTATCAAAGGTTATGAAGACAAATTTTTTTGTTTATTTACCTAATTAATAAAAATTAAAAATTATTTTTCATTTGAAAATATGCAAGAAATACCTTCATTAAAGATTTTAAATATGATGTATGTTGTTTAAGAGCAATGTTGTATTTCAAAGAATTTTATTTTTCATAAATTTTCAATTTGAAAGTAAATTTTTTTTTAAATAAATGTAAATGATAATTTGGACTATATAAAGTTTTAGTCGAAAAAAAAACATTACAGTATATTTTTAAAACTCGATGACAAAACAAATATATTTCTTCTGATGTTAATAGCATATAATATAAAACGTTTCTGAATACATGCTACTTGAAAATTAAGTAGTAAGAGACGATTTTAGTCAGACAAAGTGGGTATACTAAATTCCACGAAGTAAGAATAAGGAGTCTTCACTCCATGCGTCGATTAGAGGAAAAATGTCCCCAACTATGGTACAAGCATTCCGGAAAATTAGAATAGTCGGAGGTGGCGTTCGTAACGGGAAAAACCTTAAACTATTGATTTCCCTAATGAAAGTCGTCTGCTATATTTTTATATTAAACAATAGTTGATTGTTAAAGAATGTGTATTAAAAAAAAAGTTTAAAGTTAGTGAATTTTTAAAGAACTTCATTAAAGATAATAAAATTAATTAATTTGTAAATGACTTTTTAAATACAAATAATATTTCATATTTAACATTTACTATTTATTGAATTACTTAATTTTTCAAAAATATGAAATTATGTGATTTTATAATATACTTTTCAAAAATAGCAGACGACTTTCATTAGGGAAATCAATAGTTTAAGGTTTTTTCCGTTACGAACGCCACCTCCGACTATTCTAATTTTCCGGAATGCTTGTACCATAGTTGGGGACATTTTTCCTTCAAAGTGAAGACTCCTTATTCTTACTTCGTGCTAAATTCTTATAATTTTAGAATTAAGACATAACTTTAGAACGCATAATTATGTTCTAAAAATCGCGCCGAAATCTTTCTGTCGATTGTTTGTTCGGCCATTTGCAATTTCGGACAAATGAAAATTCCATCAATTAGAAATTCTGATAAATGATTTTTCGGTTAAGTAAAAATTCTGTAGTATGAAAAATCGGTTATATGGAAATTATATCAAATAATAATTCGTACAAATAAAAATTCGGCTCAAAAATAATTATGACAAATGAAATTCCATAAAATGAAAATTCTAAAAATTGATTTTCAAAACACAATTATGCGTCCCATAACTTAAGTGAAAATGGATTTGGACTGATGAAAGTGACAGTGGAAATGAAATTACATAATCGACAATCGTAAAAGTATTGTTCAGTCATGACATTTTCTTAAATTATTTTAAAACAAGGAACAGAAAAACGTATCATGAGAGAAATTCTTTTGGAACGTTAAACAATATATCGTCCTCGAGTTTAAAAGAAATCGTTAAAAATAAAAACTCGTGCGTTGCTTCGTTGGACGCAATTTTATTCCTTGGGGAATGTACTGCTCGACTTTCGTTTTAGAAATATTGAGGAAAAGTAATTTAAGAGATCTCCTAATGAGTTCTTATCAAAGAAACTTTATATGCAAGTATTGTAGTCTACATTTAATTTCTGTAATGACATCTAAACGTGATTAAGAAACATAATGGAATAGCAGAGTATATAAGCTCAATTGGAGGCGAGACAGAATTGTTAGTCACAAGAGTTATTCCATTATTGTGTTGATTACTGAGAATGCACAGCTTTAAAATATAAGAAAAGATAATAAATTTACTAAATTTTCTACTTAAGTCATTTTATTAAAATTAATTTTTTCTTACTGTTTTTTTTCTATTCTTTATTATTTATTATTTTTAGCATAATTATTTTTTTTATTGTTTTTTTTAACTCTTTTACATCCAGGAAAAAGTGGACATTTAAAAAAGAAAGCTGTAGTTTTCTCGGGGGATTTTGGGGTCGCTGATTGTGAATATCCGATATCAATTGATATTATTTTTTATTTCTTTACTGTTTTTTTAATACTTTTATGTTTCATAGGAACTGGATTACTGAAAAAGGAAAATTAAAAAAAAACTTTCTTATTCGCTTATTTCACTTTTCGATCACTATTGTAGTCTCATAAAATTTCAAAGTGTTATTAAAAGAAAATTCAAAGAACTTACAACTTTTTTTTTTAAATTAGTGATAACTGTGGTAATAATGAAGAAAGGAAAAAAATTTATATCTCGTTAGTCTTTTTGAAATTTTAATATCAAGATCCCATTTTCGTATTATAACATTGTGCTTACGTTAGATTTTAAGATTATGGTGGGTGAGTAATAAAGGCCGTATAGCTATAGGGGTCTACTTTTAACATGAATTCATGTTAAAATATACCTATACATATAAAAAAAACAACATGTAGATTAAATCTGTAATTTTAAAAATTTTTAATAAAAGTTTTTTTAATAGTGATTCACGCACACTATTTAAATTTTTTACAGTCACTACAAAATTCAATTTTTTTCAAAAAAATACAAAGTTATCATTAAGTTCAGGACTCTTAAAATTTTTTCTTTTTATTATTATTTTTCTTCATTTACAGAAAGCGAAATAGATTCACAATTAAATTTAAGTTTAAATTAATTTACAATAATTTTTAAACATTATTTAACTTGAAATTATTTACTTGGGTTTATTTATAGTATAATAAGTACAGCTGCACTAGTAATTCTTTTTTATATGCATATATATCTTTATATGTGCATTAGTAATACATGATTGAATTGAAGGATTAGAAAATCGTGAATAAAATAACTTACATACGATAAAACCTTCATATGATGAGAAATAGCAGCATTTCCTTCGCAGATGTTCTATATATATATATGTATATAGGTACATACATATACGAATGGAAAATCCCAGATCTACTGGGCAAGCATATCACTGGTGTGAAATTGATTTAGGCTAATCCATATCTCTTATCGAAAATGTTGAATTGGATATTATGAATGTGAGCTATATTAATGGTACCAATGACTAAAAGTTGAAGGAAAGAAAGAGATATTTCACTTTTTCTTTAATTTTATAAAAATATTAATTAACCTAAAATTATTTTCATTTTATTAAATTATATTCTTCTTCTCATTAAAAGTTAATTTGAGATGCATGCAATATTTCCCACATTAAATTAGTTTCAATTTCTATGGTTTCGAAATTAATAATCTCAAATTTCTATGTTACCGAATTTTATAAAAATAGAATTTATATTCATTTTCAGTTTTAAGAATTTTTATTTAAATGAATTTTCAACAAAGAGATTTTTTATTTAAACCAATTATTATTTAGCACAGTTTTCTTTTAACAGAATTTCATTTCACAATAATAAAATTGATAAAATATTAATTAAATAAAATTCTTGCAAATAATTTTATTACACTTTATTATTTAATAATAAAAAAATGTGTTAGGTATGCATATAGTGCTTGGAATTAAAGAAGTTATTTTGAAAAGTAAAAAAAGAGAGAAAATAATGTAATTAAAACATTCGAAGCTGTTTAAATTTTTAATCAAAAGGGTGAAAAAAAAGTTTCATTTGTAAAAAAAACAAATGTAAAGTTTACTTCTTCGAATTTATTTTCAGTGTGATTTTCTTTTAGCGCTCTTTTTAAGAAAAATAAAAAGAAGTAATTCTGTAATAAATTTTATCTGTATTAAAATTCAGAACACTTTCATTTGCACAACACTTGAATCAAGATCCTTTACCAGTGAAGTAATTAAAAAATCTCCAGAGACACAATTAAATAAAGTTTGCACGAACATTGAAGACAGAAGAGAATAGTTAAACATTGTTTTTTGTGCGAAAAACACAATTTTTATATAATACAAACGATCGATATAGTATGAAAATTAATTTATAGGGGAATATACTCAGGGTTGGACACTTAGCTTTTCTTAAAATAAGAACACTAGCGCCATCTATGCACGGACGTGGCGAAGCTTCTCGTAGTGAAACCTAACTTTTTGTGCCATTTCATTTTTGGAGGATTTGTAGGAACGAAAAAGGTTTTGCGAGCGATGTGATTAAACATAAAAAAATGAATAAAGAAAACAAGAAATCGGCAAGGTAAGTTTATTGCATTTTTGTTTTTTTGTTTTCGGTTATAAAAACGTTGCAGACTTCATCATAATTTTGCACTAAGATCAAATTCTACAACTTATTTCGTTGTCGTAACCAAATTTTGGTTGGAATTTAAAAAAGGTTCAACCAAATAATTTTGTTGGCTTAATGAAATGTTTGATTGAGATAATTCTACAACTTTGGTTACGCGAACCAAAATTGCCTAACGAAACAATTTTGTTGAAAGCAGAAAATCTTTTTTTTCTCAGTGATATTAAATTTCTCTTTAGGTCATGTAAAATTCGTGTGAATTTTTTTTTATTATTTTGTTTCCTAACAGGAAAATCATAAATCCCGTGGGGAATTGTTATTAGTTTCTGTAATCTAGGCTATTTGTGGTTGTAGAACAGGAGGCAGACGACAAAGTTGGATCGCAAGAGAATGGAGATGCTTCCTTAATAATCTACGTAGCCTTTAGAATCCCTAAAGGACAAATAGTGAAGTGGACTTCTAAATTTATAGAAGACAAGACGTTTCAAGCAACGCCAACATTAATGTAGTTTATTGTCTAACATAAGAGAAACAACTCTCCAAGCAATGGATATAAAAAATTTTCTATTTATTATCAAATTTTAATGCCTTTTTTATAATTATTAATAATTATCAATATGGTTTTTTATTTTATTATAACTTAATTAATTCATAATTTTTGTTAATTTAAAAATTTATTTATTTCACAGATGTACAACAAAATTTACACAATTAACAAATGTTTGCTGTATTTTAATGAAAATTTAATCAAACGATTTATTTTAAATTTTACACGGAGAAACCTTTGGCTAGACCACCTCCCCGCAACTAGGCAGACAGCGCCACCACCAAGTTTGAAAGCTTGCCTTCCCACTACGGGTGCTTAGCGTTCCCGTTCTGTCGAAAAAACGGTTGCGTGACATCCCCGCACTGTCGGCAGGCTACATTTCCATATCGAAGTGCGTTTAACTATTGGAGCGCTTTCAGCGTTTCATGCGCGCGGGCTTCTCATTTTCCCATCTACCAGACACGCCATCGGCCCAGTAGACTGGGGACGCTGCGTTCCCGGTTTGTGGAAACTTTGAGTTCCCAAATACTAGTAGCGCAACCAGCACACGATTTTTGACTTACCGGGAAGGCTGTCTGCCTAAAGGTTTCTCCGTGTATGACTAAGTGGAAACATTTTAATTTCGAAAAAAATATATATATATTTATATTTATAAATATTATTACGTTGAATTTAATTTATTATTGATTTTTATTTTAAATTTAAATTATTTATTATTATATTTTGAAGACAATCAACGTTATTTATACTATTTAATTATTAATTTTTCCAAGACGCCAAGTTATTTTATGTAAAATAACTAAACTAATAAAAATAGTTAAATAACCACAATGCTGAAGCCCACAACGTTTATGTATCTAAAAATGTTCTTTTTTATTATTTTTTAATCAACAAACTTTGCAAGAAATACCTTTAAGGTAAAAATTTATAGAATTTTTCATTCAAAAAAATATTGCTTTAAAAATCGTTGATCGTAAACGTTGTAAACTTCAGTATCGTAAATAACCCGACAAGTAAATTTTATAATTCTAATTAGGAAAAACTAAAATCATGTAAGGAATTACATTGTTACTTTACAGCAGCAATAGACTGCAGAGAGGGGTGGATAAGGATAAACACCATTAATAAGGCAAAATTTATAACAATAACACTATTTATTAATATTCACTTCAAATTTTAGAAAAAGTTTAATAATGGCAGAAGGCCGAAAGACATGATTTATATTTTATTTACTTAATTCTACTTTAATAATAATAATGAGATCGATTCTGAAGGAAACTACTATTAATTAATTTATTGACACTCACCGTCCATTTGACGACGATGATGACATCTCGTATCATTTTTATAATTTTAATTATTTTACACGAAAAAGAATAGAACACAACTTGACTCTACGAACACCAGGATAAGAATGAGAGTAAAATGGCTGATGAGTCAAACTCCATAGCGTCGCTAAACAGTGGCCTCTCTTCTCGGTGTCATTGAGATCAATTAATATTCAATAATATAATACCAGCAACCGATAATCGATACGCAGTCGTCGGTAACGCAGATCCTTACACTATCTGATGCTAAATTGATTGATGCGAGAAGTCCATAGGAAATTGACTGCCAGTATTGATTTGACAGATCGTTAACTAAACAGCAATTTCGTCTTCCTGGTGTTCTTGAATATTTAAAAGAAATAACTTTTGATTTAAATATGGTTTATTTAATTTAATTAAAAAACTATTTGAAATAATTGAAGTTAACATTTATTTAGTTTAAGTATATTTTTATTTGATAATATTAAATTAATCGCTTATTGAAATTAAATAAAAAAAAATTTTTTTATTTTTTTTTATATAGGTGCATAATTTACGTCATCGATTTATATGTATATACACAACTAATTAATGCTAGAATAGAAAGCTCGAGGCTATAAACAGTGTTCGAGTTAAGTTTTGGTGTAGTTTGAACATTTCTCCAACGAATGAACTGATGGTCTACACAAGTTCACGGACATATATTGTCCGAGTTTGATTGAATTTGTAGTTTTGCAATTTATAAGTCTCTATAGTTGAATGTTAGAAGTTTTCATTCACTATTTTTTCCCTTATCTTGTCTTTAAAAAAGAATTTAAAAAGAAATTTTTTTTTCATTCTACTACTTTCTATTGTGTAACCAGAAATTATATATATATATATATATATATCTGAGCAAAAATTAAAATGTGGGCCTGATGGGGCACTGACTAGATTTCTCTATTTCTAATGGGGCCTTTCCTATAGGTAAAATGACCAGCGCCCAACAAGGTAGTTACGTTGTTCCCGACCAACAATCGAGCTTATTATGGTAGCAAATACATGCCAAACGTTTAGCCGCTCACGCGATTTTAAAGTTTAAACACTCACCATTTTATTATTAATTGTTCAATTGCATTGTAACTTTCCAGAAAACTTCTTTGGACCTTAATGAACAACTTTCTCACTGAAAGTTTGTTGCTGCTGAAAATTTGTGGAACTTCCTCGCATTGAGAAAATTGCACTTCACGAATTTTGCAATGTCTCATTAAAAAATTGATAACTTTTTTATTTTTAATTAAAACAACTTGTTTCTTTTTTAGTAACTTGTAGAATATAATAACACGTATTTTCGTCTTTGTTTCATTAAGAAATTCGTAAATTTGCCTGAGCTGTCGCAAGTTGAAATCAAAAAAACAATGAAAATTTTCTTTTGAAAAAAAAACAGTTTTTTTCTTATATTTCGAAAATGGAAAAAGATGGAAAATTTCTTATTAAGAATAAAAAGCGCAATCGATTTCTGTATAAAAATATGCTCGAAAAATATTAAAATTCGAAAAAAGAATTTTTAGTGTTCAAGGGACTTTCTTTTCCGACCGAAAAAATTTACGTGCCCTTCTAGAATCCAGCGGCTCAATTCCGAACGCACGGGAATCGAACCCAGGACCCTTGTTGCGCGAGCCATGTAATCTGACCATGCAGCTACGTTGAGACACGGATCTTTTACCTAACACTTGTTCTTAAATATTAAAACTGAACTACATTCTGTTTGTGATAACCAAATAACAACTCTATCTTTAAATTTTTAATCCTAATAATGGTTTATAGAATAATTTATATAAAAAAATCATAAAAATAAATTTTTTATAATTCTTAATAAATCAATTAAATAATTGTAAATTAATAAGTTAATCATTTTTATTTGCATAAAGAAATTTTGCAAATTTAATTTATGTACATTTTTATTTAAATGGGGAAAACTGTTGAGATCCTGACTAAAGACCTATTTAATATAGAGCAAAAGGAAGGAATTTTCTAGATTAATATAAATGCTCAACATCAATTTACTGAACTGAATATTTAGGGTTTTTCTTATTACTATTTTATAGAAATACTATTTATCTAATATTTAATAAATAATAATTATATTACACGCTTTCTTTAATTGTTAATATTTTTTTTCAATTTGTATTTGTTCAAATATTTATTTATACAAATTGTAATATGAAATAATTTACTATTATAAGAGTCTGGTACTTTTTTTTCCTTTTATTTTCCATATAGATAAAACTAGCAATAAATTGATGTGAATAATGAAAATATTGGTTTTTTTTCCTAACGGATATTGTAAAAACCCTATATTATTCAATACGCACATGAATTTACTGTAAAATTCCTCACAATATGATCCAATTTAGAATATAACTTTACGAGAGTATAGAATTTAAAAAATTTATTGCTCTAATTTTTTTTTCTTTTCTATAACAGACATAATTAACTTTTTTAAATGAAAATTTTTTTTAATATTTTGTATATTGATGAAAAAAAAATTATTTATTTTATATAAACGGAACATTAAAAAAGGTAAAAATAGCCCTTCTATACCTCCTGGTTGTTCCCGTATAAAATTTTTGTTTAACTACATTTATAATTAATGAAATTTTTATTTACTTCAACTTTTCTAAAAATAGATTTTCTAGTTGGATGAATTTTCATTTAATATAATTTTCATTCAACAAAATTTATATTCTATAAAATTTCCATAATACAGAATTTTTAATTAATACAATTGTCCTTTAATTTAATTTCCACTTAGCAAAATATTCACTTAAGTCCATGATTTTTGAGGTTATGTTTATTTTGAACCAATGTTTTTTACATTTTTTCTTCAGTTTTAAGTTTATTGTCATTTAAACTTATGTTTTGTATATTTAACCTTGAGTTTTGAGGTTATGTTCGATTTAACTCATGTTTTTGACATTTGGCCTTGATTTTTAAGGTTATGTTCATTTTTTATCTATGTTTTTGACATGATTACTACAACTACTGGAATTGGCGTCGGCAAAATCTTTTAACATAGAGAAATATTTAAAAATGAAGATATATAAAAAAAAATTCATTTTCCTTGAAATTACCGTCGTTTATAATATAATATGAGAAAAAATAAAATTTATTTATCCTTCGATTTGAAAACGTGATTTTTTTTGGAAAATGCCTAATCTTTAATATAGAACTTGAAATTTGACCTGGATTGTGTTGAATATGCCGCTCACATAAATGTATGAAATAATATTCTTTCGTTGGAATGCGCGCGCGGAAAAGAAAAGAGAGAATATTCACAAGGATGCAAACGTATAATACGCGAAAAAATGCTGAGACGCTTGTGAACTTTCAATGTTGCTACCGGAGAGTGTAAGAGGAGGTAGAAAAAAAGTCTTAGTCATTTATACAAGAGGGAAAGGGGTGACTAAGACTTTAGTGTAATAGGGTTGCACAACGAACGGGATTTTTTTCTTCTCATCAAACACACTTTTTAACTTTCTCGTATACGTGATAATATTCTCTTTATAGAGAGGAAATAACTTCATTTTTATATTCGTCTTTTTCTTCATGCACACCAGTTCAAAATTTTGTTATGAAGATATTTATTCATTATTATTATTTTTATTATTAAAATAATAATTAATTTTAATTTAAAATTAAAATATTTTAAAATTTAATATTCTGTACATGCAATTTTAATTAAATACTAAAAACTGATAATTAAATTCTATTTGCGATAAATAAAATTTTATGACGAAAAAAATTTTTCTTTAAAACAAATAAATAATTATTTGGCTGAAAGGATATTTTTACCTAATTCAAATAAATTATAGTTGGTTCGAATAAAAAAAAATTGAATGCAGAATGTATTTTCGCTTCAAATTTTCTGAGTTGTTTTTCTTTTTTTTTTTAAAAAAAAGTATAATTTCATTGTAAACGAGAGAATTAAAAATGAAATTTGTTTTTGTTTATCGTGAAAGCTCATTTACATGGATTACACGCAATACCGTCCTGTGAACGACTATCGTTATAAGCATATTATCTCTGATGCTTGTGAAGCCACTTCGGTGTGTTGTGCACTTAACCTTTACCCTGACTATTATATTATAGCCGCACTTGCCAAATAAAAATAAAGAATATTTTCACAAAAACAATAGTAGATGAAAATTCGTGTATTTTCTTTCTTTAATAATAATATTAATAATTAAACTTACGCCGTATAAACAATTTTCATAATTTTTTTTTAAAATTAATTCAATTTTGTTTTGTATATAAATGAACTCATCTAGGTAAACATATATCTATATATACCTACAGTTGTTATTCGTGGTTTTTATGAGCTTATTTCTTTTACCATATTGTGCCTTGTACACATATGAAAAATTGTTACAATTAAAGTAAAATAAAATTTTATGTCGCGCACAGCCTTGGCACTTTCTTTTCAGAAAGAGAGAGAGAGAGAGAGAGAATTCCATGAAACCTTCGAGATAAAACGTTCGTATAAGTATACCAAGTGTGTTCATCTAATCCCCCCGTGGTATAAAAGATCATAGTTATGCAGATGAATGTTTATTCCTCGTGTTATGTCCTTTCATTCCAACCTTCGACCTACAAATTTTATTTATGTTAGAAAAAATGAAACTTTTTATTGTTTCTCTCTCTCTCTCTCTCTCTCTCTCTCTCTCTCTCTATTTTAATGTAAAGAAAAATTTCTTTGAATCAAAGAAATATTTTCTTGCAAACTTAAATGACAATGGCGTGAAAATATGGTTAACTATAAAGAAACTTTTAACTACTTAACGCGGCATTTTGTCGCGTGAAAAATTTAAATAAATTTTGTAAATAAACGACATTAGGGTGGGAATCCAACAATAAAAGCTGTAAAATGTTATAAATTATGAAAATTGTTTTCTTATGATACTCACTTCATTTTGTTTAAATAATAAATTCACGTATTAACAAACCAATTTGCCAAAGTCATCAAATTAATTGTCGAGTTGTAATAAATAAATTCAATTCTGATTTATCCTTTCGTTCTGTTATGAAAACTCTCGCGAGGCATTGAGGATACTAGCCAGTTCACAAACACGTTGAGGACATTACTATCTATAATTGAAATTAGAAGTCACCAAGGGAAGAGTTTCCTGGTTATATATTTGGATGAGAGTCCCGAATATTCAAGAACACTAGGAAGACGAAATTGATGTTTTGTTGACTGTCTGTCAAATCAATACTAGCAGTCAATTTCCTATGAACTTCTCGCATCAATCAATTTAACATCTGATAGTGTAGGGATCTGCGTTACCGACAACTGCGTATCGATTATCAGTCGCGGGTATTATATTATTGAATATTAATTGATCTCAATGACACCGAGAAGAGAGGCCGCTGTTTAGCAACGCTTTCGAGCGACTCATCAGCCATTTTACTCTCATTCTCATCCTAGTGTTCGTAGAGTCAAGTTGTGTTCTATTATTTTTCGTGTAAAATAATTAAAATTATAAAAATGATACGAGGCGTCATCGTCAAACGGACGGAGAGTCCCAATAAATTAATTAGGAGTAGATTCCCTCAGAATCGATCTCATTATTATTAAAGTATAATTGAATAAATAAAATATAAATCTTATATTTCGGCCTTCTGCCATTATTTAACTTTTTCTAAAATTTGAAGTGAATATTAATAAATAGTATTATTGTTATAAATTTTGTCTAATTAATGGTGCTTATCCTTCCCCCCTCTCCGCGGTTTATTGTTGCTGTAAAGTAACAATGGAATTCCTGAGCTGGTTTTAGTTTTTCCTAATTAGAATTAAAAATTTTACTTGTCGGGTTTTTTTAAACTATTTTTTAGGTTTAGTTATTTTCCAAAAAATAACTTGGCGTTTTGGCAAAATGAGTAATTAACAAATGTAGATAACGTTGATTGTCTTGAAAATATATTAATAAATAATTTAAATTTAAAATCAAAATAAATTTAATTCAACATTATACTTCATATTCTGTAAATAAGTTTTAAAAAGTTGCTGAAAAATTATTATTGCTATAGTAATTTTATTACAATTACATCAAATTCGTCATCAGCGACCCCGAAAACTCTCAGAAACCAAGTTTTATAAAAATTTAATAATTATTAAAATATATTTTGCCACTTTTCATTTAGGGATTGTTTTCACCCCTAAAAGCCACAAACAACTTGATCTAGCAAAATGGCTAAACACGGGTATTTTTTTGGTTTTAGTTTTCGTAATTAAATTATAAAATCAAAATTGATTAAATATAAATAATAATAGATTTAATTAATTAAAATATAAATTTTAATTTTATGTACATAATTATATTAAAATATATCTACCTATACGTATATAAAAATA
Source organism: Leptopilina boulardi (assembly GCF_019393585.1). Classification (NCBI taxonomy): domain Eukaryota; kingdom Metazoa; phylum Arthropoda; class Insecta; order Hymenoptera; family Figitidae; genus Leptopilina; species Leptopilina boulardi. The sequence continues at coordinate 100,476 of NW_026137726.1, forward strand.
AATTGAAAGTTTTATTGACCTTACTATTTCAATATATATTTTAAAAATATACTTTAGAAAGAAAATTATTAATTTTTGATAAGTAAGCGTCAGATTAATAAAAACTTGTTATTTTTGTCGCATATAAGAATCAAGACTGATTTCTTTTAAAATAACTCTCTTTACCTCACTGACCCAGTTCAATTACTTGAATGGGTCAATGAAAGTATAAAAGCAAATCGATTTCATTTGATTCGATTAATTTTTCTCATCAAAAATTATATTGAAAAACTAGGTATGATGATAATAATTAATAATAAATTATGTTTTATTTCTTATTTAAAAGTATCTTATATATAAATTAACAAATGTTATTAAATATTGAATAAATTTTATGTAAATATTAAATGAAAAATGTATAAAATAGTTATTGTAATTTCAAGAAGTATAGTCTTTTTATTACTTTATGTATACTCTTTATAATGATTTCCGATCAATAGTAATTTATTATTAATTTTATATAACAAGCATTTCCCAGATAAAAAGTTAATATTTATGGATGAATAAAAAAATCTGTAAAAATATGATTTGACTTTATAATAAATTCTAATTTTTTTTTTTTGAAATATTACTGTCGAAGTTAAAATATTAGAAAAAAATGTTGCACTTTCAAATAAAATTATCCATTTTCTGTTATATTTAAAAACACGAGGATTAATTAGATAATCAATATAGAAGTTCCTGAAATATAATATGTAATTATTTTTTGGACAATCACTACAAAAACGGGTGTCTTATTTTAAGACGTATAAGACATTTGTCTCATTGGTTAAGAAAATATCTAGGGCTCAAGAAGCAATAACAGGGATGAGTAAAATAAATATTTCAGTGTGGATTATATTCGTCATTATTTATAGGTTAGAAAATCATTGGAATAAAAATCATAAAATTTCCGTTTCTTAAGAAATCGTATAAAAAGTAAAATATTATTTTTCAAATTTTATGTAAATTGTATAGATTAACAATTATTCTATATTTTCAAGAAAAACTATAGTGGTTAATTAATTTATAGTCATGAACATAAAGTCAAAAGAGACTATTTTAATAAATAAATGCCATTTGTTTTCTGATTTTTGAACTATAACCTAAGCTTTAAGTTTATGTTAATGTTAAATGACATAGAAAGTGGCGCCAGCCAACCTGACTCATTTTGAGAACAGGTTTTTTCTTTTTATCAATGTTTTCATATTTGGTTTACGTTTCTTTAAAATATTAATTTAAGTATAGTAATGTTCTTTTTTTAGTCTGACATCTCGTAAGTGAATGACTATTTTTAGAAAATGACTTATTTGAAGTAGTATGAGTCAGTGTTGGGTCAGAGCAGCAACAATTTTATATCGAATTTTAATTCATTTATACGCGACTTTAAGTAGTTTAGTTTTTTGTTCAGTCAGACGTGTAATGAATGAGGGAATATTTCGAAAAAGGCAATTTTTAAGTGGAACAAGCCAGTACTTGGTCTGACTACTAAGAACTTTATTCCGATAATCTCAACATTCTTGGACATGTTTCTTAGTAGTGTAGGTCTCGGTTTAGTCAGACATGCAAAGAATAGATAAATACATTTTTGTAAGAAAATGGAATTCGCAGTAGTGTGGGCAACGAGGTCGATTATGTAACTCCAATTTCACTTTCACTTCCACAGATTCTAATTTTCAATTTCACTTTCAGTTTTACTAATTTCTAATCAGTGAAAGTGGAAGTAAAAATATAAATTTAAAATAAATATTGAAATCAGTGTAAGAGAAAGAAGAAAAATAAATGAAAATTTAAAAAAATAAAAAAATTGCAATTATAAATAAATAAAATGAAAATTAAAAATATAATTTTAAATATTGAAAGAGAGAGCTTGGTCATAATACCAAAGGTTTTATAAAGGTCTTAATTTAATTAAAATATTATTATATAAATAATGTGGTTCTGCTTTTGGTTTGACATTTCTTAAATATATAACTGTGTATTCATTTTGTATGCTTCAAAACGCCTGTTAAAATATATTCTACAAGTATATACGTGGAAGTAAATTCCTTTTGTTGAAAAGCATTCAATGTAATGCCATATATATATAATACTGCACTCTAAACTGGATTTAAATCACTGGTACGCTTATCATTAAAATGGTATTAGTTTTATTTCTCATATTTAGTACCTGTTAAAATAGTAATTTACTATTGTGACAATTTCCAGTTTCACGATCTTATAATGTGTATAACAATACGGAAATATATATAGTTACTATACTACACTAATCTTTAGTACTTATATATTTGTATGCATAAAACGTTTTATATATTCGCACATAACAATTTACATATACAAGCATGTTTGCTATTTACAGAATCATAAATTCAAAAATAAATTCTCACTTCATTGGTAAAAATTTTTAAATTTTCTTTTACACATAAATAATGTCAAGGAATTTTGTTGAATGTTTGGTTGATAACATATATTTCAGGTGTGCAGAAAAAAAAATATTTTTATGGGTCATTCTTTCTCAAATGTTACAGTCAAAAATTACACTGAAAGAAAATATTTAATTATAAAATGAGACAAAAGTTTGGAACGATCAAATGAACGAAAATTTTTTTTTTTCATTTACTAATAAAAACCCATAAACATCACTCAGAGTAGTTAATAATACAATAATTATCAATAAAAAACCAAAACTATTCACATTAAGGGTGAAAACAACCCTTAATCATATTATGTCTATTGTGAAAAAAAGAATGTCCAAATACAACAATTTGGTGTTCGGCTTTTTTCTTAAAAATACCGCCAAAAATTCTCTAAAAATATACCCAACCAAAATCCATTATCCACATGCGGCGCTCGCACCCCTAAAAGCCACCCCTATAGATGGTGAAAATAAAAGTGTCATTTTTCACCCTTTGGTGTTCGGCTTTTTTCTTAAAAATAGCGCCAAAAATTCTCTAAAAATATACCCAACCAAAATCCATTATCCACATGCGGCGCTCGCACCCCTAAAAGCCACCCCTATAGATGGTGAAAATAAAAGTGTCATTTTTCACCCTTTGGTGTTCGGCTTTTTTCATAAAAATACCGCCAAAAATTCTCTAAAAATATACCCAACCAAAATCCATTATCCACATGCGGCGCTCGAACCCCTAAAAGCCACCCCTATAGATGGTGAAAATAAAAGTGCCATTTTTCCACGTTTGGAGTTCGGCTTTTTTTATAAAAATACAGCCAAAAATTCTCTAAAAATATACCCAACCAAAATCCATTATCCACATGCGGCGCTCGCACCCCTAAAAGCCACCCCTATAGATGGTGAAAATAAAAGTGTCATTTTTCACCCTTTGGTGTTCGGCTTTTTTCTTAAAAATACCGCCAAAAATTCTCTAAAAATATACCCAACCAAAATCCATTATCCACATGCGGCGCTCGCACCCCTAAAAGCCACCCCTATAGATGGTGAAAATAAAAGTGTCATTTTTCACCCTTTGGTGTTCGGCTTTTTTCTTAAAAATACCGCCAAAAATTCTCTAAAAATATACCCAACCAAAATCCATTATCCACATGCGGCGCTCGCACCCCTAAAAGCCACCCCTATAGATGGTGAAAATAAAAGTGTCATTTTTCACCCTTTGGTGTTCGGCTTTTTTCTTAAAAATACCGCCAAAAATTCTCTAAAAATATACCCAACCAAAATCCATTATCCACATGCGGCGCTCGCACCCCTAAAAGCCACCCCTATAGATGGTCAAAAATAAAAGTGTCATTTTTCACCCTTTGGTGTTCGGCTTTTTTCTTAAAAATACCGCCAAAAATTCTCTAAAAATGTACCCAACCAAAATCCATTATCCACATGCGGCGCTCGCACCCCTAACAGCCACCCCTATAGATGGTCAAAAATAAAAGTGTCATTTTTCACCCTTTGGTGTTCGGCTTTTTTCTTAAAAATAACGCCAAAAATTCTCTAAAAATATACCCAACCAAAATCCATTATCCACATGCGGCGCTCGCACCCCTAAAAGCCACCCCTATAGATGGTGAAAATAAAAGTGTCATTTTTTACCCTTTGGTGTTCGGCTTTTTTCTTAAAAATACCGCCAAAAATTCTCTAAAAATATACCCAACCAAAATCCATTATCGAGATGAGAAAGAGATAAAACTTTGGCGTAGAATCTATTGGTGTGTCTGTCGTCTTCTGTCACGACTGAACCACTTCGAATTTTTAGTATAGTTTTAACAAATTTCGAAATAATCTTTCCAAATTTTCATATAAATTTAGTAAATAACGAAGTGCGCGTCGGTTTAACTTACTTCTGGTTTTTCGTATAAATTTATCAATTTACGAAATAATAATTTCAATTTCTGGAATATATTTACTAAAAAGACTATTCGTAAAAATATACCGATTTTCGTTATCAAACTTAAATGTTCCGCGTTTGAAAAAGAGAATACTAAAATTTCCTATCAGATTTATCAAATATTGCTACACTGAAAAAAAAATTTATTTAGATCAAATAAAAAGTATTTGATCCAAATACATCATTTACTTGTCTATTATCCAATAAATATGTATTTGAACCAAATACACATTTACTCAACCTAAGTATTTTATTTTATCGTATCAAATAAATAGTTATTTGAATCAAATACAAAGTATTCAAATCAATTAAATGGAATATTCAAAGCGAATAAATAATTATTTGAATAAATTATGAAAATTATTTCATTCAATACTGCATGTTTTTTGACTCAAATAAATATTTATTTGCTTTAATAAAATATTCTCCTTGAAACAACTAAAAATTTTCTTGAATCAAATATTCGATTATTTGTCATAAGTAATTGTTTTAATTGAAACTAAAACCTCTTTAATTGCAGCAATTATTATTTTATTTGATCTAAATACATAATTTATTTGCATAAAATGTAAGAATTTTTTGATTCAAATAAATCAAAATTTGAATTGAATAAATAACATATTTATTTACTAATTCTTCAATTTCTAAATTAAATTCTAACTCAAATAATAAATATATAAATTAAAAAATATGTAATTTCTGCATACTATGATCGTATATTTTCATTTTTCAACTAATTCATACATAGAATTAATGATTAAACGCAAACCTGAGAAATAAATAAATCTAACGCATGGTGGGAATCGAACCTACGACCTATACTACGGATTATGAGTCTAACGCTTTACCAACTACGCTACGCACGGTACGTGAAAACGAATGTTAACTTCTTGATGTCATTTGAACTTGCAAAATACCTAACTCAGAAAAGTGCTTGGCATCATTAAGTTAAAGTTAAGATATTAAATTATATTTTCCAATTAAATGCAATTTATAAAATATAATTAATTATATGTTTCATGATTATTATCATGAATCATCCCAGGTGAATTTTCAAAAAAAAGTGTAAATATATTTTTATTAAAAATGCGTTTTTCGTTGTTCTGAATCATTGTAAATATTAATTTTTTGTAGATGAAAAAATATTTGACTTTTGGACTTCGAATATTATTAAATAATATATATAAATAAATGAATAGTAGGTATCAAAAAACTGATTACTCTCATTACACTTAAATATTTAATTTATCAAAATATTTTATTTTCCTTCAATAAAATAGTGTATTATTTAAATAACGCATTATTTATATTAAATAATTTAATTAATTAGAATTAATAAATTTATTGTATCAAATACTTTTTATTTGTATCAAAAAAATGAAATATTTGAGTGAAATAAATAAATTAATTGTTTCAAGTAAATCATTATCATCGTTTCAAATAAATATTTAATTGATTGAAATATTTTTTTATTTGTCTTAATAAAATAGTGTATTAGGATTAAATAACGAATTATTTGTATTAAATAATTCAGTTTATTTGAATCAATTACATAAATTTATTGTGTCAAATACTTTTTATTTGTACCAAATAAACGAAATATTTGAGTGAAATAAATTAATGAATAGTTTCAAGTAACTCATTATTTTTATTAAATAAATCCATTTATTCAATTCAATTAATTATTTAATTGAACCAAATACGATTTATTTGGTTCAAATAAATGCGATTCAAATAATTCAAGTTATTTGAATCAAATACATATTTTTTTTATCCAAATAAAAAGTATTTGAACCAATTAAATATTTTTCAAATAATTTAAAGTATTTGAATCAAATAAATTTTTTTTCAGTGTACTAAATTTCTTCCGTGTGTAAGTTTGAACCGAGTGGATAAAAGCAGATATATTTACTTGCAGACGACATTAACTCTGGCTGGGACTGGTGTAGTGCAGGCGGGGATATTCGGTCGCGTCCGGTGTACTTCGTTTACGCTCGGCGCTACCCCCGCCGGCCGCCACATTCACCTTCAAGGCTCTGGCGAAAGTCGACTGTAAAACGTTTCTTGCATTTCTCGACTAATTTCGTTCTCTCTCCACTCGGAAACAAATTTTTTTGTGCTAGCACGGCGGTTTAAATGTAACACAATTTTTTTGTTAAATATTTAGCTAATAACATAAATTTTTTTTGTTAAAAAAATTGATTTTTTTTATCGAAAAAAATTTTTTTTTAAGAGAAAAAAAAATTTATTTAAAAGAAAATTTTATTTTTTTATTAAAAGAAAAAAAATGTTATCAAAGTTACACTTTCTAAAGTACAACTTTGACAACAAAGACCCTTATCTCTCTATCTCTTAATAAAAAAATTTTTTGTTACTTAAAAAAATGATTTATTTTACCAAAAATTTTTTTTTAATTTTAGCAAAATATTTAAGGGGGAAGTCTACTGTGACAAGGGAAAAAAGCCGTTTTTTCGAATTTCTTTCGAAAAAAATATGACTCATATTTTGATAACATTTAAAAAAAAATTTCTCTTTTAAATAAACTTTTTTCTCTTAAAAAAAATAACAATTTTTAGAAAACAAATTTTTTTTTGTAATAAAAAATAACAATTTTTGGAAAAAAAATTTTTTTTCGTAATAAAAAAAACAATTTTTTTAACAAAAAAAATTTATGTTATTAGCTAAATATTTAACAAAAAAATTGTGTTACATTTAAACCGCCGTGCTAGCACAAAAAAATTTGCTTCCGAGTAGAGAGAGAACGAAATTAGTCGAGAAATGCAAGAAACGTTTTACAGTCGACTTTCGCCAGAGCCTTGAAGGTGAATGTGGCGGCCGGCGGGGGTAGCGCCGAGCGTAAACGAAGTACACCGGACGCGACCGAATATCCCCGCCTGCACTACACCAGTCCCAGCCAGAGTCAATGTCGCCTGCAAGTAAATATCTCTGCTTCTATCCACTAGGTTCAAACTTACACTGTCTCTGACATATGTGTGCGTGCACATTCAATTCCAGGAACCATTATTACGAATTAAAATGATAAAATATTTTCTGAATTAACAAATTTTTGTTAAAAAGATTTAAAAAATATTTTTTTCAAAAAACATTTTTTTAATTCCCAAAACAATAAAAAATTTTGTGCATAAAATTTTTTAAAATTTTTTGTTGAAAAATTTTTTAATTTTATTAAATGAAGAAAAATTTTGTTATTAAAAACTCTTATTTTTTAATTTTCATTAGGTCAATAAATTTTTCTTATTATTTTAAAGTGTTCGTTCCGTCCATTGTTTAGAATTTTTTTTTCGTATATTACAGAAGGTATCTAAACAATAAAATTTTTGGTCCCGGCTATTCTTTTTACTCCTTGTAAAGTATGCCTTACATTTCGCCTCGGGTTACTATACATATAATACTTAAATCTCAGAATTAAAATTTTTGCAAGCATCGAAGATCAAACAACTTAAACATGAAGGTATTTTTCTAGCTTAATCGATTATTAACTATGCATAATAACAAAGATATTATAGACGTAAATTTTTTGGGGGAAGGTTAACATCAAATTGCATTCCGCAAATATTTACAGGCTCAAATGTGAGGCATTTTACGTGTAATGTCCTGAGTTAAAAAATTGATTTCTCAAAAAAGTAAAACTTAGGGAAATTGTTGTCCTACCTGATAGAAAAATATCCCCAAAAAAAGTTTTGACTTTTATCGAATTTTGGGGGAGATAGAGGGGGTCAATTTTATCAGTTTTTCCTGACACCGCCTACTATTTGAATTTTTTCTGTCTATAAATGTAATAAATAAAATTTAGGCAGGTATGTTTTTTCAAGTTTTTTTCATGCTCTTTCCGATGGTGAATTTCGTTTTTTTAAAATAAATAATTACAAAGAAAAGTTGAGGTTTTTTCCGATCTGTATATAAATTTTCAGAATGCCGAGTTTTTTTGTTTTCGAGATATTAAATATCAAACATTTTATGTCGGCGCGCGCCAGTGTAAACAGCAACCACGGCGCGGTATAAGTTGACATTTAAAAGTACTTTCCCGATGACGTCGGGCAAGTTAACCCCAACACCAACGCTTTCCGCCCCCTCTGGGGGGTTCTAATGTACATATCTTTTAGTCTTATGGTTAGGAGAAGCCACTTTAACCAAAAAATTTGAAAAGTTGGGCCATTTAAGGGTACTTTACTGATGACGTGGATCAAGTTACCCCCAATTTCAGGTTTATTTGGGGGTTCATGATTCAACATTTTGTTTTTGTTATAGTAAAGTGTATTTTAAGCGGTTGTCATTGCGAAAAGTTAATTTTTTACATTTTTAATTTTTTTAAACGTTGCGGACTTCAGCTTCATGTTTGGTGTTCTTTTATCTACATGTTACATATTGCATTAATTTTAATAACATTAATTTTCAATAATGTTAATTTTTTAATTTATTTACAAGTTTAATAAAGTGATAAAGTAAGAAAAGTTTTTAATAGTGACGAATTTTTTTTTGGCGGTATTTTTAAGAAAAAAGCCGAACACCAAAGGGTGAAAAATGACACTTTTATTTTCACCATATATAGGGGTGGCTTTTAGGGGTGCGAGCGCCGCATGTGGATAATGGATTTTGGTTGGGTATATTTTTAGAGAATTTTTGGCGGTATTTTTATGAAAAAAGCCGAACACCAAACGTGGAAAAATGACACTTTTATTTTCACCATCTATAGGGGTGGCTTTTAGGGGTGCGAGCGCCGCATGTGGATAATGGACTTTGGTTGGGTATATTTTTAGAGAATTTTTGGCGGTATTTTTAAGAAAAAAGCCGAACACCAAAGGGTGAAAAATGACACTTTTATTTTTGACCATCTATAGGGGTGGCTTTTAGGGGTGCGAGCGCCGCATGTGGATAATGGATTTTGGTTGGGTATATTTTTAGAGAATTTTTGGCGGTATTTTTAAGAAAAAAGCCTAACACAAAAGGGTGAAAAATGACACTTTTATTTTTGACCATCTATAGGGGTGGCTTTTAGGGGTGCGAGCGCCGCATGTGGATAATGGATTTTGGTTGGGTATATTTTTAGAGAATTTTTGGCGGTATTTTTAAGAAAAAAGCCTAACACAAAAGGGTGAAAAATGACACTTTTATTTTAATCATCTATAGGGGTGGCTTTTAGGGGTGCGAGCGCCGCATGTGGATAATGGATTTTGGTTGGGTATATTTTTAGAGAATTTTTGGCTGTATTTTTATAAAAAAAGCCGAACACCAAACGTGGAAAAATGGCACTTTTATTTTCACCATCTATAGGGGTGGCTTTTAGGGGTGCGAGCGCCGCATGTGGATAATGGATTTTGGTTGGGTATATTTTTAGAGAATTTTTGGCGGTATTTTTAAGAAAAAAGCCTAACACAAAAGGGTGAAAAATGACACTTTTATTTTAATCATCTATAGGGGTGGCTTTTAGGGGTGCGAGCGCCGCATGTGGATAATGGATTTTGGTTGGGTACATTTTTAGAGAATTTTTGGCGGTATTTTTAAGAAAAAAGCCGAACACCAAAGGGTGAAAAATGACACTTTTATTTTTGACCATGTATAGGGGTGGCTTTTAGGGGTGCGAGCGCCGCATGTGGATAATGGATTTTGGTTGGGTATATTTTTAGAGAATTTTTGGCGGTATTTTTAACAAAAAAGCCTAACACCAAAGGGTGAAAAATGACACTTTTATTTTAATCATCTATAGGGGTGGCTTTTAGGGGTGCGAGCGCCGCATGTGGATAATGGATTTTGGTTGGGTATATTTTTAGAGAATTTTTGGCGGTATTTTTAAGAAAAAAGCCTAACACAAAAGGGTGAAAAATGACACTTTTATTTTAATCATCTATAGGGGTGGCTTTTAGGGGTGCGAGCGCCGCATGTGGATAATGGATTTTGGTTGGGTATATTTTTAGAGAATTTTTGGCGGTATTTTTAAGAAAAAAGCCGAACACCAAAGGGTGAAAAATGACACTTTTATTTTTGACCATCTATAGGGGTGGCTTTTAGGGGTGCGAGCGCCGCATGTGGATAATGGATTTTGGTTGGGTACATTTTTAGAGAATTTTTGGCGGTATTTTTAAGAAAAAAGCCGAACACCAAAGGGTGCAAAATGACACTTTTATTTTAATCATCTATAGGGGTGGCTTTTAGGGGTGCGAGCGCCGCATGTGGATAATGGATTTTGGTTGGGTATATTTTTAGAGAATTTTTGGCGTTATTTTTAAGAAAAAAGCTGAACACCAAAGGGTGAAAAATGACACTTCTATTTTAATCATCTATAGGGGTGGCTTTTAGGGGTGCGAGCGCCGCATGTGGATAATGGATTTTGGTTGGTTATATTTTTAGAGAATTTTTGGCGGTATTTTTAAGAAAAAAGCCGAACACCAAAGGGTGAAAAATGACACTTTTATTTTAATCATCTATAGGGGTGGCTTTTAGGGGTGCGAGCGCCGCATGTGGATAATGGATTTTGGTTGGGTATATTTTTAGAGAATTTTTGGCTGTATTTTTATAAAAAAAGCCGAACACCAAACGTGGAAAAATGGCACTTTTATTTTCACCATCTATAGGGGTGGCTTTTAGGGGTGCGAGCGCCGCATGTGGATAATGGATTTTGGTTGGGTATATTTTTAGAGAATTTTTGGCGGTATTTTTATGAAAAAAGCCGAACACCAAACGTGGAAAAATGACACTTTTATTTTCACCATCTATAGGGGTGGCTTTTAGGGGTGCGAGCGCCGCATGTGGATAATGGATTTTGGTTGGGTATATTTTTAGAGAATTTTTGGCGTTATTTTTAAGAAAAAAGCCGAACACCAAAGGGTGAAAAATGACACTTTTATTTTTGACCATCTATAGGGGTGGCTGTTAGGGGTGCGAGCGCCGCATGTGGATAATGGATTTTGGTTGGGTACATTTTTAGAGATTTTTTGGCGGTATTTTTAAGAAAAAAGCCGAACACCAAAGGGTGAAAAATGACACTTTTATTTTTGACCATGTATAGGGGTGGCTTTTAGGGGTGCGAGCGCCGCATGTGGATAATGGATTTTGGTTGGGTATATTTTTAGAGAATTTTTGGCGGTATTTTTAAGAAAAAAGCCTAACACCAAAGGGTGAAAAATGACACTTTTATTTTAATCATCTATAGGGGTGGCTTTTAGGGGTGCGTGCGCCGCATGTGGATAATGGATTTTGGTTGGGTATATTTTTAGAGAATTTTTGGCGGTATTTTTAAGAAAAAAGCCGAACACCAAAGGGTGAAAAATGACACTTTTATTTTTGACCATCTATAGGGGTGGCTTTTAGGGGTGCGAGCGCCGCATGTGGATAATGGATTTTGGTTGGGTATATTTTTAGAGAATTTTTGGCGGTATTTTTAAGAAAAAAGCCGAACACCAAAGGGTGAAAAATGACACTTTTATTTTTGACCATCTATAGAGGTGGCTTTTAGGGGTGCGAGCGCCGCATGTGGATAATGGATTTTGGTTGGGTATATTTTTAGAGAATTTTTGGCGGTATTTTTAAGAAAAAAGCTGAACACCAAAGGGTGAAAAATGACACTTTTATTTTAATCATCTACAGGGGTGGCTTTTAGGGGTGCGAGCGCCGCATGTGGATAATGGATTTTGGTTGGGTATATTTTTAGAGAATTTTTGGCGGTATTTTTAAGAAAAAAGCCGAACACCAAAGGGTGCAAAATGACACTTTTATTTTAATCATCTATAGGGGTGGCTTTTAGGGGTGCGAGCGCCGCATGTGGATAATGGATTTTGGTTGGGTATATTTTTAGAGAATTTTTGGCGTTATTTTTAAGAAAAAAGCTGAACACCAAAGGGTGAAAAATGACACTTCTATTTTAATCATCTATAGGGGTGGCTTTTAGGGGTGCGAGCGCCGCATGTGGATAATGGATTTTGGTTGGTTATATTTTTAGAGAATTTTTGGCGGTATTTTTAAGAAAAAAGCCGAACACCAAAGGGTGAAAAATGACACTTTTATTTTAATCATCTATAGGGGTGGCTTTTAGGGGTGCGAGCGCCGCATGTGGATAATGGATTTTGGTTGGGTATATTTTTAGAGAATTTTTGGCTGTATTTTTATAAAAAAAAGCCGAACACCAAACGTGGAAAAATGGCACTTTTATTTTCACCATCTATAGGGGTGGCTTTTAGGGGTGCGAGCGCCGCATGTGGATAATGGATTTTGGTTGGGTATATTTTTAGAGAATTTTTGGCGGTATTTTTAAGAAAAAAGCCTAACACCAAAGGGTGAAAAATGACACTTTTATTTTCACCATCTATAGGGGTGGCTTTTAGGGGTGCGAGCGCCGCATGTGGATAATGGATTTTGGTTGGGTACATTTTTAGAGAATTTTTGGCGGTATTTTTAAGAAAAAAGCCGAACACCAAAGGGTGAAAAATGACACTTTTATTTTCACCATCTATAGGGGTGGCTTTTAGGGGTGCGAGCGCCGCATGTGGATAATGGATTTTGGTTGGGTATATTTTTAGAGAATTTTTGGCGGTATTTTTAAGAAAAAAGCCGAACACCAAATTGTTGTATTTGGACATTCTTTTTTTCACAATAGACATAATATGATTAAGGGTTGTTTTCACCCTTTATGTGAATAGTTTTGGTTTTTTATTGATAATTATTGTATTATTTACTACTCTGAGTGATGTTATTGGGTTTTTATTAGTAAATGAAAAAAAAAAATTTTCGTTCATTTGATCGTTCCAAACTTTTGTCTCATATTATAAATACAATAAGTTTAGTAGAAATTTTAGTAATTGTGTTGCAATTTAGTAAAAACGTGTTAAAATTTGAAATATTGAAAAGTATTAGACTTTTGAAAATATATGTCAATCTTTTAATAAATGGATTTTAAATTTTAGTAAATTTTTACAAATTTCAATATAATTTTTGGTAATTTTAGTAAATATTTTTTGGGATTTAGTATTTTTTATACTAATTTTATATAGTTTTACACGTATTCCCTAAATTGTTACAATTACTTAGTAATTTTAATTTTGCGTAAAGTTTGAATTTGAATTGATTTCGCGCCAGTCGACAATAGTTGGCGCGCATGCTACGGGTTAGGTTAGGCCGCACTCTCACCTCTCGGCTGAGCAGGAGTTGTCATGGCAACGTGTAGGACTAACAGAGATAGTAAATTCAAATTTAAATTTTCTCTCTCTCTTACTCCTGCAGGCAGGCAGGCAGGCAGGCAGCCAGAAGGTGTGAGTGCGCCCTTAGAGCGTTTTTCCAGCGTCCTGCTTCCGTCGAGAAGGCATGGTCTTCACTTTCGTTTTGATTATCAAATTAACAGCCTCATTCTAATTTTATTTTTAAGAAGGAAAAATTGTATAAAAAGGATACTGAGAGTTAACATGAAAAAATTTTACGTTATTCAAATATAACTGGCAAATCAACAATGTATATTTAATCTCTTTAATTTTGACAAAAACAATGTTTTTTTTCATTTTTTTCTTAAATTTTTTAAATTAATTTTATCAAAATTAAAAATGGACTTAGTTATTTTACTGAATTTCAACAAATAAATTGAGTTTTAGAAAAATTCTCCAATTAATAAATTCGTCAAATTTCGCGAGTATTATTGTCGTGAAGTAATTTCGATTTCAGAGAATCAAAATTGCTATCTCCGTTAATTTTGTAGCGTCATTTAAGAAACAATTTTTTTTTTTTTTTTAATAACATTACAAATTTTATTTTAAATAATATTTAAAATCTAATAATGTCTGCGTATTTCATCTCCGTTTGAATAATGAATTTCTTTTTATTTCTCAAGGAAATGTCGCGATTTCTAAATTATTATAAAATTATATATGTCTTTACAATTTCATTATTTAAAGAAAAAAAATATTTTTCACCTCAAGAATTCAAAAATTAGAAAAAGTTTTCGTTCGAAGGAAATTTAACTGACAAGAATGTATAGGAAACTCTGCGTGAATTCCTAAGCAGAATCGTGTGAATTGACTGTACAGAGAAGAGAAAGAGTGAGAGAGAGAACAGGGAGAGAGAAGTAGGAAAGGATTGTATTGATTCCTGAGGAATGTTGATAGTGATTCGGTACAAGTTATCAAAGTATAGAATCACAGTTGTGACTTTACTGAACACACTTCTCATTCAAAACACATGTTGGCATATGATTAAACTACAATCATATACATATATACTCCTATCGTTGCCTTAGATTTATTGATGTTTCAAATGAGTTTTCATCCAATTTTGTATACGTATATGCGGATGACTCTTCAGAAAGAGGTCATTTTTTTCTTTTCAAATTCCACAAACTTAAAATATATATATATATATATATATATATATAATATTATTGAAAAAAATTTCGAATTATTTTTAACTTTTTTTTTAAACTTCAATCTAAATATGAATTATTTACTATTGATATAATATAATTAGTTATTAAATGAATTGTTAACCGTTTTGACTAATTTTTAGTCAAAAATGACTAATTGACAGTAGAAAACTACTAAATCATTTATTAAAGTTTAGTAATTCAATAGTAGCTTTACTAAATGAATTAGTAGTTTTCTACTAACAATTAGTCAAAATGGTTACTAATTAGTTAATTGAATTTACAATAACAATAATAATATTATTATTATTATTATTATAAAAAAAATAATTTTTTGTATAATACAAAAACTTTCTTAATTTGATTAGTGAGAATTTGTTCACTAATTCAAATTAGTAGAAATTTTCGCTAATTTTTAGTTAAATATTACTATTTGACAATAATATTACTATATTTGATTTACAATCACTTTTTTTACTAAAGTTTTAGTGAAAAATGAGTATAAATTTCATTAATTAAATTGGTGAACAAATTCTCACTAATTAAAATTTAGAGAGAAATTTTCTCCCTTACAAATTATATTAAATATTAACCAAATAAATTGTGTTAATTAAATAATAGTGAAATAAATTTAAATTTATTAATTATTAATTACAATACAGTTTATTTACTCTTTCTTTCTCTTTCTTAAAAGTAGGGTTCTATAACATAAATTAAATAATTATTAATTAAATTAAAGTAATTAACTACATAAATTAAATAAATAAAAAATTAACAACATATTTCTTTTTCTGTTACAGTAAAAAAGGCGAGATTCGTCGGGGTTCAAGGTTCGTATTATTATTAAGAAAATAAAAATATTAGTTGAAAAAAAAAATTTTTTTATGCTGAAAAAAACTATTTTTGCAAAAACAATTTTTATTTATAAATGTAAAATTATATAGTACTATAGCATGTAGTATTAATAGCAGCTGTAACAATCGATGTTACAATTGCCCTGATATATACTGTTTATAGTATCGCTTTCTATATTTTTTGCTCCGCGACTCTTTCTCTTACGATTCATTCATAAAAATAAAATAAGCTTCATAAAGCTTATATTTATGGGATATAATTTCGTTTGAAAAACGCTTTTTCATTTTGTTCCTCGCTTTTCAAAGCTTTTCTATATACAATATATATGTATACACACAATATAACGTACTGTAATTCATAAATTTCTTTCCCCTTGAATTCCTATCTAAATTCCTGAAGAAGAATTGGGAATCAAAAAATTGTTTTATGAGTTGTTGTTTGAAATATTTCGGTTGTCATAAAATAAAGAAAACGTTTTATAAAAAAAAAAGTTATACCTACAGCATATTCCATCAAACGTCATGTATATGCTTTGTAATGTGAAATAGGCCGCTGAAAAACGTTGAAGCTTTATTACCTCTCACTTTTTTATGTTTACCAACACAATTTCAAATTTGAATTTTTTTTACGTTTACCAAAATAAATATACCAAATATTTCAAAAAAATTTTATTTATTTTTTTAAACGAGTTTTAAATTTAAAATAAAAATTATATGAACAATTTTTTTTGAATTTTATCCATATCCATTTTATTCATATAAAAATAGTCTAAATATATATATATATATATTTAATAAACTTGCGAGTTGAAAACAAATTTTTCACTAAGTAAGTCATTTCAGACTAAATTAAATCTAGAAGCAATATTTTTTTTGTACATATAATTTTATTTGAATCGGTGATTGTTTTTTTTTCAAAGAAATAATTGGTTTTTAATAAAAGTGTTTTTCTTTTTCAATTTACAGCACAACAATGTAACTCCTACGTTGCTCTTAAACTGCAAAATGTCAAATCTACGACAGTGACTGTGAAAGGGGCCAACCCATGTTGGGAACAAGACTTTCTTTTGTGAGTAGAAAAATTATTTTATCAGTAAAATAAAACAGAACATATCAAAAAATTTTATATTTACACTGAAAAAAATATTTATTTGATTCAAATAATCGGTTACTTGACTATTATCAAATAATAATTATTGTAAAAATAATAATTATATGAGTAAAAATAATAATACCAAATAATGATACATAAATGCTATCCTACAATATATCTTATAACGTTGAATTTAATTTATTATTGGTTTTGTTTTAAATTATTTATTACTATATTTTCAAGACAATCAACGTTATCTACACTTTTAAATTATTAATTTTGCCAAGACTCAAAGTTATTTTATTGAAAATAACTAAACCTAAAAAATAGTTAAGAACCCGAAAAGGTAATATTATAATTGTAATTAGGAAAATCTAAAACCAGCTGAGGAATACTTGACAGCAACAATAGACCGCGGAGAGGGGAATAAGGATAAACACCAGTAATTAGACAAAATTTATAACAATGACACTATTTATTAATATTCACTTCAAATTTTAAAAAAAGTTAAGTAACGGCAGAAGGTCGAAAGACAAGATTTATATTTTATTTATTCAATTATACTTTATTGGGACTCATCGTCCATTTGACGACGACGATGACGCCTCGTATCATTTTTATTACACGAAAAAGAATAGAACACAACTTGACTCTACGAACATCAGGATGAGAATGAGAATAAAATGGTTGACGAGTCAAACTCGAAAGCGTTGCTAAACAGCGGCTTCACTTCTCGGTGTCATTAAGATCAATTAATATTTAATAACCCAGTAAGAAAAAGAATTGGGAGTAAGCGAAAAGAATTGTTGGCAACTTAAGCTGAATTCGGTTCGGCAAAAAAACTGAATTGGAACGTTACTGTAAATCATTTTTTTCTTACCGTGAATTCTTTTTTCTTGAACATTTGAATTGACGTTTGTTTATTCGAGTTAGCATTATAAATGAATAGAATAAATGTTTCGAAGTCTAAAAGAGCCGATTTGGAATAAGAAATATATAATTTTTTAAAAAGAAATAAAAGTGAAATGTGACAGATTTACCGATAATCGATACGCAGTCGTCGGTAACGCAGATCCCTACAATATCCGATGTTAAATTGATTGATGCGAGAAGTCCATAGGAAATTGACTGCTAGTATTGATTTGACAGATCGTCAACAAAACAGCAATTTCGTCTTTCTGGTGTTCTTGAATATTCGAGACTCTCATCCAAATATGTACACCAGGAAGCTCTTCCCTTGATAACTTCTAGTTTCTATGATAGATAGTGATGTCCTCAACGTCTTTGTGACCCGGCGAGAATCCTCAATGCCTCGCGAGAGTTTTCGTAACAGAACGAAAGGACAAATCAAAATCGAATTTATTTATTACAAGTCAACTATTAATCTGACGACTTTGGCAAGTTGGTTTGTTAATACGTGAATATATTATTTAAAGAAAATGAAGTGAGTATCAAAAGAAAACAATTTTTATAATTTATAACATTTCACAGACATTATGGCTGGAATCCCACCCTGGTGTCATTTATTTACTAAATTTACTATTTTTAAGTCATTTGTACGCTTCAAAATGCCGCGTTACAACCTATATTGCAACATATTACAAATAGTTTTTTTAAAAAAAATCTCTTTTTGAATGACAATGGGAAATATAAGAATTATATTTTCCTTACAATTTATACTGTCAATCGTAGTCGAGGCAATGTATTATTAATATACACTTTTTGAAAGTTCGAAGGCATTGCGTGAATTTCAAGTAAAACCTGAAAATGACAAACGACGAATATTTGCATCCTAAAATCTACATTTCCGGTGGCATGGTACGACCATCTGCCAATGAAATCGTATTCGCGGTATTTTCAACTAGTAACCCAGTTTCCACTTTCTGAAACTTGTTATGATCTAAGAAAATCGTAAATAAAGCATCCACGTTGGCGTCTTTACTTCTAAATCGTAAAATCCATTTATACCATTTATAGTTGAATAGTAAATCCTTCACTTCACCTCTTCAAGGACCCGTGAGCATTATCTTTCTCTCTCTCATACACACTCTCTATTTTATTTCGCTATGTTTAAATTTTACTATTTTCTGAATCGCGATAAGAAAATTTTAATTGATTTCACAAGGTTTATACCGATACTTTTAAATCTTTGAAAATGTAAAAAAGCCTTAAAATTTTTTTAAAAAAATTTCCAGACAAATTAAAAAGTAAAAAAAATATAAAAAATTGCAAATCATAAATAGATATTAAATAATTGGAATGTATCTGTTTTCGATAAAACAGTAAAGTAAATAAAGTTACATCAATTTCGTAATTGAATAATTTTACACAATTTCAAATAAATTAATTACGATAAATAATACTTAACTTATATATATTTGTAAATAAATGTTAGTAAATTTAACATTTCTTTTAAAAAATTTTTAATTTCGTTCATTAATTTTATTCATTGTCAATTAGTTCTTTATTATCTTCGTTTTTCATTTTTTTAAATTAATAATTTAGTAAATCGGACTTTTTTATATGTTTAAATAATAATTAAATTACTGATATTTAAAAATACGAACACTATTTTTATGAAAAAGACTAAATTAAGAAAGCGGAATTTCTTATTTTCGTTCAAATAAATTTAAATGTTTCAAATTTTCCCGCGTTGCACAAACTGATCGCGATGGAGGTTAGTTCGCTCAACGCCGCAAAGGGTGAGCCTGAGACAATTCTTTTCGCTGCTGAGATGTCGATAATAATCGGGGCGGTTAGGCTCGAGGCTTGGATAGAATCCTCAAACTGGTACTCGTACCTGAGTCTAATGGTACCACGAGGATCGGGTGCCCACTTGGACTTGTATTTGCTCCGGCAGATACTTGTCCTTGTTCCAGTCATCTGGTGTTGGATTCATAATGACAGTGGTTAAAAGCTCACATCGCTTAGAGCGAAACATTGAAAACGAAACTGATCCCAAAAGTGATCAGTTTTCTTTAAAACTGTCGACGTGTGAGTTGAGGCATAACAACTCGGGCAGGAACCTGCATAGTTCCTAGGGATTTGAAAGGTCCCGTCCTAAGTCGAGGATCCGTGGTGTCCTATCCTAACCAACGGAAAACGACGATATTAAGTTAAAGTGAGAGTCAGTGTTGTTGTACGATGACTATGTTAAACGAATATTGGAACAACGATATACAGCGAGAGTCACGAATCAATTTGCGAATTTCTGAAGAAAAGAGATAAGTTTAATGAGGACTATTGTCCATAGAAGTCATACCGTAGGTAAGCCGATAGGCCAGGTACAACGGACCCCATCTAACCTCCTTTTCGAAAGTGAAAATGGAGTTACATAATCGACCTTGTTGCCCACACTACTGCGAATTCCATTTTCTTACAAAAATGTATTTTTCTAACACACGCACCGAAAGTACACCGTTTCTTACCTGTGTAACGGAAGAAAAGTATGTCTTTTCCGACTAGCGGGAGGGAAAGTTACATTCCCTCCCGGTGACGTCACTAAGCGGGAGGAAAAGTAACTTTCCCTCCCGGTGATGTTATTATTAAGTATTAAATATTAATCAAAGTATGAGCAATAGTGAATCTCAAACGTCTGGTACACCACCAGTAGTAACTATACTGCTACCAGTAACAAACATACCATCATCAATAGTATCCACACTACCACGTTTGTACTTTCGGTATACGTGTGTTAGAAAAAATAGTATGTGCAACTCGGGAGGAAAATAATTTCCTCCCTAGATGCACAATATACTATTATCTATTCTTTGCACCAAGTACTGGCTTGTTCCACTTAAAAATTTCCTTTTTTGAAATATTCCCTCATTCATTACACGTCTGACTGAACAAAAAACTAAATTACTTAAAGTCGCGTATAAATAAATTAAAACTCGTTATAAAATTGTTGCCGGCCTGACCCAATACTGACTCACACTACTTCAAATAGTCATTTTCTAAAAACAGTCATTTACTTAGGAGATGTCAGACTGAAAAGAGAACTTTACTATATGTACTTATAGTCATATTTTAGTGAACTTAAACTAAATTTAATAACATTAATAGTACAAGCAAGATTTAGATTAAAATATTTTAATTCTAACTTTTTGTTGTATACACTTATCTATTTTTTCGACATTTGACTATAGTATAATTCATACTACTAAAAACCGTGTTTTAGAATATTGGAACTATTTTTTTAAAATTAGTTATGGTCCAACCAAGCGCGAGCTTGTACTATTTAAAACCGAGACATAGATCTATACTACTAGAAATTATATTTGTATTCAAATTAAATATACGTACTTCCTTTTTGTCATTTAATAATAATTACAAGACATGTAAACACAGTTTTCCTAAAAGTCTCAAATTGAGACCAAAAATTGCATCAAATCTTTGCAACGTTTTGATGCACATAAGTTATATCAAAAAGAGATCGTTTTGTGTATAATTTTTAGAAATGATAAACGAAACGGTCTCATTTTTTGATGCAAAAAATTTAATCAATTTATATCAATCATGGCCGAATTGAATCTACTCATAATTTAACGAATTTTTTTCAGATATTTTGGTAATAGTACAATTGCGGAGACCATTTCACTATTTAATTCGAAAATGAAAACAACAGAAAATCAAAGACAATGTGCAATTTGATAATTAAAAAGTGACAGCTTATAAACATAACCTAAAATGCAGGAGAAAAAATTTGGCGATAAAATCAATATAGCCGAGCTTTTTAGAAGGTAGATGGCAGTTTTGCTTTTTATAAAAACGATTCAGAAAAAATTTAAAGAAAGAAAATAGATGAGTGCTGCCATCTACCTTCTACAAAGCTCGGCTATATTGATTTTATCGAGAAATTTTTTCTCATGCATTTTAGGTTATGTTTATAAGCTGTCACTTTTTAATTATCAAATTGCATATTGTCATTGATTTTCTTTTTTTTTCATATTCAAATTAAATAGTGAAATGGTCTCCGCAATTGTACTATTATCAAAATATCTGAAAAAAATTCGTTTAATTTTGAGTCGATTCAATTCGGCCATGATTAATATAAATTGATTAAATTTTTTGCATCAAAAAATGAGACCGTTTCGTGTATCATTTCTAAAAATTATACACAAAACGATCTCTTTTTGATATAACTTATGTGCATCAAAACGTTGCAATAGAAAAAGAGACAACCAAGTTTACTGTGAATAATAATTCACTGACAAAATTCTGTGTTGATCTAATTCAAATTAGTCTTGTTCAAAAAATAATTACATATTTACAGTTACTTCTATATATTGATTAAATGATTATTCCTCGTGTTTTAATTAACAGCAAATAAATATACTATTTCAGAATCATATTTGTTAAATGATTTTTTATTTAAAAGCACAAAATGCTTTTCCTTTATTTCAATATTAATTGTAATATTTTCTAAAAAAATTACAATTTTTTGAAATACATGAAGTGAAATACATATTTTAATAACACAGGAAAACAAATTTGGGTAAACTTTTTGATCAGGAAAAGTAAGAACGTTTTTTAAGAGCATTTGAACCTTCGTGACGTCACAAATCATGGCGCATGACACGCAAACTTCTCAGGTATGTGAAAAGCACAATTTTGAATATTTAAAAAAAAAACCTTTTAGAAAATGTTCAGAATAACATAGACTCTGTCTGTTATGTGCGGAAAATTCAAAATTTTGCGTTTAAAACGTTTTTTAAACAATGTTAAGGTCACAAATCATGGCGCATGACACGCAAACTTCTCAGGTATGTGAAAAACACAATTTTGAATATTTTTTAAAAAAACCTTTTGGAAAATGTTCAGAGAAACATAGACTCTGTCTGTTATGTGCGAAAAATTCAAAATTTTGCGTATAAAACGTTTTTTAAACAATGCCTACATATAAGCAATTCGTGTATTTTTCCTTACTTGTGACAACCAACTTAAACATTGTTTAAAAAACGTTTTAAACGCAAAATTTTGAATTTTCCGCACATAACAGACAGAGTCTATGTTATTCTGAACATTTTCCAAAAGGTTTTTTTAAAAAATATTCAAAATTGTGCTTTTCACATACCTGAGAAATTTTACGTGTCATGCGCCATGATTTGTGACGTCACGAAGGTTCAAATGCTCTTAACATATTTTTTACGCTGAATTCGAATCTATCGTTAGATTTTCTGTAATACATCAAATTTCAAAATGGCGGATTCAATATAGCAGACGAAAAAATAAAATATTATTTTTCTACGCGACATTATTAATAATAAAGCATTATTAAATTTCGGCAAATCATTGATTATTTATTTGAATTTCTATGAAATTTATAAATTAAAACATTAACAAATGGAATTAATTGAAATAAATAAAATTAGAATTTCATTCATTCAATTATCGACTAATTATACTCACAGAAAATAGGTGGGTAAAAAGTTGTAAAGATAGAGGATAAATTTGTGATGGATAAAAATGTTACTAAAATATTACTAGAAAAATGGATGTCATATTTGAGTAAACTGTCTAATTTTAATAAAAATATTAGTAATTTTACACTTAACTTATTAAATCCACAAATTTTATATAAATAAGTAATTGCATATGGAAATATTTTGCCTATAATTATTGTCTATTAATAAAAATATCCTTGACTAATACAACTGACAGCTGACGACAGTGCGTAAATAATCAGAACTGGGAAATTACAACTCAACATCTGTTTTGTTGCACGAAAGCAGAGTTGGGTAGTAACTGAATTTTTTGTGCATATCAAACTTGTGATATCTTACATTATAAAAGTATAATTAAATCACAAATATGAGAGATTCTTTTTCAATCGCCCCAGCCCAAAAAGTCAATGTTCTGGGATTGGCTTCATACTTTGGTAAATTGTTGTCCTATATGATAGTAATAAATCCCTAAAATATAAACTCATTAAAAAAATATTTGTAGAAAGTAGAGGGGGTTGAAGTTTTGACGTTAAGGGTAACATTGTCATTTTCAAATCCGTTTAACTATGACAAAAGTAAATGGATTTTAATTTATCTATAATGAATTTTATTGCATTTTTCACGTACTTTTCAAAAATGTATACGAAATTTAAAAAAAAAAATTTTAACCCCTTTTTTTCAAAATCAACCCTTATTTTTCAATTTTCACCCCTTCGGGTATTTTTTTTTTTTTTTTTTTTATTTTCATTGGAAAGCTGAGGTTTTTTCCGATGAGCTATGTAAATATGAAAATGGGACAACAATAATTTTGTGAGTAACAGAATATTAAAGTAGGCGGTGCCGATAAGGGGTGTACCTGGAGATCATCTTTGAGGATTTAGATAGGCACCGCCTAATTTAATATTATGTTTCTCACAAAATTATTGTTGTCCCATTTTCATATTTACATAGCTCATGGGAAAAAACCTCAGCTTTCCAATGAAAATAAAAAAAAACAAAAAAAAATTCCCGAAGGGGTGAAAATCGAAAAATAAGGGTTGATTTTGAAAAAAAGGGGTCAAAAATTTTTTTTTAAAAATTTTGTATACATTTTTGAAAAGTACGTGAAAAGTGCAATAAAATTCATTATAGATAAATTAAAATCCATTAACTTTTGTCATAGTTAAACGGATTTGAAAATGACAATGTTACCCTTAACGTCAAAACTTCAACCCCCTCTACTTTCTACAAATATTTTTTTAATGAGTTTATATTTTAGGGATTTATTACTATCATATAGGACAACAATTTACCAAAGTATGAAGCCAATCCCAGAACATTGACTTTTTGGGCTGGGGCGATTGAAAAAGAATCTCTCATATATATGAAATGTATTGCTGAACGAAAATTTTATAAAGTAATAAAGCAGAAGGATTTGTGAAACAAATTGGGAAACGTGAAGCAGGAGATAGTTGCAAAGTTTTCGACAATTTAGAATCTCGTTATATTCTCGAGAATATAACCGAGAATATTCTCATAGCGGAGGACCTACGTTAATTTACTATAATGTTTAAAGTTGAATTCACATGGAGGAGTCAAAATCATAGGTTTCGAATAAATAGAATTTATTAAAAATAAAAATATACAACTATTAAAATAATTTTAGGTTAAGTTGTCATCCAGACAATATGTGACGCTCCACGAGAAAAGACACCTAACGTGACATCTAATTGTAGGTTATGTTTAGTGACAGTTTTAACTACTTGTTAAAAAGTCCCTTTTTAATTAGATCGAATCAAAATTAGTTTTTACGAAATTTTTTAGGTATAATAAAGATTTAAAAATGAATGGTTTGCATTAATAGTTCATCCTCTTTGTGTATTTTCTATACTACTTCGTGGAAAATACCACGAAGTAGTATAAGGAGCACACACTCTATAGGGGCATTGTCGACATATCAATTACTTTAATTATTATTAATTATTATTTTGTTCTTTTTAAATTTGAATATTGTCTGGATGACAACTTAACCTGAAATTAATTTAATAGTTATATATTTTTATTTTTAATAAATTCTATTTATTCGAAACCTATGATTTTGACTCCTCCATGTGAATTCGACTTTAAACATTATAGGAAATTAACGTAGGTCCTCCGCTATGAGAGAGATTCTAAATTGTCGAAAATTTTGCAACTATCTCCTGCTTCACGTTTCCCAATTTGTTTTACAAATCCTTCTGCTTTATTACTTTATAAAATTTTCGTTCAGCAATACATTTCATATATATTTGTGATTTAATTATACTTTTATAATGTAAGATATCACAAGTTTAATATGCACAAAAAATTCAGTTAAGGTGCTTATATACCTCAAATTTCGATCAGATGAACATTATTTCTGGACCGTGAAAATGCGTGAAAAGTCATTTTCACGGCGGGTATTTTTGAATTGTTTTAAACAAAAAATGTTTTTTTAAAGAAATATAATATTAAATAATTGTTTTAATATGTAAGAACACTTTAAAATAGTGATAAAAAGATGATTTGATTGAAAAATTTAGCAAATTTTGCTTTAAAACGTTTCTGCTACAAGAAAGTGTAAAATGACGATGTTTGTGCAATGGTTTGTACAGTGTACATGTGTACATGTTTCTTTCAGTTATTCGAAACAATTAGTTGAATTTAAATTTATTTGATAAACATTTCAACTTACCGATTTATTTTCAGCACTCATTATTTATTACAAGTTAAAAAGAACCGACATAACATGTACAAAACTCTGAGAGACACTAACAAGGAAGAAGCACTGTACAAACCATTTCACAAACATCGTCATTTTACACTTTCTTATAGCAGAAAACGTTTTAAAGCAAAATTTGCTAAATTTTTTAATCAAATCATCTCTCTATCACTATTTTAAAGTGTTCTTACATATTAAAACAATTATTTAATATTATATTTCTTAAAAAAACATTTTTTGTATAAAACAATTCAAAAATACCCGCCGTGAAAATGACTTTTCACGCATTTTCACGGTCCAGAAATAATGTTCATCTGATCGAAATTTGAGGTATATAAGCACCTTAACACTATATTATATTATTCTACAACGATACGATAATTTTTAATAAGAAATCACTTCATTTGATATGAGATCCAGATTCACCAGATATAATTTTGCCGACTAGTATTGAAGAGACTTATTTTCCCCTTTTTTAATATCAATTTCCTTTAATTCTAAACTCTCTAATTATATTATTATGAGGCGATATTGGCTCTACGAGACGATAATGGTTTCACGCTACGTTACGCTAACAATGTCCAAAAAGGATTTGCCTCGTGGCTTTCGACGAGCCGGTTGCCTCTCGATTAGTCTAGCCTAACCCAGAGACTTGCGGGTGGACTCACACTCTTCTGCTACCTTAAGGCGCGAAAACTATTCAAATTTAAATCATCACACACAACAATAATGCAAACTCAAACAATTATGGTATTAAATATTGTTATCATATATCGAAATAAATTTTACTCGATCTTGAGACGTGTCAAAAAAATGTCACTTTACAAGTGAAAAAACGGATTGTTGCTTTGAAATCAGAAAAACGTTAGTAATAGAGTTTTGTTGCTCGGGTCCAAAACCTTGTAAAACTGTGTAATTAAGAAAATGGTAATTATTTTATTGACTGGCTGACCAAACACTGTCTTATACTACTTAAGAAATTTATCTTCTCTAAACTCTCATTAAGTACAGTGGTCCTTTAAGTTTAAATCTCTCAATTTTATTGAAATCACATTTTATTTTTCTAATTTTTCATTTTATATTCATATTTTATTTATTTATATAATGCCTATATAAATAATTAATATATTTTTATTTAATGTTAACGTTTGACTTTTACAGTGAGACTAACGACGTCAACACCGGTCTTCTTGTTGAAGTTTGGAGCAAAGGGATGCTGTGGGACAGAGCCCTTGGTTATCACTACATACCGCTGCCAGAAGTTTCTTACTCAAATGAGGTAACAAATAATGAAAACCACAATACAGTTGTCGAAAGACAAGAGGAAACACAAAAACATGATATACACAAGGACATTTACAAGTAACACAAGCTTATCACGCAACTGACACGTCAATCGATAACAAACAGTATAACTCACATCACTCGCGAATCTATGACATGGCACACATTATCAAAAAATCAATTTTAGTTTATGCTTTTTGTGTTTTCCTCAAAAATTGCATATGGCTGATTCTCCGCAAAGGCGCGTGTGTTATTCACAAGTAACACTACCCAACTGTTAATCACCGATTTTGATGAAACTTGTCACACTTTTAAAACATGGAAAAATATTGAACACGTAATTTTTTATATCGGCCCGTTTTGAGTTTAAAGGGTAGAAAACACCCTTTTTCAATTTAAATGATGAAAAGCAGTATTTCATACGGAATTTACTAAATTTGCTTGAAACATATTACTCGGGGGTTTTCGAGGTCGCTGATTACGAATCTGAAGTCAGATTTTAAAAATTCAAAATGGCGGATTCAATATGGCGGACAATAAAATCAAAAACTAATCGGATTTGATTGAAACTTGTTAGTCGGGGGTTTTTGGGGTCACCGATTACGAACCTGATATCAGTCGGGTAGTTGATTACGAATACGCTGTCAATTTTTAAAAATTCAATATGGCGGATCCAATATGGCGGACAATAAAATTCAAATTCACTCGAATTTGCTTGAAACTTATTACTCGGGGGTTTTTGGGGTCGCTGATTACGAATTTGAAGTCAGATTTAAAAAATTCAAAATGGCAGCTCCAAAATGACAGACAACTTTTTAAAAAATTCATTGCGTTCGCTTAAAACTTATAACTCGGGGGTTTTTAGTGTCGCTGATTACGAATCTTACCTTTGTTGGTTGGATTATTGTTTCTTTCCTTTACTGGTTGGATTATTGCTCCTTACCTTTACTGATGGATTATTGCTTCTTACCTTTGATGGTTGGATTATCACATCCTGCCATTACTGGTTGGATTATCACATCTCGCCTTTACTGGTTGGATTATCACATCTCGCTTTTACTGGTTGGATGCTTCTTGCCTTTGTTGGTTCGATTATCATATCTTGCATTTGTTGGTCCCCCCCCCCCGAGTTATAAGTTTTAAGCGAACGCAATGAATTTTTTAAAAAGTTCTCTGTCATTTTGGATCTGCCATTTTGAATTTTTTAAATCTGACTTCAAATTCGTAATCAGCGACCCCAAAAACCCCCGACTAACGAGTTTCAATCAAATCCGATTAATTTTTGATTTTATTGTCCGCCATATAGAATCCGCCATTTTGAATTTTTAAAATCTGACTTCAGTTTTGTAATCAGCGACCTCGAAAACCCCAGAGTAATATGTTTCAAGCAAATCTAGTAAATTCCGTATAAAATACTGCTTTTCATCACTTAAATTGAAAAAGGGTGTTTTCTACCCTTAAAACTCAAAACGGGCCGATATAAAAAATTACGTGTTCAATATTTTTCCATGTTTTAAAAGTGTGACAAGTTTCATCAAAATCGGTGATTAACAGTTGGGTAGTGTTACTTGTCAGTAGAAAAAAAAAGTTATGAATATTTTGTATGGCTCAACACAGATATTTCATTCTTGAGCACTAAACTTGAAGATTATAATTTTTTAAAGGTTTTAAATGAATTTCTACTTTACAGTATTTTTACCAAATTTTTATTTGTTATAATTTTTATTTTACAGAATTTCGATTTACACAACAAGAATTCTAATTCTATCGAATTTTAATTTCGGATAATTGTTTTATAATTTTAACAGAATTTTAAGTGCTTCGAATTTTTAAATGTTAATATTTCTAATTCACCGTATCTTAATATATCAAAATTTTTATTTGTACGAATTATTATTTGGTAGATTTCTTAAAACGCCGAATTTTCATTTATCCGTAATTGTAAATGGACAAACAAATAGTCGACAGAAAGATTTCGGCGATTTATTTAAAATTCAATCATGATTTTTTTTGATAATTTCTGTTTGGTTAATTTTAAAAATTGCACCAAAATCTACCTGTTGATTTTATACTCGACCATTTGTAATTTTGGATAAATGAAGATGTCTTTTTAAGAATTATATCAAAATTCATGCAAATAAAAATTCGAACAAATAATGTTTTAGTGTAGTAGAAATTTTAACATTTAAAAATACTTATCACTTAAAATTCTGTTAAATAAGAATTATGCTAAATTAAAATTCGGTTAAATTAGAATTCTTTTAAATAAAAGTTTGGTATCTAAAAATTCTGTTAAGTAAAAATTTGTTTGAAAAGAAATTCTAATTCGAAAAATTACTTTTACTATTATCAAAATAAGTTTCTGAAAATATTACAACAAAAAAAAATTGTTAAATTTATAAACCATTGAAATTTTTAGCAGCCTTAAAAAAACGTTTCTCTATATGTACAGCAATTAATAATCCTTTAATTGCGCTAATTGTTTTTCTTTCACTTTTAACAAAATTATAATAGGCATAAAGTGAAAACAATTTTGATTAATCAACTTTTTTAGCGGTAGTACTTATATAAAGTTAAAGTGTCCTACTTTGCGAACGGTGAACACACAATAAATAAACATTTCTTTTAAACATAAATTAAAAAGTTTTGTAGTGATAAAATTATTGCAATTTATTTAGCGCAACGCGCGTGAAACTTTGTTTCATTATATGAATGAAGTTTGCTTTTTTCTCGTACAATACTTTCGCGCGCACACAAATTTATGTTTATTAACATACACACACATATATTTATATATGTTTAAAAATAAATACACAATACAGCTAAAGCTCAATCAACTTTTACAAATTGAAATACAAATGGGGCAAAATTTCTCAAGTGATCTAATAGCAATAATGTCAACATTGGATTTTTTGAAAAAATCATAACTATTGTATAAAAGGGTGTAAAAAAATTATAAAAGAGGTTTTTTTCTTGAATGGTGAAAAATTTTTATTTAAAAATTCAAAATTTACCCCTTTTTGAAAATAACGGAAAATAATTTTGAAAAAGTAAATATTTACTTTGTAAATATAATTACCTGGTATTCTTGTTCATTATTTTCATTGAACACTGTATTATACACGCGCATATAGTTAAATCAAAATTTCGCGCGCGCCGACCCAACTTACTGAACGTTTGAAATGCGGACTGACATTTTAATGATTCCGCTTTTGTGTTTTCATCGTTTTCACTTGTGCTTGTTTACATTTTTATCAACTTTTATTCTATTTGTTTTCTAATATTTCGTGAGTGTTGATTATTCTTTGAACGTTTCCCCCAAAAAAGAAGTATTAATAAATCAATCCCAAAAGAACCGATTTGAATTTGAGGTCTCAGCACTTCAGTAAAAGTTATTTACGATAAGTCTTTTTACATGCATTATAGGTTAGGGCGTTTCACCATGCCCCTTAAAATTTCTAATCCTTTCTTTAAATAGACAGTGCATGAAAAGCACATAAAAAGGTATCGAAATATCTCAATGGTCAAACAAAAATCGAATTTTTAAATTAGAAAATAAAAAAAAACATGAATTTCGCTTACAAAAGTATCTAATTCAATGTTCATTTTATGAAAATTACTTTATATTATTGTTCCACAATATTTTTGCAGCTGATTGGCCCAGGCCAAAATAGCGTGCACTTATTTGAAATAATTAAATTTATTAAATATTTAATAAAATAATTGTAATTAAATTATGAAACATAAATTAAAAATTAAATTGAATCGACAAAGAATAGAAGCAACAGATACGGCCAAAGGCCGTCGAAGGTGCTAGTAAACAAATAAAACAAAATGCCATTTTTTTTGTTTTCAAAATAATAATTAATTAATTAATGTTAATAAAAAAAAGAATAGTTATGATTCTTAAAAAAATCCAGTATGTTTACATTTGACCAAATTTTTAATTCTTCTTCTCCTTCTACAGTTTTTGATAAAAATTAATAATAATTTATGAGTGAAGTACTCACGTAAATGTTATACAAATTGCAGCCCGATATAACTTGTTTTTAATTGGATCACTTTAGAAATTTTGTCTCATGTACAAGTAATTTTTAAATAACTTTATCATTACACCCGAGCAAGTTATATAATTTACAAACAATTTTTCAATTTTAATCTATTATTTTGTTTCGTTATCAAGAACAAGTGTTTTATTTACGAAAAATTTGTTTTTATCTCTTTGGGTTTGGACGTTTATTATTTTTGAAAACTTTGAAAGCAATCCTTTTTGCTGTAATATAGTAGAGCTCTTGGGAATTGTTTTTAGTTTTCGGATAAACAACCAATATATTTTAAATTACTTGAATATTATAAAACAAATTTTTAACCTAGTTTAAATAGGTAGTTTATTGATTAATATAAATAGTAATAAAACAAATAAATAATAACTATAACAAATAATAATAGTAATACATTCTTAAGGTATATATACAAAATTTTTCAATATCTCAAGTACAATTTTATGGTTTTTTTTAAAATAACCCTATATTTTCAAAAAAAAACACCTCCCTGAAGCTGGCTTCGACGCTCGGCGTCAAAAATTATTTTTCATGGTACCAAAAATATCAAATCATTTTTAAAATCGTTTTGTGTCCACATAATACCTTAAAAAGTATTTCTCAAGGTATTATTTGTACGGAAAATATTTTTAAAAAAATAATTTGACATTTTTGGTCCTGTAAAAACAATTTTCGGCTCTGAGCGTCGACGCCAACTTCATGGAGGTAAAAAAAACTCGAGACACGGAAAAGTTATATTTAGATTTAATCGATTCAGTTGAAAATACTCTCATTTTATGTCTTCCGGCGTAATCCACAATTTATGTAAAAAAAATTCTCGTTTGTTTCTCTTTTTTTAAAAAAAAACAAATATGCATGAATAATGCCTAAAATTTGTTAGAATTTTTATTTAATAGAATTTGCTTTTAGACGAATTTTCATTTGTTCGAAATATTATTTGACAAGAATTTTCCGTATAACCTATTTTTCATATTACAAAATGTTTACTTAACCGAAAATTTATTTACCAGAATTTCTATTTGACTGAATTTTTATTTATCGTTGTAATAAAAATTTGACCGATATATTTCGGCGCAAATTATAAAATTAACCAATCATAAATTATCCAGAAAATTTTTATTGGTTAATTTTAAAATTCTCGCACAAAATATTTATGCCAAATATTAATTCGAACAAACGAAAATTCTGTGGAATAAAAATTTGATTAAAAATGGCTATTGTCTAAATGAAAATTCGATCAAATAAAAATTCTGAGACATAAATATTTGGTTTTGTAAAAATTCTGCAATAAAGAAAATCGGTTTAATGAAAATCCTGTCAAAAAGTAAATTTGATAACTTCAACTTTTCCGAAAGTTGACATAGTAGTGGTGCCAAAAATTTTCTGAAATTAGTTTCGGACTTTATAATTCAAATTCTAATCGTAATTGATTCTTGTTGATGCTGTTGACGTCATTGACAACTGTATTAGTTTTTTTTTCTGTGAAATTTCATACTTTAGGATATTTTATTTTTGTACATTAAGGGCTTTACAAAAATAAATTTTGGATCTTTTATGATCTTGATCTTTCTTTCATACACTACTAAATTCGAAAAAGAAAATTCTATCAAATAAAAATTCTAACAAATTAATTTTAGTTTAATTAATTAATAAATGTATTCTAATTAATTCATTCGTCACATTGATACAATATAAAAAAAAATTGTAGGTATTTACACACAAACACAAAGACAGAAAAATTCAAAACAGAATAATTATTTTCAGACTTCTCAATTAAAGAAAAAAACATCGAGATATATGTTAAAAAGTCAATCAAAAAAGAACTTCCCGTGTACATACGAAAAAGCAAAAATAGAAAAATGATTTTCGAATTTTTCCCATATAATTAAATATATTAAAGCAATGAAATACTAGTAATGTGTATGTGTGACCTATTAGAATCGTATATTTCACGTTTCTATTGTCAGCACACCGTCCATGTGCTGACCCGATATTTTCCTGATTATCACATTCACAGACTTAATCGACCGGAAATGGAGTTTGGCACTTCAGGCACCGCAGTATATTTGAGATAGGTGACATGATTTAGCACATGTGATATACATGTATATATATAGGTATATAAACTCGACATATTACCGTCTGTATATAACAAGTGTCACCTATTTTTATTTTTCTTGCCTTTGAATATAAAGTTGAGACGTAGTTTTTGCCTTTGCTACGCGAGTCCTCAATAAACGGTGTGTGTTCATACGAGCACTATACAAATAGGTATTTTCAAACAATAGAAAATAGGCCAGTGTATGCTTGTAAAAGGACATAACACGCTTTTCTTACTGACGTGCTAACTATACACATCATCAGATAGATGTTATAAATGTTATGAATTTCATATATTATTTTATATCAAAATATTTTTAATTTAATCCTTTTTGTAAAAATCAAAAAATATTTTCCACTTTTTTTTCAAAAAAGACATTTTTTTAAAAATTTAACTAGGAACCGTCATGGAATCAAAACAAAATTAAAAAATACTTTTTTCTAACACACGCACCGAAAGTACATCATTTCTTATCTGTGTAGAGGGAGAAAAATATTTCTTTTCCGGCGAGCGAGAGGGAAAGTTACTTTCCCCTATAAATTGTTAATACTGACAAGTTATCAATTTATGAAAATTTATTTTCTAAACTTTAGACAAAATATTATTAAAGTTTCATTAAAAAATTAATAATTGTGTTCAATGCTTTATTAAATATTTGTATTTTCGGTATATGTGTGTTAGAAAAAATAGTATGTGCAACTCGGGAGGAAAATCTGAATCAAAAGTCAGATTTATTTTCAAATTAGTTTAACCTTTAACTGGCACAATTCGATACGTAAATGGCACAACGGGTCTGCTGGACCCGATATATTCAAACGTGTATTGTACAGCCGGTATTGAATATTTTTACACAAAAAATTAATCTGAGGTAGCTTATGATATGTTTTTTAAAATTTCATTAGTTTTACAGAGATTAATTTATTTTAAAATAGTTGAAAAAAATTGAGTGTTTTTACTTAAAAATTCATGAGTTATTTAAGGTATATCTCCGGCTTCAGTGGTGCTTAGTTCCTTGCGACTAGTTTATATCAATCAACAGCTCACTTCACTGTCGTGTTTTCTCTCTCTTTCTCAGGCGAGTAATATACTTGACTCTCTTGAAAAATCTATAAATAACATAATTTTTCTACTTCAAAACGTTGTAATTCAAAAATTAGCATGGATACCCCTACTAAAATTTCTTTTATATTATTCTATTAATTCAATTCTACAATATACTCGTTTTTAAAAAAAATTTATCGAAAACTTTTTAAATAATTCAATAAAATGTATGAAGTTTTGCATATTCAGATTAGGAATCCTATGTGAGTTTTTAGGTTAAAATTAAAAATTTATAATTATATTAATGTTTGAAGCGAATTTATTTTTTTGTATCGAATTAGTTGTATCAAAAAACTTACAAAATTACTAAGATTATGTCAAACTAATATATTAAAATTTAAAAAATATTCAAAAGCTACTCATTCAATTAATTTGAGCACGAAAAAATGCTCAGGTCTACTAGACCCATGGTGCCAATTAAGGTTTAAAGGCCAAAAAGCAAAATTTTTATTAAATCGATTTTCTATAATACAGAATTTTTATATAACCCAAAATTCACTTTAAGGAATTTATATTTCTTCAAATCTTCATTTGTCAGAATTTTTATTTTGCTCGAATTTTCATTTAATGTAATAGTAATTTGAATGAATTTTTATTAGATAGAATTTCATTGTATAAAATTTTCTTTTAAATGACAAAAATTCAATTATATGTTCAAACATTTATACTAGTTTAGAAAATGTTTCTTCTTATTGAGAATTTTTTTCTTTTTTAAATTTCAAAAGATCTTTTTTATCCAATTTTTCTTCATTCTTTTTTTTTTTTTAATTTAGAAAAGAGTCGTAGAAAAATTGACACTGAAATACTTGAGTCAAAAGTAAAGTTTGAAAAGAGAAAATGGAAGAAATACTAAAGAAAATAAATGAAGTTGAATGAGAAAACTTATATATAACAATGAATAATGTGAGTCTAATAAATTATAATAAAATATATATTAATGTGAAAGTAAATTGTAAATATTATAAAAGAAAAAACAAAATTCAAAAAAGAGGTTTATGATTTTTTTCGAATTATTTTTTATCAAGCCGCTTAGGAGATATGAATTTTTTAAAATTTCAGAATTTTAAAGATTCTTTATTTTTGAATGCTCATTTTCTAAAAAAATGCATCAATTTTAAAAGTTCTTTCTTTAATTGTGATTTCTTAACTGAACTTTTCAAAAATTTCATGCAAAAAATTATAAAATTAAAATTTACTATAATTTTTGTAATTTAACACAAACAGTTTTAAAAACAATATTTTAATCTATAAGTAATTTTGAAAAAATATAGTAAATTTTTTGCATGAAATTTTTGAAAAGTTCAGTTAAAAACACATTAAAAAAACTTTTAAAATTGATGCATTTTTAAGAAAGTTATGAGCATTCAAAAATAAAAAATCATTAAAATTCTGAAATTTTGAAAAATTCATATCTCGTAAAAGGCTTTAAACCTTACAAAAAGTATTTTAACGAAATATTTCAGGTAAACATAAAAATTTTTTTTTTTTTGTATTACACTTTGACAATTAACGGTTGACGGTATGAAGTGCGTCCAACTTTATTGGCAACTTTCCAAAATAAAAGAAAATAATACAATACTGAATAAATTTACTTCCTTTGAATATGAATATATTTATTTGGAAAAATATTTTTGAAAACAAAATAGAACAATGGATTTTATTTTCGTGTGCATATAAAGCTTTTTGTCAGGCAATAATAGAACAAAACATTTTTTGTGAGTGTTTTCTTTTTTCATATATAGTAGGTATATATAATATCCAGGTCGTACAAATGCTACAATTGCAATATGGAATTTAGTATACGATCATATTGTAGAGGAAAAACTTATTTTTTTTAACAGTAAATAAGATATAATTTAAATGAATGATTATGAGCATTTTTGAAATATTGAAATTAAAGAACAAAAAAGAAATATGAAAATATTTTTTGTTAATAATTTTGTCAAGTGTGGAAAATATTATGAAAATTTTAAAATGAAAATCACGAAATGAAGGAAAAAAAAATTCTAAAGTGAAAAAAATCGATAAGAGATTCGTTGAGCAAAAATTGTGTATTTTACATATCTTGGAGATTTTTTTTTCCCATCTTTTCTACGTTATCAAACTCGAACACAAAATGAAACATCGTTGAGTGTTTGCTATATGGTCGAACAAATCGAAATCTATTACTGCATCAACGAATTGATGCTTTCACAAACTACTGCTTTAGATTAGGCCGTCCAATCACTATCGATTCATGGTTACCAATAGTGACCAAATCGCTTAATTTCGAACAAACTTTATATATATATATATATATATATATATATATATATATATACGTATTAACTGGAAAATAATTTATATCCAATATTTTAAATGAAGAAATCAATTAGATTTTTCGATCCTTTCTCGATATTAAGAATTCTTTGAAAATTGAATTAAAAATTTATTTATTTTATTCAATTTATTCCATTTGTTTATTTATTTAAAGTTTATTAAATTTGACATTATAATAAAAATAAAAATTACATTTTGTTTCTATACAGTTAATTATAATAACAGAATTTTTATCATGTGTACAGTGTTGCCAAAGACTGTCACTAAATGTAACTGCGCATGCTTGCCTTACCAAAGTCAAAACTGATTGATTGAAAAAGCGCGGGCTTATTTGAAATTATGTATATTTGTAAAAAATATTCAAGTCGACTTATTTTTGCCAAAATCAAAAGATCGAATTATCAAAAAATCGAATTTCTGAAAGTTTGGATTAACTATTTAATTTTAAACTAATATTTGCAATTTTTAATAAATTAAAAATTTTACCTAAAATGAAAACTAAAATATGACTTTAAAATATTATCAAATATAGATACTAAGTATTTTAATCTTAATTATTTAAACATTATTATTTTTTTGTTAAAAAATTAATTACATTAAAAAGTATAGTGTGAATTTTGAAGTTTTCTTTAAGTATATATGCTCTAGTTATGTCTATTAGATGTTTTAAGTGAATTGAAAGCTCGTGTTACTGAATATTGTATAGAAAGCAATATAACTCACAGAATTCAAAGACGAAAACATAATACCTTTTCTTTTCATGAAGAACTAAGAATGGAGACATGCAATGCATATATACTATATAGATGTGTGTGTATCGTCGCGTTACTTTTCTTTTTAAAAAACAAAGAAATATCATAAAAGAAATGTCTAAAAGACTACAAACTTTTAAAATGGCTTTACTTGTTTATTTCAAAACTATTCTTCATTTTATGATATACATCACATTATGCAAGAGATTATGATTATAGGCCATTTCACTATAGCTTTAAAATTTTATTATTATTATTATTATTATTATTATTATTATTATTATTACGATTCTTTGGTCATACAAGGAAGAAAAACAAAATTTTCGATACCTTTAAAGGCTTAGTAGTACTTTTAACAAAAAGTTGATTTTTAAAATAAATTCGATTCTAATTTTTACACATATACTGTAAAAATTTACAACTGTAAAATAAGTTGTAAAAAATATGGCTTTGAAACGACAAAAAGATAATAAAAAATAATTAATTTTGATTTTCTAAAAAAATTTGAAAAAGTTAATTTGAATATTATGAGATATTAATACTAAAATTTAAAAAGTATTACAAAAAGGTTTTGCCTGACTTAAAATGATTTGTACTACTTATAGTGGAAATTAGAAAGAATTAAAATGTTCCATCCGAATAATAAAACTATCGTCTATAAACTCATTCTGATAAAAAAATCTCTCATAAAAATTTTTTTTTCACCATTTCAACTAACTTAAAATTAAATTTCACTAAGAACAAAATCTACAATGGATTGTTTAACGACGTTCATTTCTTTTCAAACCGCAATTTCACTTTCCAATAAAAGATACTTAACTTGACGTTAACTCTAAATCCTATACCTCATTGGATTTTTATTATTTGTTCTTCTCTATTATAGCTGCTGAAATCAATTTTTTTCCTATTTATATTTATTAAAATAAATAAATAAAAAAAATAATAATAAAAGTAACGATCAGTAATCTTTCATTGATATAATTTTCATTTTTTCGATTGACATTATAAAGGACAGAAAAATTAGAATTGAAAATGAATTTTTTATACAACTGATATGTTTCTTAACGTCAAAACAAAAAATGATTGACAAGAGGTTTACTTTACAAACATATTTATAACTAGGGCAAAGAACAAACTGAACGATAGAAGTATGGAGAGAGAAAGTTTATTTAGTTCAAATGCCTCGGTTTCAGGATTTGAAAAAGAGATTTCTTGTCTTATCTCTCTGCCTTAAGTGGATCAGTGAGATTATAGTCAGACAAGTCTCCGAAAAATCTTTTTGAATTCCTTTATATATATATATATATATAATCCATCAGAAATATTATTTGTTATTATAACATTTCGCGATTGTTAATTTTACTATCTTACAAATGAAAATTTTAAATTATGATTTTAGTGAAAAATATTTCAAAGAAATTTTTAATTTTATCAATAAAAAAAAAATTTAATAAGGAAAAATAAATTATAATAAAAATTTCTCCGTTTTGAAATCAAAATTATTTGAAATACCAAAGTTTCAATTTCTAAGGGTCCAAGTTATTATTTTTCCAAAATAATTTTTTCCACGAAGTAGTATAAGGAGATCCCACTATCTGAAAAAGTTGAAGTCAATTTCCCCTTTTCTCTTTAAACTAACGGAGGTGTCGCATCTAGTGGTAAATTTGGTAACTTCAACTTTTCCGGAAGTTGACAGCCCAGTAGTGGGATTACTAATAGCGCTAGTCGCTATGTAGCGCTTTTTGTTATTTAGAATTAAAAACTTACATATTTTTAGTGAAATTTGTTCCAAATCATGGCCAAAATAAAATACCGTTGACAATTTCTTCAAAGCTTAAACTGCAAGATGGTAATTTAGAAGAAACTATAAACATAACCCCTCTAAATAAGGACATTGACATAGAATTCATGTCTATTTCCTAAAATATTTTATCTACGTAGCAAACAAATACAACATGAAGGTGGAAT
The DNA here is from genome assembly GCF_019393585.1 of Leptopilina boulardi. Lineage (NCBI taxonomy): Eukaryota > Metazoa > Arthropoda > Insecta > Hymenoptera > Figitidae > Leptopilina > Leptopilina boulardi. Next base: position 139,904 of record NW_026137726.1, read on the forward strand.
CAATTCTCTAACTTCATGTTTGCCAACTATTACTTTCAAATAAAATAATCAACCAGTGACGAAATAAATTATACTTTAATATTGCAAATAACCTATTATTTTAATAAATAACAACTTGAAAAATAAATTATCTAGTTTAATGTTAAAATAATTTATAAAGGAAATAAATTTTTTTAATTTAATTTAATAAATAAAATTAAGAAAATTAATCTTATTGCAAGAATTAAAAATAATAATTGCATGAGATTTAAAATTAGGATATTCTTTACCAGCCTAAATTTAAAAATTGATAAATTTTTTAAATTAAATTAATTTGTTTTTAATTTTTTAATTAAAGTAATTTAAATTTTCATTTTTTGAAAAACTCTTTAACTCACAAAAAATGCCCTATACATTTTTTTAGTGAACCTTTGCGTGAGAACAAAAATTCTATTTCTGCGGTTATATCTTCAAAATTTTTTTAATTAAATTTTTTTTCTATTTTAGACAATGTCTAATAGAAACTTTTAATCCTATGTAAAAGATAATAAATATAAATTCAATAAATATTTAATTATTAATATAAAAAAGAAAAGTAAATAGTTTATTATTATTGGATAAAGTTGAATTATTTTCTTGATTTTTTGTAAGGATAGAAATTGGAAATAAAAGTGTTAATATAATAATATTAACAATTATCATTGCCTCGAATTGCCTTTTTATAACTTTTGAGATTTGAAGTGTTACACTTGAAAAATTTGTCAGTCTTTTAGATACTTCTTTAAATTGCTTCATTTCTTCATCGTGGGAAATCCTTATAAATTTGATACATTCTTGATTCCAAAAAAAATTGTTAAATTATAAAATAAAGCAAATATAAGGAAAAAATACACAGAAAAACAATTGTACCAACCTAAGTCTATCAAAATGATACTATTTTTTTAGTCACCCGATAGCTAGAAAATTTTTTAAAGTGAATGTAGCTTTGAATCGCTACGTAGCGAAATCTTCGTAGCGCTGTCGCTATTTGTAATCCCACTCCAGTAGTGGTGCCAAAAATTTGCTGAAATCAGTTTCGGACTTTATAATTTAAATTCTAATCATGATAGAATATTAGCTATTAGTTATATAATATTAACTATTAGTTTATGTTAGGAACTTTGTTGACATCATTGACAACTGTATTAATTTTTTTTTTTTCTGTGAAATTTTATAATTTAGAATATATTTTATTTTTGTACACTTTGGGCCTCAGAAACATAAATTTTTTGATATTTTAAATTTAAAACTTATTTCTTGAAACTTTTGTTTTGGAACTCTTGTATACCAATCCTCACAAATACTTAGGTACAATAACCTCAATTCATGAAACTGTTTTCAAAGTCAAATTTTCTTTAAAAAATAATGGATTCTTATAAAAAATGTTTTAAAATAAAAGAACATAAAATGAATTATTTAACCATTGAGTGTAATGAAAATTTAGTACTTCACAAATTGGGTCATTTACTTTAATAGAATTCTTTAAAATGAAAATTCTAATTTATGATTTTTATGGGATAATCATTGGCACAATTTTAATGGTGCCAAAAATTTGCTGAAATCAGTTTCGGACTTTATGATTGAAATTCTAATCATGATAGAAAATTAGCTATTAGTTATATATTAACTATAAGTTTAGGTTAGGAGTCTTGTATGACGTCATTGATAACTGTATTAGTTGCCTGAAAATATGTAAATAAAAATTTGTTTATTAGTTTTAAAAAATGATTTTAAAGTATAGGTAAGAACTATCTGTAACATGAATTTAAAAAAGTTTTAGAGGTTTACAGAATATGTAGGGTCTTATCATTTTGCACGTATTGAAAGAAATAAGATTAAGGATATATTTATGGTATATATACATGTATATATGGAGAGAGTTGCTCAGGGCTTATGGAGGTCGTCTCGGTCGTTCGTTCAGTTCGGTCGACTTGATTCAAGTTAAGTCGAAACCTACCGAACCCCGACCCTCTTCTGTCAGTGACGTCATCTGGCACGTGGCCAAGATGAGACGCTCAATGAAACAGTTGCCCACTATTATATTATGCTGCGTACACACATTCTAAACTCTTGAGGATATCAACCTTGAACATCAGACAAGGTTCTAACAATTTTCCAATATTAATCGCGTTAAAAAAAAATTTTTTTTTAATCTTTGTGTTTTTTTAAATATATAAAATAGTTTGCAAAATTGAAAAATTTCAGCTGAAAATTCAACTTTTCATTGTCTTATGTATTATTAATTATTATTAATAATAATCTAATAAATTTTAAATTATAATTTTACCATTTCTGCCTTATATTGACTCAACAAAATCGATATAATAATTTTTCACCTTATATATGTTTATTTTTTTTCTTTAAATTGCTATAGAAAAATAATTCTATATAAATGTGTATTTTTACAAAAATTATATTCATTTATTCTGTTCTGATTAAGATTTTCTTTGCTTACACTTTACTTATGAATCAATATTTATTTTATATCCACTGTTTTTTTATTGTCTTAACGCGACAAGATGATAAAAAAAATATATATATATGAACTTTTATTTTATATGATTTTTACGTCTTTTTATTCGTTTCTCTTTTTTATTACTGGTATAAATAGATTTGTTGAGTACTTTTAATTATGTCGAGAAAAAAATACATACATTTATATTATATGTATAACGTGGAGCTTGCAATATATTTGCATTATCAGTAGTAAATCAGAAATGAATATAAATATAAGAGAAGTGAACATTTTGGATTTGAGATTCTGGAAAATGTAATATCTGCTCATATATTTCATGATTAAGATTAAATTTTTATACATATATAATTTTTCACATTCCACGTAGAAATTTCCCCACATTTCCTTATTTAAAATAGAGTTTTGTTTAGGACCTCGATAGTTTTTCGATATTTTGAAATTATTTTTTTTATTCTATTTTTATAAATGTATACTATTTTTTTGAAATAATAATACGAAGTGAGAAAATTTACGCGTATAATCGACCCCTAGAGATGAAAAAAAAAAGGTGAGACAATGATGGAAATTTTTCGTTAGACTTTCCATTAAGCTTTCCCATAATTTGCTATTTGAGAAGTTTCACGTATATTATATATTATATGAACCCTTGACATATTCCCCACGGATCACGCAAGGATCTTTTTGCTTTTGCAAGAAAAGAGGTATATCCTTGTTTTGTGTGATGATGGTAGATCGACATGATATTCCCGTGTGGCTGATGAAAACGATGAGATAGCCATTTTTTGTTTGTTCCAAAATAAAGAAAATGTTGATGCTTTGTTTGAAAAATTGTGCCGACTAAAATCAAGAAAAAATCACTCAAGAATATACTTTTTTTTATATTACTATAATATATATTATTATAAAAATTATATTATAAATAATAATCATGTATATACTTTTAAATTCATTAGCTACTTTTCACATTAACAGGATTATAAACGACGCGACGTTAGCTGCATGTATATATATATATATCTAGCAAACGAGAAAATTTTTAATTAATAAAATTCCACAATGTAAGTTTCTTGTGTGTTGCTCCCCTTTTATATTGAATTAATTATGAGACACTGAAAATGTTATGCGTTTGGAGAATAAACTCGAGGCACATACATATCACGCAATGTGGGACATCACTGACCACACTGATGAATGGGGTCCAAATTTCAGTTTAATTTACCATGAATGCCAAACTAGGGTTAATTTAAAGTCTTACAGCCATGTTTATATTAACGGGAAAGGACTGGAAATATATATTTTTCATTTGTCACTATATTCACAAACTCATTAAAAATATATTTTATTTTAATAATATTTTAGTTGTTTTTTTTTTTTTTTTTTTGATGAGAGGTTATTAAAAACTTAATATTTTTATTTTTATAAATAAAAATTTCTACTGTTTTTTATATAATGGAATTTCCGTCAAAAAATTTCTAATTTTATATTTTAACGTTATTTTTTTATTGTATACTAGCATTTTAACCCCTTTGCTGTGTGAGAAAAATATCATTTTATGGTCTTAAAATGTTCAATTAATTGTGGTTGATGAATTTTACAATTTTTATATTAACAATAATTAATAAATATTTAGTTAATTATTGCAAAAAATTTGCTGCAATCAGTTTCGGACTTTATGATTCAAATTCTAATCAATGATTCAGAATTTAAATTCTAATATTAGCTATTAGTTATATAATATTAACTATTAGTTTTAGTTTAACTTTAGTTAGTTTTAGTTAATTAAAGTTTAAATTTTTATAGTTTTTTAGTTTGAATTTAGTTATTTGTAATTAGTTGTAGTTAGTTTTTTTAGTTTAAGTTCATTTCAGTCTTGTTTTGAAAATTTTAAGTGATTAATTTCCCTACTGAAAAAATGTTACTAATTTTCTTTTTTTTTATTCACAACTGAGAGTAAGGAGAAAATTATTTCCGTATATAAGTGAATGAAATTCGTATTCTCTTTGAATCCTTTTAGAAAAAAATTTTTTTACTCGATTTTTGTCTCTTCTTATTATAGTCATTGTTTTCCGGGCAAAGTGGTTGAGATGAACAACCAGTCATTTAACTTCGTAGAAGTATATCATCTTCAGGAGGTATGAGAGCGTTGTCAAGGTCCTGCAACGATGAGAGATTGGTGGAAGGGAGTACAAGTTCCGACCACTCTCTCTCTCTCTCTCTCTCTCTCTCTCTCTCTCTCTCTCTCTCTCTCTCTCTCTCTCTCTCTCTCTCTCTCTCTCTCTCTCTCTCTCTCTCTCTCTCTCTCTCTCTCTCTTGCTCTCGAGTGACTTGACATACCCCAGTCAGCGCATTTCTAATGCGAATCGAACCGCTACCATATGTAGATCTCGCGTATAGCTTTATGAATATTTTAAGCTAGACCTGACCCAGATTATCCTCGCAAACAGAAAAGCACCTGCTGCCACTTTTGTTAAGTAAAAAACCGGCTGTTTTACCTTTTTTTTTAAAAAAAATATCTTTCCCTTTTATTCTATATTTTTTCTTCGTTCACTATACATTTCTCAATGAATTTGCCTTTTCTCAATATAAAATATTGTGACTTCAACCTGCCTTAATCGTCAAATCAATACATTGAAAAAAATATATATATTTTTAGAAGATTTCTCTAATTTTTTATGCAATTTTCCTTTTAGAATAAATGGCATCGAAAAAAATTAAAAGAAAAAATTTTATTCTAAAAGTAGAGAAATATCCTGTAATAGAGAATATTATTCTCTCAGTAAGAGCAGAAAATGATAGTCGTCTTTTATCATTTTTATCCTCTTAAAAATAGAGGAAAATGGGGGGTGCATGACCAATAAGAAATTAACAAGAAAATCGTAATTGGTCAATTTTAAAAATTGTGCCAAATTTTTTCTTTCGATTGTTTGTTCGGCCATTTGTAATTTCGGACAAATAAAAATTCGGCGTCTTAAAAATTCTATCAATCAAAAATTTTTACAAGTAAAAATTCGAACAAATTAAAATTTGTTGAATGGGAATTTCTGTCATATAAAAATTTGAATCACTAGTAACCTCGTATTTAAATCAAATAATTTATTTTCAGTGATCACTGCACAGAAAATTAAAAGGCATTAAAATAAGCTGCAACGCTTATTATTTTTATCCAATTTTGATTATTTTAATCTATTTTGGTATTAAAATAAGAAAAATTGGATTAAAATAATAAGCGTTACAGCTTATTTTAATGCCTTTTAATTTTATGTGTGAGAAAAAGATACTAAAATTAGAAATAACATATTGAAACGTACAATTTTTTATACATAAAAAAATTAATAATTTATTTAGGTATTTCAGAATAATTTCTGAATTTTCTTTGTAAACATTAAATTAGTCGTTATAAAATATGCATGTAAAATATTATTTATGCGACACATATACATATATGTAAAAACGAAATGCATTTCAAAGTAAACAAAACTCAAAATCCAGGTTACCGTGAGTAGATGAAGCAGTTTATATATATAAACGACTCCTGTGCCCGGGTCTAACCCCGTTTAGATGAATGAGAATACAACCATTTTTGCGTAAGTGCATTGAACAGAATTGCCGCACGGAAACAGTTCAAAAGTATATGCATATGAAAGTGCTTCATATATAGTAAATTTCGAAGCAAAAATGCTTCATATTCTTTGATGCAGTTGAATAGCACAAGTCGTTCATTTAATGGATCGAGATTTTAATAGAAAAAAAAAAAAATGTAACTGGTGAAGAAATTTTCTCAACTATTTTAGAAATTATTTGAGAAAAAAAATTACTTTCTCAATATTGTATCCATCAACTTGTAAATGAAAAAGTATATCAAAAATTTCACGTGTTTAAAAAATGAAATTTTAAAAATGCATTCCTAAAAGAAATAATCTCACATTAACCGAAAAATTCGTTTTGTTAATTTGTTTACATTTTATTTTAAATAAATGACAATTTTTTATTTCTAACTTATATTTTATTTAAAATTATTGCATATACAGTTAATATATAAAACACTTAAGAATAATTTTGAAAAATCCCGCAACACATGGGGGATCGAATCCAGGACCCTTGGGATGCGAGTCGTGTACTTAAACCACACAGCCACGTTTACTTACAGAACTTTTAGCTAACATTTCTTTTTTAATATTAAGACTGTTCTATCTTTTGTTTGTGATGACAAAATAACTACATTATCTTTAAATTTGTACATCTAATATTAGGTTATAATCATTTGGAGTTATACCCACAAATTCAATTATTGAAACATTAGAATAAAAATTCTCTTTAATTGTTAATAACTTTTTTAAAAAAGTTAATGTTAAAAAAAATAGATTTTTATTTTTTCCAAACGTCTCGTCTTGACGTGTCCGGTGACATTTGAAAATATTTCAGAAAAAAAAATTTATTTTTAAACATGTCACGTGCGATCATTAGGACCAATATTAGAAAACGTGAGTAAAATGAAATTTCGATTGAAAAAAAAATAAGTGTATGCCTCTTTATATAATTTTACGAGAGATTCGCGTGCTTGAACTGTGGCAAATTGCATGCTTTGTTTATTCAAGAAATTATGAAAAAATGATAATTACTATTGTGAGTCTTCGCTCATGCATATTTTTTAAAATCAGTATAGCGTTCAATATACAATGTGGCCTCGAACGATAGCTGTATTTTACGTGTTTTCATCATTATCAGTTAATTGAAAAAAAAAAATTCCAATACATTTCTTCTAAGCATCATATATATGTAGCAAAAGTTGTAAATTCAGATGTTCATTACATGAACATTTTGCTTCCTCTTTACGATCAGCAAAAAAATTTGCTTCCTCGTGGAGAAAGCAAAATTTTATTGCCAAAATGTGTATTTTTGATTTTTTAACTTTCATTAATTCTTTAAATTTACCTCAAATTTATACTTCATATATAACGATCGATTCGTCTTGACGTAAGGAATACAATTATTTCATATATAAACTTTAATTTAAAAAATCACAAAATTTTATTGCCAAAATGTGAATTTTTGATTTTTTAACTTTCATTAATTCTTTAAATTTACCTCAAATGTATACTTTATATATATCGATCGATTCGTCTTGACGTAAGGAATACGATTTTATTATATACAACCTTAAATTTTTCAATTTAAAAATTTTTTCGATTAAAAAAAAATTTTTGGAAAAAAGACGATAAAATTTTTTTTTGGGGTATTTTTTAAAATCCTTTGGTCAGATTTGAGATATTAATATGATAAATGAGCCTACTAAATTTTATCTAAATACATTAAAACCTGTTAAAGTTATCTTCTAAACAAAAAAGGGATCCACACACATACACATACATACATCCAGACAATTGATCAGGGTCTCATATAATTATAATTATATATCATTTGTTTCCGCCACTTTGAAAAGTTTTATAAACGAAAGGACTACAAAGCTTCCTCCACGAGGAAGCAAAAAGTAATCTTATATTGTATATTATATATATAATTTTCGAAACAAACTTTTTTTCTTTTTTAATTTTATATTAATTTTCTTTTCAAAAACAGAAATTAAAAATCATCGTTCTATGTTACATTTTTGTAACAAAAATAGTCGTCCTCAAAGTAGATTCTCTTTTTTGTAAGGATATAATATTTCAACTTTTTCCATTAAGAATTTTTTGATATTCGCGCTTTAACAAAACAAAGTTTTGAATTTATTCGTGTCTTAAGGAACACTGTTCGTCAAGAAAAACACAAAAATTTTGTCAATGTCACAAATAAATTTTGTGTATATGTATATATATATATATATATATAATAAATTTCTGATTATCAATTTCTTCCTTTATTACACTTTTCATTGTTGGCAATTGTCATTGCTCAGTAGACCTTGGCATATTTTCTTCAAATATTCTCTATATCTCTATTGGTTTCCAATATTTATATATATATTTATAACAAAAACAAATTTTTTTTTTCAAAAATCGGTTACATTTTAGACTGAGTTGAAATTTTTTAGATACTTTCGTTGAAGGTAAAATTTTTTTAATATAAAGGAGAGTGGAGCATTAATTAATTAATTAAGGATTTTTTAGTTTAAAAATGGTATATTTAAATAGATATCCAAAAATCGTTAGAGCCGAACACTCGATTTTTTAGTTACAATTTTTTCATTGATATCATTTTTTTGTTCCAATCGACGACAATTTATTGTACGAAACCTTTTTCTCTTGGAAAGTAAGAAAAACATGAGACGTGACTAATATTAATCATTCATTGTATATCTATTTCGCAAAAAAATCTAATATTATTTTTATTTTTTAAATTAAATCAAATATTTTTGAAACTATTGTAACGCGGCATTTTGTCGCGTACAAATGACTTAAAAATAATAAATTTAAATAAATTTTGTAAATTAACGATACCAAATAAAAATTATTTTCTTACGATACTCTCTTCGCTTTGTTTAAATATTAAAATCACGTATTAAGAAACCAACTTGCCAAAGTCGTCAGATTAATAATTGACTTCTAATAAATAAATTCGATTCTGATTTGTCCTTTCGTTCTGTAATGAAAACTCTCGCGAGGCACTGAGGATTCTTGCCCGGTCACAAAGACGTTGAGGACATTACTATCTATCATTGAAATTAGAAGTCATCAAGGGAAGAACTTCCTGGTGTATATATTTGGATGAGAGTCCCGAATATTCAAGAACACCAGGAAAAGAAATGGCTGTTTTGTTGACGATCTGTCAAATCAATACTGGCAGTAAATTTTCTATGAACTTTTCGCATCAATCAATTTAACATCTGATAGTGTAGGGATCTGCGTTACCGACGACTGCGTATCGATTATCGGTCGCGGATATTATATTATTGAATATAAATTGATCTCAATGACACCGAGAAGAGAGGTCGCTGTTTAGCGATGCTTTCGAGTTTAATTTGTCAGCCATTTTACTCTCATTCTTATCCTGCTGATCGTAGAGTCAAGTTGTGTTTTACTTTTTTTCGTATAAAATAATTAAAATTATAAAAAAAGAGACGAGGCGTCGTCGTCAAATGGACGGTGAGTCCCAATAAATTGATTAGGAGTCGTTTCCATCAGAATCGATCTCATTATTATTAAAGTATAATTGAATAAATAAAACATAAATCTTGACTTTCGGCCTTCTGCCATTATTTAACTTTTTCTAAAATTTGAAGTGAATATTAATAAATAGTGTTATTGTCATAAATTTTGTGTAATTAATGGTGTTTCTCCTTATCTCCCTCTCTTTGCGGTCTATTGTTGCTGTAAAGTAACAAAGGAATTCCTGAGCTGATTTTAGTTTTTCCTAATTAGAATTATAAAATTTAGGTGTCGAGTAATTTAACTATTTTTTTAGGTTTAGTTATTTTCCATAAAATAACTTGGCGTCTTGGCAGAATTAATAATTGAAAAGTGTAGGTAACGTTTATTGTCTTAAAAATATAATAATAAATAATTTCAATTTAAAATAAAAATCAAATTATAATGATAATTTTCCTTCCCAATTATATATTAGAATGTGAAAATTTTGATCCACGGAAGGTATTTTAAATAACACAAGTTTTATGTCATTTTTTAATTTATTGCTAAGCAACGTATCGATGACATGGTTTTGTCATCCTCTTCAGGCAAGTATAAAATTAAAATTACATTTTTTGTAATTAGTCAAATGAATATGAAATTTTGTGTCTTATCATGGCAAGCGAATTTTCGAAACGAAAATAAAAATCATTAATAAATTAAATTCAACGTTATACTATTTTGCTTTAGGAGATTTGTGCATTAAAAAAAATATATTTGAAAACAAAAATTCAAAAAAATTAAAAATAATCGTTTATTTTGTAAAAATTAATTTAAAAAATTAAAAATTATTTTGATGAAATAAAATTTGATTCATATTTTTTAAATACGTATTTTCTTGTTTTCCGTATAAACCTAATATAAGATAAATGCCCCAGAATTCATGTCATTGCATTAGTTAACGCCGGTTTTGTTAAAAATTACAAAAAATATTTTAAAAGGAACACTGAAAAAAAATTTATTTGATTCAAATAATCGGTTAATTGTCTATTATCAAATAATTGTTTATTTGTATCAAATAATTATTATTTGATATGGTATTTGTTTAAAATACAAAAATTATTGGTTCAAATAAAATTTATTTAATTCAAATAAAAATGATTTAGTTCATGTAAATATTTATTTGATAATAGTCAAGTAATCGAGTATTTGAATAAAATAAATTTTTTTTAGTGAAATAAATATTATGTTCTTTCAATTATAATTATTATTATAAAAATAATACAATAAAATAATAATTATTTCAATACATTGTTTTGAATTCTTACCGAAGCAAAGGTGCCGGTAACTGGAGCATTTATACCTTATAGAAACAAAAATAAAAAAAATTATTCCAATGTAAAATAATTTTTTGAATGAAAATTTGACATGAAATGCCCCATATTATAGGATAAATGGGCACGCAAGTAACATGTGGTAGTAAATAGTAAGTTGTACGTACATAGCGTATATAGAATTCGTGTCCATTTGATTGATGCTGGCCAAGTAAATAGATGCGTATGCGCACTCAGGTACAAACTAGTCAGCAGAATAATATGCTCTCCAGTAGATACGTCCTTGCTCAAGTTATACCCCAGTGTGTCGATCCTTTAGTTCAGTTAACACTAAAACAGTTCATCAATATAATTAAATTTTCTACATTATAAATTTATTAAAAACAGTGCGATAATTATAAATTAAAAACTTAATATATTGTTAAAATTAAAGCAATTATATCATTTTTAATATCAATTCAATATTAAAATTATAATCAATTATAAAAATTATATTAATAAAATTTTTTTTTTTATTTATAAAAGAAATATCACTTTGAAATGAGAAAACTTATTGAAACAATCAATTTTTATTATTAAATAAATAATTACTTGAATCAAATAAATATTCATTTCAATAAAATAATTATTATCGTAGTTAATTAAATTATATTTCTTTTTAAATGTAAAAATTATTGGATTCTATTAAAATTTATTTGATTCATATAAAAATTATTTTGTTCCAAGTAAATATTTATTTGATACTAGTCAAGTAACTGATTATTTAAATCAAGTATAATCTTCCTCAAGTGTTTAATATTTTATCACATTTATACATTTAAAGCTACACGACTTGAAAATGAGTGTAATTATATTTCCTTGTTTCGTATTATTACAAAAAAGTGAAATAAAAAAATTTTCTAAACATGTATTAATTCTGTTAAGTATTTTTTGGGAATCTTCATATGAGAGTGGATTGTCAAAATAAATTATTTTCCCCAAGGGTGATATTTATTGTTTCTTTTCTTGTTGATAAAATATTTACATATATATATTTAATGATGTTGTAAATTTTTCAAATTCTTACCTTAATTAAATTATAATTGTTAATTAAATTACTCTATTATTAAAAGCCATGAATTTAAAATTGGTATTTTCTTTTTTTTATTAAATGAAAAATCTACTTCTTTTGTTTCACTTTTTTTCGGAAAAATTAATGAAATATTGTTCTTATTCATTCGCATGCGTCAAGTGGTATATATAAATCAACAGGTTAATGAAATGAAAGTACCAAAAACTTTGGCAGAAAAAGGAGGATTCCAAAGGATCTTTAAAGAATTAGAAAAACTACAAGAAATTTTAGCTAATTATGAGGTATCTTGAAAATATATTTTGCGACATTTTTTTAAATTTTACTTTAATTAAATTAATTTAATTTAATTATTATAGATATAATTTAATAATTTTTTTTATTTATTCGTTTATTTATTTTTTGTTCATTTATTATTTATTTATTTTATATTTATTTATTCATCATGTTAAATACATTTTTTTTCTTCTCTTAATTCATTGTGAATTATATACGATTACGTTTTATATTTTTACTATTGATTATTATTATTAATATTAATCTAATTATCTGCAGATTAATTTCGATTTTGTCAGTTACTGTTGTTAGAATCTTCAAACCAATTTATATATATATATATATATATATATATATATATATATATATATATATATATCTTTCTATATTCTAAAAAGATTTCGCCGCAGCAGCCGCCGCCGCTGTTTCAGAAATTTTGACAAGAATGGGTCATTCCATGTTAAGTGTACCCAACCCATGTTTTGACAAGGTTAGGTAAGGGTGAGCCAACCCATGTTTTTGACATGGATAGTACAATAGTTGGTTACACTTGATATGGAATGACCCATATGAATATAGCTGCAAGTCCCCCCCCCCTTCTTCCCCTCCCTGGTAAAAAATAACCTAAATTTTAAGGTTATGTTCGTTTCAAGACTCTGAATAGGGCCGCAAGTCCTCCCCCTCCCTTACTCTCTCCGTATTTCCCACAAAAAATGACATAAATTTTAAGGTTATGTTCATTTCAAGACTTTCAATATAGCAGCAATTCCCCCGTCTCCCGCCAAAAATGACATAAATTTTGAGGTTATGATCGTTTCAAAACTGAATAGGGTCGAAAGTTCTCCCCCCTCCCCTCTCTCTGTATTTCCCGCCAAAAGTGACCTAAATTCTGAGGTTATGTTTGTTTCAAGACTCTGAATAGAGCAGCAAGTCGTTCCCCCTTCCCTCATCTCTCTCCGTATTTCCCGCCAAAAATGACATAAATTATGAGGTTTTGTTATTTTGTCGGGAAACGACCAAGAAACAAACATAACCTCAAAATTTATGCCAAAATTTAACGCAAAAAGACAAAGGAACAAACATAACCTCAAAATTTAGGTCAAACTTTGAAGCAAAATGACCAAAAAACGAACATAACTTTAAATGTAGGTCAAATTTTAGCTGGAAAATTTAGAAAATTTGATCAATTTTGTTTTAAAAATTGAAAATAATAAAAATTATTATTAATAAAAATCGTAAATGACATTTAAAGAAATAAATAATAAAATATTAATAATATTATATTAAATATTAATAATAGTATTAATATATATATAGGTATATATACTTTATCTTATCTCTGAATTTCTATGATCGATTTCGGCTTAAATTCGCTTCGAGATCTACTTTTCATATCTTGAAAGTTTTATCGCATGTCTATTTTTCACAAAACTTTTTAATTCCGAAAGAAGTAGATTTAAAAATTTTAAGGAGACAAAAATTTATATAAGATTATAAAATGCATTAGCATTTATATTTAAAAAAAGGAATATATTTACAATTTTCATATATAAAAAATCAATAAATAAAATGAAATTTTAAAAAAGTTATTAAATAGGTACACTGAAAATATTTTGGTGCAGCAGCTGCCCTAAACGAAAAATTTCTATATTCAGTTAATTTCATTAATATAAAAACTCATGGTAAATATTAAGTATGAAAGTTAATTGAATATAGAAATTTTTTTTGGGGGCAGCTGTCTCACCAAAATTACTTCTTAGAAAAAACTAAAAAATTATTAATTATTAATTATTTTTGTAAGAAAATAAATTTTTGGATTTCATAATATTATATAAATATAAAAAAAAATAGTTAAAATATTTATAAATTATATAATTGACGCAGAAAAAAAATTTTCTTTTTGTATTACAATAATTACAATGTATAAAGAAGCCCTTAATGAAATTTGCCGTGGTTGCGGGGAAAATTGTTTGTAATGATATTATCATAATAATATTGTATTTGTTTGAGAGACCATTAACCACATTAGGTTTTCTATGCATGCACACTAATGTGCATAATAAAACTGAGCATACGTCACTTAGTATAATTTAACCTAATTTAATTCCTTGAAATCGAATCATTAAAGTATATATGGCTTGAATGTAGAAATTATAATTAGAGAATTTCAATCTATATTCATTTCATTGAAGTATCTTACGTGATTTGAAATTTCATACGATAATGCGGATTCTATTCATATAAATATATATTTAAATGATAATGTTCAAAGATTTGTTCATGGCTGGGAAAAACCTTGTAATATTAATTTTAACATTATTATGTAGATATACCTATAATATTTTATAGCATTTACCTGATAGAATCATTGTAATTACGATTAAAAAGCTTCGCTGATTTTAAGACGTTTTTTTTAAAACCAAATTTATATTTTACAGAAAGAATGAAAAATTTAACTTGTTATAATAAATAATTAACAATAATTTTTTTTTTAATTTGACTTTTTTCAAATTTAACCCTTAACTGGCACAATTCGAACGTAAATCGCACAACGGGTCTGCTGGACCCGACGTATTCAAACCGTGTATTGTACAGCCGGTATTGAATATTTTTGCACAAAAATTTAATCTGTTGTAGCTTATGATGTGTTTTTTAAATTTTCATTAGTTTTGCAGGGATTAATTTATTTTAAGTTAGTTGAAAAAAAATTGTGAAAAATAAAAACGAAAAATTGCGTGTTTTTACTTAAAAATTCAATAGTTATTTAAATTTTAATATTATGGCTTAAAAATTTAAGATTATGATGTATTATTCTTTAAGGGAAAAATTACCACAATAGCAGGACTTGCAAAAAAGGTATTTATTTTGCAGAATAAAATGTAACTTTTTTGGGTTAAAATTAAAAATGTTTAATTATTAATGTTTGAAGCTAATTTATTCTTTTGTATCGAATTAATTGTATCAAAAATACTTAGAAAATTATTATATGTCAAACTAATATATTAAAATATAAAAAATATTCAAATACATTCATTTAATTTAAGCGAGAAAATATGCTCGGGTCTACTGGACCCATTGTGCCAGTTAAGGGTATATATGTGTGTGAAAGTATTAAATTATGTGCTCTGTTTTGTTCAAATAAAGTTTTGCTTTTGTAAATAAACTCTTGTTAAATTCTCATATATTTTAAATATTATAATCAAATTGACGTTTAACAATGTGTCTTGTTTGTCGATCAACAAAATGTGAACTATATTGTGAATGCAAGTTTAAAAACTATTGATTAAATACAGAATAACGTGGAAAAGTAGGATTTGAGGTTTTCTAATAATATCCAGTCACTTCTGAATTTAGTCTCTTTATCAAACATAAAATACGTACATTGATTTCAGTAAATTCATCATCCGTGACGCTCGTTTCTTCTTTTCATATACATTGTTCTGAATAAAACACTCGTAGTTTTCTATATATTCTCTCTCTATATATATATGCTTTAAAACAAGAAATAATTATATGTATTTTCTCCATTGTATTTATCAATTTATTTTCATTTGTGTTCAATTATAGAGTCCATTGATTTTAGAATTTAAACGTGTTTCTCATTATTTATGCATTAGACACTAGAAAAAAACATCTTATTTCAACTCATTCATAGTGTTCCAAGCAATTAAAAATTTATTAAATTAAAATAATTGTAGTGTCGAATACTATGTAAAAAGTGTTTTGGAGAAAGAAATTTTTAATATCTTAAACACAAAAATGTCTTAAATTAAAATACTTTTAAGGTTTTAAAGCAAACAAAATTATAAGACAGTAAAAGATATATTTTTTATTTTTCTTAATTTCTTTCTGTTTTTTTCCTATTTATCATTTCAGATTCAAAAGTTATATTCTATAAACAATATGCAGAAAATTTTTGTTTTTCTGAAATTATGATAATTGCATGTCAATTATATATATAACACTAATAGACAGATGTGAATCTAATAACCTTCTGGTATTGACAGCCATTGAAATTTAAATTGATTTTGAAATTCTCGTTAAACTTATTTCCAACTTCAGGTGTAAGAAACAAGAAAAAAAAGCAGGTTAATGAGAATAGAAGAAAGAGAGGAAGGAATTAAAATAAAAAAAAGAGATTTCTACTATCCAATATGTTAGGAAACCATTAAATCTTGTTATAAGAGAATATATTGCAAAAAAATAAAAATAAATTTTTCTGTTTTCCATTTTAAAGACACTAAATTAAAAAATTATTTTATTTAAAAATTTTTTTTAGTTTTTTACATATAATCACAATAGGGTAGAATTTTTTTTTCACGAGACTATAAATTATTCTTTGTTATATACTTTTTGAAAACAAACAAATCCATTAACTGTTCGTTGCGTTATATTATAAAAATATGACGCAAGAATAATTTATTTTCTGTTTTCGTGAAAAGTTCCAGTTTTTTCAAACTGTTCTTTTAAAAAAAAAAGAAACAGTTGACATACTTTTCGAGAAAATATTGACAAAGACGTGAAAACTGCAATTTCACTTAAAAATATTTCATATTTTCATTCTAAAATTATATAACCTCAAAATAAATGTATACACAATAATATAGTTTTGATGACAACAGAAATGCATTAAATTTTCCAAATGTGACTTTCTTTTTATATATATATATATATATAATGTTACAAGAATTAAAAATATTTTTGTCTGACTGTAATACACTTTTTCTATTAACATACAAATTATTAAAGTTTAATGCATTATTTTATTAAAATAATTGTCTTTTATTATTAATTATAAAATTAATGGAAATTAAGAAAGTTTTGTCTTACTTAAACTGACTTTTACTACTGATATTAAAATCACAATAATGTTTTTATGTTTTGTCGCGCTGAAACTTATAATTACCTATGATCTACATCTTTTATTACTAATAATAACGTTAAAAAAATTATAAATTTTTTTCTGACTACACTGAAAAAAAGAACTTTTGTGTTTGCAAGAGATACTAACTATAACGTTGAATTTAATTTATTTATTGATTTTATTTTACATTTAAATGATTTATTATTATATTTTCAAGACAATCAACGTTACCTACACTTTTTAATTATTAATTTTGCCAAGACGCTAAGTTATTTTATAGAAAATAACTAAATCTAAAAAAATAGTTAAATAACCCAACAAGTAAATTTTATAATTCTAATTATAGGGAAAACTAAAACCAGCTCAGGAATTCCATTGTTACTATACAGCAACATTAGACCGCGCTAAGGGGGTGGATAAGGATAAACACCTTTAATTAGTCAAAATTTATAACAATAATACTATTTATTAATATTCACTTCAAATTTTAATAAATTTATGAAAGTGGCAGAAGGCCAATTAACAAGATTCAATTTATTTATTAATTTATTCATTTTTAAATAATAATGAGATTGACTCGGTAGGAAAGCGACTCATAATATATAATTGGGGACTCATCGCCATTTTGACGATGACGCCTCGTCTCATAATTAGAATTTTGTTACTTTTCTCATTTAGTTATTTTTCACGAAAAAAGAATAGAACACAACTTGACTCTACGATCAGCAGGATGAGAATGAGAGTAAAATGGCTGACAAGTCAAACTCGAAAGCGTCGCTAAACAGCGGCCTCTCTTCTCGGTGTCATTGAGATCAATTAATATTCAATAATATAATATCCGCGACCGATAATCGATACGCAGTCGTCGGTAACGCAGATCTCTACACTATCAGATGTTAAATTGATTGATGCGAAAAGTCCATAGGAAATTGACTGCCAGTATTGATTTGACAGATCGTCAACAAAATAGCAATTTTGTCCGCCTAGTGTTCTTGAATATTCGGGACTCTTATCCAAATAGATATACCAGAAAGTTCTTTCTTGATGACTTCTAATTTCAATGATAGATAGTAATGTCCTCAACGTCTTTGTGACCCAGCAAGAATCCTCAATGCCTCGCGAGAGTTTTCATAATAGAACGTGAGGACAAATCAGAATCGAATTTATTTATTACAAGTCGACTATTAATCTGACAACTTTGGCATGTTGATTTCTTAATACGTGATTTTATTATTTTAACAAAATGAAGTGAGTATCAAAAGAAATTTTTTTTTATAATTTATAACATTTTGCAGCCATTATGGATGGATTCCCACCCTGGTGTCGTTTATTTACAAAATTTATTTAAATTTATTATTTTTAAGTCATTTGTACGCGACAAAATGCCGCGTTACATAACATATATATATATATATATATATATATTATTAATTGAACACTAACCTAATAGTGAACTGTAATTACAATCTTATATATTATTAAATTTAATTGTCTCGAATGCCAAATAAAAAGGTTATAAAGACTTCTGATTAAACAAAATTGATTCGATCGTTATAGAAGCATTTTCAATCCCGGACGGGATGCTTGCGTTCGTGCTTGGATTTTCAGTTACATTTTAACGTGAAAGAGAAATTACGATTTCATGCACTTTATCAAATCGTTCGTTCTAATACTGATGAGCTTTAAAATTATTATTATTATTATTATTGTTATAAGCTTTCGAACAGACAATTTTCCCGACATATATATATATATATATATATATATATATGAATCGTCTAATCACTAAACTTCGAAATTTATTATTATTATTTTCAACTAATTTAACACAATGAATGTTCAGTGAACTATAAAGAAAGATCAAAACAGTTTCCAAATTGTACAACTTTTGCATTTATATTGTCTCGTAAATTCTAATTATTATTTTAATGAATTTATTTATAGAGATACAAATTATTGAATTTAAAAACTAAACAGTTGAAGAAGTCATGTTCGGAAAACATTATTTTTAAATTGTCAATAACCTCTTATTTTTTAATTCTAATAAATGGTTCACAGACAGGTCAATCGATGCATTTTTAAATATTTTATAAGCTGCTATTTTAATAGTTTCAAATAAATATGTATAATTATTATTATTATTATTAAACAGAAATTAAAATATCATTTTTTTCAAAATTCTTTGTTTTTAAAAGTTTAATAATTCTCCGGATAAAAAATAAGAGAAAATATTTGCGTCTAAATAAACTTAACAAAAGAAGAAGAACAAGATTCAGTCCAATTTCAGTAAATAAGAATTGCTAAGAATTGGTGCCAATATTAGCCCAGTATTAAAACGAGTTTCGGACCAATTTTGACAAATCTAAATTGTACTGAGAGTCGGTACCAATATGGGCGGATTCTCAAAATAAGACTTAGACCAATTTTGGCAAATTACAATTACTGATAATCGGTGCCAATATTGACCCAGTATTAAAATGAGATTTAACACAATTTTGTCAAATCAAAAGTCCTGGCATTTCGCACTTGGGAATTGTTATAATTTTGTGTATAATATTATTTTAAAATACCCGTGCAGAAATTCGCCAACCTGGCCCTGACCTGGTTGAAACAGGAAACCAGACCGGGGTTAAACCAGGCCCTGGTCGGGCCCCGGTTGTAATCAATATTAATCGGGCTGAAATAGGGCCTTTTCTGTGGCCCCGATCTCTGCACTAGTATTAAATTTACTATAAATATTCAATATTAATTTTTTAAATTGAATATAACAATATATTTGCAGAAATAAATTCTGTAAAAATATTTTCTTCTCTTTATTGCACAATATTTATAAACAAAAGTTGACTTGGTGAAGTACTATATTGTATTATCTATATTGCTTTTTAGAAGCTCATTTAGAACCAAATGAAGAAATAAAAAGAAAAAAAAACCCCTATTAATTATTCCGGTAACTATTCTTTGTGAAATGTTGTACACGTAGTAGTTTTTCTCGGCGGCTCTTGTATAATTGGCACATTTAAAATGGAACTAACGAGATTCTGCAATGAAATTCGATGTAGAAGAAGTTCTAAACGAGCGGAAGCGTCGATGAAATAGTCAGATAAAGAAAATTACTTTAACTGCTCACTACTATTTTAATTCGGCGAGCATTGGGAAAAAAAATTGGTGACAATAATCAGACAAAACTATATTGCCGTTTTGTATATATAGCAAAGTCTTTAATTAATAAGAATATAATTTTTATTAAATTTTTAACATTGATTTTATAAAAAGATGGGCAATATTATTTTCACTTTTATTTTTTTTTCTAGGAAATGTAAAATTTTAATTAATTTTTTTTTAAATTAACTTCTTTTAGTTATAAATTTAAAAATTTGGACCAATAATAAAGTTCTAAAAATCAATTATGTTGGAATTTTTATTTAATAGAATTTTATTAGGTAAAATTTTCATTCAGCCGAATTTTATTTGTTTGAATTATTATTTTGCTGAATTTTCATTAAACCGATTTTCTACAATGCAAAATTTTTATATAACCAAAAATCCACTTTACAGAATTTATATTTGTTTGAATTTTCATTTGTCAAAATTTTTATTTGCTCGAATTTTCATTTAACAAAAATTTACCCCCAGGGTAAAAAAAGATTAACGAAAACTGGTACCCCTGAAAAAACAAACAATTTAAAAATCCACCAGATTCACCTGAAACTTGTTACTCAGGAGTTTATGGGGTCGCTGATTACGAATATGATATCAATTTTTAAAAATTCAAAATGTCGGATCCAATATGGCGACCAAAAAATTTTTTAAATCTACTAGATTCTCCTAAAACTTATCACAAGTATCTCGAATTATACTTTTTTACCTTAGTAAATTGTAAATTAATATTTCATTCATTCAGATTTATTGAAATAAAAATTCAATATCAAAAGAACATTTGATCAATGTGATCCACCTTTTAAAACTATCATTACGAAGTTGTTTTTCAGGGGGATACTAGTATCTATAAATAAGTATAAATTAGGGGTGGGTTCTAAGGGGGTAGTTTTTTCATTAATATCGTTGAAATACTTTTTTATAATTTAGATGCAAGTAGAATTCATAATTTATTTTTAAAAAAAGGAAAAAACACTTTTTTTTATTCACAAAATTTTTTTTATCATCGAAGGGTAGTTATTTTTCAGGGGATTACATTGTTTACGTTCACTATTATTACTTAGTTAACATAAAAAATATTTTTTCATATTTTTCAAATGTACCCAGACAGCACGGAAACTTGCAGCAAGCTTGCGGCAAGCTTGTCTGAGCTAGCGAAATGTCCCACCCAGGGCAAGCTTGCCGTGAAAGCTTGCTGTAAGCTTTTCAGGAAAGGTTGATGCAATCTTGCCATGAAAGATTGCTAAAAGATTGCTGCAAGCATACTAAGAATGATTGCGGCAAGCTTGCCGTGAAAGATTGCTATAAGCTTGCTACGTAAGGTTGCAGGAGAATTTCAACAAGCTTCTGGAAAGGTTGCTGCAAGCTTGCTGCAATTTTAAAAAAATACAATTCAAATTAAAAAAAAATTTATTTGTTTTCTAAATATGAAAATCCTTGTGACGTTTATTATTATTAATTATGTCCTGCTTATTTTCATTTGGAAACTTAACGAGAAAATTTTCGAAACAAGTTTGAGGGGACTGGGAATTGAACCCGGATTCGACAGACACTAACCAAAGACCCTAACCGAGAACCTACTCGACCAACTATCTGAGAATAAAAAAATATTGCTCTTAACCCTCGTTTTTCAACTGTTTTTCAACTGTTTATCAACTCATAAAAACAGTCGAGGGTTAAGAGCAATATTTTTTTATTCTCAGATAGTTGGTCGAGTAGGTTCTCGGTTAGGGTCTTTGGTTAGTGTCTGTCGAACCCGGGTTCAATTCCTAGTCCCCTCAAATTTGTTTCGATAATTTTCTCGTTAAGTTTCCAAATGAAAATAAACAGGACATAATTAATAATAATAAACGTCACAAGAATTTTCAAATTTAGAAAACAAATAAATTTTTTTTTAATTTAAAATGTATTTTTTAAAAATTTCAGCAACCTTTCCAGAAGCTTGTTGAAATTCTCCTGCAACCTTACGTAGCAAGCTTACAGCAATCTTTCACGGCAAGCTTGCCGCAATCTTGTAGCAATCTTTTATGACAAGATTGCAGCAACCTTTTCTGGAAAGCTTACAGAAAGCTTTCCGGGCAAGCTTGCCCTGGGTGGGACATTTCGCTAGCTCAGACAAGCTTGCCGCAAGCTTGCTGCAAGTTTCCGTGCTGTCTGGGTATAGAATCAATGAGAATTATTTTTTAAATTGTTCAAAACTAATATCACTGTATCTAAGAATAGTTATGAAATAGGGATGAGTTCCAAGAGTGGTGTTATCAAAAATATCCATATCAGTGTTAATTAGAAATATTTTTGTTATAATTTAGAAGCACTTAGAATTCAAAAATTTTGATTCATCATTTACAAAAACGTTTATCATCAAGGGGTGGCTATTTGAATTTAAGGGTGGTTTTCAAGGGGTTATTGATCATTGTTTTCAATTTTGAAAAAAAGAATATATATATAAATAATAATAATAAAACACACAGGATCTGAAAAATATTAGATAAAGTATCAGTTTTTTGAGGTAGTAATATACCTTAGGGGTGGTATTAAAGGATGAAACATGTTAACAAAATATATTTTTTTCATATTTAATATTAGAATAATCAAATTTAATAAACATTCTACTTTATTTAATGTAAAGGCAAAAAACTCGGCCATTAAAGAGTTAAATGAAAATTCTAATAATTAATTTTAAGAATTTTGTCATGCATCCCAAAAAATTTTATTTTATTTAAAAAATTTTAATTTCTTTCAATAAAATAAAAAAAATAATAATAAATGTTTTTAAGTTTTTCTTTTCTTAACTTCATTTATTGACATATTTTTTCGCAAACTTTTTCTCTCTTGAATTTTCTCGACTTCCATAATATAATATACTGTAACTTCAATCGAACTCAGTTACACGTAAAAAATCCCGAGGCAGCAGATTTTAAGAGAAGATTTTCTTCTTATAAGTGATTTTAAGCCCTAACCTTTTTTTTTCTTTCTTAGGATGGTTCCGGACAATGGGTCAGCCTTGATTCTGAGTTGGAAATGCGAGAGGGGGAGGTAGTCGGCACCAAATCACCAACTGGTCACACTCTTCTCATCGATTGCCGTTTCGAACAACCTTTTGGTAAGTGATTTCCTTTATACGTATAGAAACAGCTTTTTTTTAGTTTTAAGGTTAAGTTGCGAGTTTATTTCGTTTATGCTATTTTCTCTTGTAATTTTTTTGTTTTTTAAATATATATATAAAATTTTATTCCTTAAAATATTGAATGATAAGTGTCAATTCCAATTTTCATAAATTTGTGAAATTTAATCAAATTTTGTTAATTATTAATAAAATAGGATGTATTTATATTTTTTGAATTGTTATATTATTGCACGATACAATATTATTAAAAAAATTTTTAAAAAATAAAACACTACTTTTTTGGTAGTTTTTTTTTGCTTTATGTGGTTTTTATAAGTTTAAATATTAAAAATTTGTGTTATAAATAAAAAGTAATGATTCTAATTTAAAAAGAAAATGGTGTGGCTATCAAGTACTTATAAAAAAATGATTATTTTTCTAATACGTCCAGAGTTTCATTACATTCATTTCATATCCATATTCATTGGTTTCAATTTATAATTTACATAGTAATTTAATGAAAATTAGTTTATCATGTATTTAAAATAATATTAAGTTACAGTGGAAACTCTCTATAACGAAACTCTTTATAAGATAAAACTCTCCATAACGTAAATATCTGTTCAATTTGGTTGGTTTGTATTAAAATCTGTATATATAGATACTCTCTCTTTAACGATGCAATCACTCACTATAACGAAAGTATAATGTCTCAAAATAAAAATATTTTTTCCCAATTTTGCTTCATTTATTTATTTCTGTGTGCTGTTATTGCTGCCAGACAATTTCTGATGGTATAGGTAGATAGATAAGAATGTATTCGTTACTGTGAAAAATTAATTTAGTCTCTGTTTGAGTTTACTAGAATTCGAATGTGACTAATTGTACATGGCTTGTAAAAGAAAAAGTTTTTCTATAGACGAAAAGGTTTCGGTAATTCATGCAATTGAAAAAGGCGAAAAGAAAAGTGATGTCGGGAAATGTTTTGATCTTAGTGCATCTACTGTGGCGACTATTTGGAAGAATAAAGATAAGATTTTAATTTTTTACAAAAATTCTTTTTATTTCATGAACAAGATTTAAAATTATCTCAAGACATAGACAAAATAGTTCAACAAATCCAAACAACATATTGGCAAAGCAGAAACACTCAATCTAAAATCACAGACTATTATAAATAATTTGTTTTCATGATCACAAAGGGTTAGCTTCTTTTTCTTTAATTCTGTCTATTTTTTTAAAATAAAAATTTAATGTGAAATACTGTTTTTTTTTGCTCACTCGATATAACGAAAACTCCCTATAACGAAACAAAATGCCCGGTCCCTTGAAATTCGTAATAGAGAGTTCACACTGTATTTGATTATAATGATAACTTTTTTCCATTTACATTTTTTTTTAAATATTCAATGCTTTTTCTTAAATCATAGTAATTAATATTCTCTGTTATTGTTAGTCATTTATAATTTACTTGTTCGTTAATAGAAATTAATTTAAAAAAAAACAAAATAGTAAAATTTATTGCATTTTAATTCTTGTAATTTTATTAACAGTAGTAGTAAAATGCTTTTGTTACAATCAGGCAGTCTATAATTTTGAAGACAAAGTAAAAGTATATCGTAGTCAGAAAAAACGTTTTTAATTCTTGTGTAAGTGTAGCAAATGTCAGTCTCTGCCAGACATATATATATATATAATTTTAAATTTCTTTAAATTAAGTGTTAGTATTTGTAAAAAATTTGTTTCAACTAAACAGAAATGTTTTCAAGACTTATTATTTTAGTATCACACTGAAAAAAAATTTATTTTATTCAAATAATCAATATTATCAAATAAATATTTACTTGAACCAAATAATTTTTATTTGATTTAAATAAACTGTTTAAACAAATAATTTCTGTTTTTGAAACAAATACAGTTTATTTAATTCAAATAAAAATTATTTGGTTCAAGTAAATATTTATTTGATAATAGTCAAGTACACGATTATTTGAATCAAATAAATTTTTTGTTTAGTGCAGTAGTAAAAGTATGTTTCAGACAGACAGAAATTTTTAAATTCTCTTAATTTAAGTATTTGTTAATTTATTTTTTAATCACAGACAAAACATTCCAATTTCTTGTAAATTTTTTTTTTTTGCATCAGTAGAAAAAGACAATTTTTCAAATTCTTGTAATTTTAGTATCAGTAGAATAAGTAAATGTCAATCAAGCGTTCTAAATTCTAGCTAATTTT
Organism: Leptopilina boulardi; assembly: GCF_019393585.1. Taxonomy (NCBI): domain Eukaryota; kingdom Metazoa; phylum Arthropoda; class Insecta; order Hymenoptera; family Figitidae; genus Leptopilina; species Leptopilina boulardi. The sequence goes on from NW_026137726.1 coordinate 165,503, forward strand.
ATATAAATGTTATTAGTACCTAAAAGTAGTTATTTTAATTTTAAAATATGTATAATAAACGTCGGTTTAGGTCAGACACAAAGTTCCAAATTTTTATAATTTTAAGATTAGTAGTAAAAGCCCGTGCAGAAATTTTAATACGATTTTTGTCCATTTTCCTATTTCTAATAAGAATATCTTATAGGGAGAATTGTTAGATATTGATAAGGCCCTGGCATTTTTAGTGACGCTTGAATCTTGATAAAAATGGTTCAATTTAAATCTAACGAGAATCCTACAAAAACCCTACGAAAATCTGACTTTCAATATTATTTGTTCTTGTCCAATATGGTAATTTTAACTTTATTATATAATTTATTTGTATATTTTGTCAAGCTTCTTTTTTAAATTATTGTATTTTTATTTACTTTATTTACTTCAATGGACCTAAGCTCTTTCATACAAAATACTTAACAAAAAATAATATTATTAGTAAAAGTATGTAATTGTTAGAAAAAAGTATTATTCGAATTTGTCTGATAAGGAACCCTTTTATATAAGGAGCTTACGAAATACTTCAGAATTCTATTTTTAACCTAAGTAAAAACTATAGTTATTAACTAAGTTATCTTAGACTTAACATTATATGTGTGAAAGTTATGTGAGGGATAAAAGTACAAGCCCCCCATAATATTTAGATATTAGACAGGAAAAATTTTGTATACTTATATATATATATATACTTTCGTAATTTTGAAGACAGAAACTTTTAATTGAATATAGTCTCGAAACTTCTCAGCTTTTTTGGCTCTATGCCAATATACTTTCATGTATACACTTTGCTTCATGTAATCAACAATAAATAAGTTACATCTCTTTGTACGAACGAGAATATCTACTTTTAGAGACTTCAATGCCTGTTTCTATTTTTCATTAACATACAAACCGTCTTGTTGCTTTTTTTTTTATTTTACAAAAACAAGATTAGAGAATTTTCATTATTCTATAATAATTAAAAATATTTTTATTATTGTTATAGTTATTGTTATTATTATTATTGTTGTTAATATTAGTCTTTAAATTTTATATAGGATTTTTAAAAACCTGTTTCAATTAACAATTATAATAAATAATAATTATTGTTATTATTTAATTTTTGTTTATATAAATAATTACTATTAAATAACTATTTTAATTGAGTGTCATTTTTTTCACAACAGTTTTATACTCAGAAATGTATGCGAAATATAAAACAATTTTTATTTTTTCACATAGAATTTTTAATTTTTATTTATTTACTTTGTCAACTTGATCTCAAAAATTCCTTTTTTTTACTTAAGACAGCTATCAGCTTTAATTGTTTATAACTTTTAACATTTTTTTTTTGACACAGAAAAATTGAAGATTTTTTTCCGTCTAATATTTTCAGAAATTTATTTAGAAGTAAAAAAACGATTAAACATTGAAAATTAATGATTATAATATATAATTATAATTATAATATATAAAATAATAATAATTATTATTATTAATATTATATAATAAAAAAATAGTTTTAGTTATTAAAAATAAAAATTTACTAATCTGGTTTTTAAATTTTATAAAATTAGTAATATATTAATTTTTTTTCTTTTGTTCACATACGTGAAAAAATATGTATTAGTAAATAGAAAAACTCTCAACTTAAAGTTTATTTTGTCGAAGAAACACAAGGGAATTCTTTAAAATCAAAGAGATCAGTTTGAAAGTAGGTTGACTGGCGATATTCAAATGGATATACTCAATTCACATGAATTGATACTTTCCTATATTGTACATACATTTTAGTGAACTTATAAATCACAATCCACTTACTCAAACCACAAAATGCATATACATATTAAATTGTATTTCCATTTTCCATATGCAGTTTCATTCTAATATAATTGACATATATATATAAACCACTAGTGCAATTATTTCTCACTTTTTATTTATATTTAAATCTCAAATTCATCTTTTAAAAAAAATATCTTCTCTCTGTCTTTTTTTTTTATATGTTTTTTTTTACATTTTCAAATTAATTGAAAATAGTAAATATTTTAAAAATTCTTTTTCAAATTTGTTAATTAATATTTTCCTAAATTATAAATTAATATTAATTAATGAACTATTTTAATTTTGTTTTTTGGTATTAAATTTATTTAATCAAATTTTGATTACTTAATAGTCACACCTGTTCTGAAATATAATTCAGAACAAAAATCTTGAATGTAAATGTTAGTTTAATGTACGATAAATAATAATAATGTTTATCATTATGTAAGATTACGGTTTATAAAATTGTCGAATTAGGATATTTATATAAAATATATGGAATTTTACTATATGTATATGTGCAATAAACTCATTGTATTTAAAAAGCAAAAAAAAAAAAAAAAAGAAATAGAAAAAAAAGTATTGAAAGACAAAAAATGTTATATGACCAATCAGGAAAGTATGAACAACCAACCGGATGGAAAAACCTGCTAACGAGTGAAATGGCTAGGCAGTTACGAGCAGCTCGGCCCTTGTGTGGCACAGGTACCCTCATCAAGATCATCGAGATCGCCAGATCGCAAGATCATCAACTCTGTCTTCGATTGAATTCCCGGTTGAATATAATCGTAATCGTGGTTCCTCCCTTATCGTGGATTCGTAACGACCCTACTTTTTTTTTTAACATAATGCATTATTTAAATTCATTATATCAAATAAAATAATAATAATAATAATAGTAAATAATTATAGTCAAAAAACAAAATTTTCGCAAAAATTAGTTATTTTAAAAAATTTTCAAATTTAAAAACGGAGGAAGTCGGTGGTATATCATTCATCATATAAATGCATTTAAATAAAATACACGAAGATTTGTTTATATTTGATAAAAGAAACATCTATTTTTTATATATGCCGAAAAAAAATTTTTCAATATAAGCAAAATAATTTATTGTAAAATTAATTTTTTTAGTTTGTAATTAGCACTTGTTACTTCGTATGAAGGGAATCGAATTTCGAAAATTTGCATTCCTATAATATTTTTCAAAATTCCAAATAGCCATATTGAATTTTGTAAAACCAATCACGGTGCGCCAGAAGGAGGTTTAAATAAAAATGAATTGGCACTTAAAAATTCTTTTTGATTATGGTTCTAAGATGAATAAAAAACTTTTCTCAATAGGTTTTAAAATCAGCTTACGTGCCCAATTTAAAACGAATTGAGTTTTAAATATTTAAAAATAGTGTTTTATGAGGGACCAAAATTTATTTAATGTATACTTATATGCGTATACACGGAGAGAAATCTGCTGCGATTTTTGCTTGGATGAGTAAATTACTTTAATTACATGGCACGACACTTGCATTTTTAGCATAAATTCAAGTATTTATTGTAAAAATAGTTTCTAAGCAAAAAACACAAGTCACGGGTGTTAATTTTGCATGAATTTCACATAAAAACTGCAAAGGGGACATGCCATAAAAGTATTAGATCCTCTCTTATAAAATTTGCAAGAATGCCATCTGATTTTCAGGTGGAATTTATACAACACAATCTTACCTCCGTATACACACAGCATTTCACACACACAATCATTGTATGCTGGTGATTCCGAGGAACGGAACGCACAATGCGCACGCTCGTGTTTTACTATGCGTTTTTAACCGCGAAATTTAAAATAATTTTATTTAAAATTTTTTTAAAAATATTTGTTGCCAATAAGTGGTTGTTTATTAAAAAGTAAAATAGAAAAATAATAAATAAAATCGAATAATTTATAATGCATACATTATAAATAATTCGACTTTATTCTCGATTTATTTATTAAATAAAATAAAATTTAATTTATCCATAGATAATTTTCTGAATATATATAATATTTTATTAATATTTAATTAATTTCATATATTAATTAATTAAATTAAAATTATTAATTAATGTAATAAATATGTAAATATATAATATTAATACTATATTGGTGATTATATTTTAATATTTAATATAAAAATAATACTCATACACATAATATAATAACAAATATATAAATACAATGAATAAATATAATTATAAATTTATACAAATGTAATTAATATTAAATTTTTTAATTGTTTTTTATTTTTAATAGATTCTGTTTTTAAAAGAACAAATAACATTTTAGCTAATAAATATTTAAAAATTTTAGTATTTAAAATTTTCTATTTTACTGTTTAATAAACAATCACTTATTGGCAACAAATATTTTTAAAAAATTTTTAAATAAAATTATTTTAAATTTCGCGGTTAAAAACGCATAGTAAAACACGAGCGTGCGCATTGTGTGTTCCGTTCCTCGGAATCACCAGCATACAATGATTGTGTGTGTGAAATGCTGTGTGTATACGGAGGTAAGATTGTGTTGTATAAATTCCACCTGAAAATCAGATGGCATTCTTGCAAATTTTATAAGAGAGGATCTAATACTTTTATGGCATGTCCCCTTTGCAGTTTTTATGTGAAATTCATACAAAATTAACACCCGTGACTTGTGTTTTTTGTTTGATACACTCCATTACATTAAATACATGAATTCATATTTAAATTATTCCAGTCTTAAGCTAAAATTGTATCGAAAAATGACTTATGAAATTAATAAAGACTGCACAAGCAAAAATCGCAGCAGATTTCTCTCCGTGTAGATAAATAGATGTTTTAGATTTGGGTTCATATAAATTTCTTAACAATGAAGTTATTTTCTTGTTTCGTTTTTATATTTATGCATTAAGAGTGTCGAACGGTATCTGAAATTCTTTGGCAAGAAGAGAGCTTTAATTATCGCTCTGAACGTGAAATAGTATTGATTTTAAAATACTTTTTTCTCGAAACACGAACACTTTTAACAAAATCAGCCAAAATTCTCATCTTATAAATTTCCTATATCCAAAAGACTGTACAAATCCATAGAAAAACATGGATGCAAAACAAAAAGAAGAAAAGTAATCTAATAACAGCTGCGACTTTGTGAGCCCTGCATGCTGCTGCCATCTGATGGCGGCAGGAGGTAATGAACCCCTCATTATATTACTTTTCGTTTTGCAATCGTGTTTTTGTATGGATTCGTATAATCTTTAGGATTTAGGAAATTTATATAAGATAAGGATCTCTAGCTGCTTTGGTAAAAAGTGTCCGTCTTTCGAGAAGAAAGTATTTTAAAATCAATGTTTATCATTTTCACGTTTAGTGCCGTTTTTATAGAGCGATAATTAAAGGTCTCTTCTTGCCAAAAAATTTCAGAGATCATTCGACTCTCTTAAATAAATTTTGTCACTCTTAAAATCGTTCTTTTAACAGTATAATTTAATTTTTTAAAATCGGACACAAACACTACAGCAATATAATTATTTATATGTAAAATTGAAAATAAGTAATTATTTTATCATTTATTACAGTATTTATTAGATTAAATAAATTCTGATTCCCCATAAAACACTGTTTTTATATAAAAACTCAATTTTATTTAAATCGGGCACGTAAACTGATTTTAAAAACTATTGAGAAATATTTGTTATTCATCTAAGAATCATAATCAAAAAGAATTTTTAAGTGCCAATTCATTTTTATTTAAACCACCTTCTGGCGCACCGTGCAATATCAAATTGAATTTTTAAAAATTGTCTTTAATATTGAAACTTTTTTTTGGTGATAAAGCAAACTGAATTGAATTTCTTTTAATATTTCTTTATTTTTGAAAATAATTTTTTATCTATACCGTGGAATAAATACATATTCTAAATTTAAGAATACAATCTTAATTTCTATTTAATAATATAACTCATGTAGTTTAGACCGTTGGATATTCTTAAATTGAGAATAGAATAAATTCACATATTTAAACCTCGAATTACAAAATCGTAGTATTAATTAATTCAATTATTGCAGTTAAATAGTTAAAAAAAATCGTTATACTTTTGACTCTGGATCTAATATCACTAGAAATGCGCTTGCACCATGAAAATTTTTCTTTTCTTTTCTCTTCTTTATTTATTTATTTTTCTCTTTGTTTTGAAAATTCATTGCACGTATTTTTCTTCTCTCTCCCTTGACGGAATGGAAGACTGTTCCGCTAACGAGTTTCATCGATCGAATAAAAACTTTTTATTCGCATCTTACGAACGGCAAATTAAGAAAAGAAATTCTATATATAAATATATTACACGAATCGTTGTCTTCTTTTTTTTATTCTTTTCTTTCTTTTTTTTCTCACTTCCGCCTCGTTGCATTTTTTGTAAGTTTAAATCACTTCCGGCAACCTCCTCTTCTATTTCCAGTTACGTATCCACGGTACGAAGATCCACGTTTTAATACGTAACTTAGCGATGCCAATTCCTTCTTGCTCGCCAGCCACTGCACCAAGGATATTGTTTTTGGTTGAGTGCTTTTTGGAGTCACTTGTAAACTTTTTTTTTTAAAAAAAAGTATTTATTTACAAACTCATGGTTACGATCTCGTTACTTTCTTTTCGATTAAAGTTATTTTTCTTATTTTTAGTCTTCGATAGTAGTGTCTTTTAAATTATACACTGTAGATTTAAAAAAAAAAATAAAGGAGAAATTAAATTTTTCTAAACACTAGGGAATAGATTTTTTATATAAAAAAGTTGTATGCTTTTAGTAATTAACTTTAAACATCGAAAAAATAGAAATTGAGATGATCAATATATTGATTATAATAATAATGATAATATTAATAGTAATAATAATAGTAATAGTAATAATAATTGATATTTTTTATCGCAGTGATTTATTTATTTATTATGATAATAATTTCCGGAAACATGCGAACTTGACATTATTATATTCTAAAAATTTTAGACTTATTTATTATTGATTTCAGAGTGGTTCCTTTTCAAGAAGAAACATTCTCTAAGACAAAAAAATTCTTTGATTCCTCTGTCACAAAATGGACAAAAAAAAATTTTTAATTGCGATGACACAATAAATTATATAAGTTTACGAAAAACTCATGAATAAGTTCAAAAATTAATTGTTTAGAATTTTCATTTGACAGAATTTAATTTTAGCCAAATTATCATTTCTTCTGTTATTTATAACAGAAATTCTATTTAACCGAATTTCTATATATAAAATTGTTATTTGAACGAAATTTTCATTTTACAGAAAAAATATTATGAGTGAAAATTTCTGAAACGTCCCACCAAAAACGGAAACAATTTTCTTTTGTAATAAAAATCAATATTTTTGCATAAAAAAATACCATTAAAATCGATCGATAAATTTCTTTGAAATTAATTTTTTTTAAAAAAGGTCAAAAATATTAACCCTTAACGGGTACAATTCAGCGTTTGAACGAAAATGGCACAACGGGTCTGCTGGACCCGACGTATTCAAACGTGTATTGTACCGGTATTAAATATTTTTGCCAGTTAAGGGTTAAATTGTTAATAACAAAAAAATTTTTTTTTTGCAAAATCGTTTTAGGAAGTGTTTGTGCAATATAAAATACTATAAGAATAACAAAATTTCAAAAAAAAATAAATTTTTCAGTTTTATGTGGCACGTTTCAGAAATACTTACTATAATAAAAAATTATTTTCTAGAAAAATTTTCAATTATTCCAATTGACATTCGGCAGAAATCTTAGAATATCAAATTTTTATTTTACAGAACTTTCATTTGTCTAAATAAACATTTGGCAGAAAAATTTGGGCTTAAATTTTAAAATGAACCAACCAAGTTATTACCGAAAGTCATTATTTAATGTTTTATTTAAAAATTGTTTTGTTTTTTTAATATTATATTACGGTAAAAATTATATAAAGTATAAAGAGATAATTTTTTTTGATACACTAAAAAATTGAAAGAGTATATATTGTTGTAAATGTACTCGCGCAGTTATAAATTCTTATTAACAACTTTGTTTTTCAACAAATGTTTACATTTATTCCAAAAAGCACTCAAATGTCAAAATATATGCACTGCATTATTTTTTCGAGTTATTTTACATTCGGTACTTATATATTATACATGTGTGTGATCGCAGAATGGATAGTCCAATATGTTTTATATACGATGTTCGATGTTTATGCTTTTTTTCTCTTGCAATACGTGTATACATATAATGTACAATTTAACTATGCATACAAGCCCAGTGACACGAAAAATTTATTATTAGTAACTTATATATAATATAATATATATATATATATATATATATATATCGGAAAACAATATTTTATTCAAACCAGTTAATAATAAATCATTCACACACAATATTCATTAAATTAAATATAATCGTTTAATATAAAATCGAAATTAAGGAAAACTTGGGAAATATTTTTTAAAATTATACATTGATACTCAAATTATATTTAAATTCTATAATATTTAGTAAATATTATAGTAATGGGCCAGAATTATTTAAGCTGATCAATTAAAATTTGTAAAAAGTAATAAATTTTTAATGTTTAATCGTTATCCTATTTTCTATACTGTAAGCAAAATAAGTTTCTGAAAATATAAGACGAAAAAAATTTTTTTTCAAAAAGTTATAAACAATTAAAATTTTAAGCTGTTTTAAATAAAAAAAAAACAAAAATTTATTCCGCACACATTTTTGAGTATAAAACAGTTGTGAAAAAAATTACACTCAATTAGAAAAAAAGTTATTTAATAATTAATTATTTATTTAAATAATAATAATTATTATTATTTGTTATAAAGAATATTCTATTTGAATGCTAATCGCGCATTTTTTTCAATAAAAATATTAATTATTACAATTAAAAAATTAAATTATTACATAGATAATTAAATAATAATTTATGCATTAACTTTTTCCAATTGAATGTCATTATTTTCTCAACGGTTTTATACTCACAATCAGAAATATATGCATAAAAATTGATAAATAAATCAATTAATAAGGGCATTTAAAAAACTAATAACAGTATTTTTAGAACAAAAATTATTTTCAGATATAATTTTCTAAAATGAGAAAAATAAAAAAAATACAATATTTATAAATATAATTTAATTTATAATTAATTTATAATAGGGGAATATACTCAGGGTTGGACACTGTTTTGAAATTTGTTTAATAATTTTTTAAAAAAATATAAATTTAGTCAATTGAGTTATATTGTTAGAAAGATGTAAAAAATGATGTAAAGATGTAAAAAAATCTCGTCAGAGTTGGACACTTTGTGAAAATCGAAGCGAATTATGGGTAAAAAAAGCAAAATAACATTTATAACGTTACTGAAAACATTTTTCATGTTTATTTTTTTATTTTTACATTATTATTATTTATAATTGACAATTAATATTATTTATAACGTTACTAAAAACTATTTTTAAGTTCATTTTTAACGTTATCATTATTTTTCTAATATCTTTGTTAGAATATGTGCTGTGTGTGTGTGCGTCAATGTTTATTTGTATATTTTATTTATAAATTGTGTCAAATTCATAATTAACAAAATGTCCAACCCTAATTGTAAGTAGAAGTAGCATTTTCGAATTGTGCTAACCATAAACAGACATGTTTCACGATTCTATTTTACCCTTTATTTTTTTCAATCATGAACCCCACAATACATTCAATAAACTTACCTTGCCGATTTCTTGTTTTCTTTATTCATTTTTTATGTTTAATCACATCGCTCACAAAACTTTTTTCGTTCCTACAAATGCACCGACCTCACAGCAGACGCTACTTTTGATCCTCCAAAAATGTAATGGCACAAAAAGTTAGGTTTCACTACGAGAAGCTTCGCCACGTCCGTGCATAGATGGCGCTAGTGTTCTTATTTTAAGAAAAGCGAAGTGTCCAACCCTGAGTATATTTCCCTAATATAATTTAAAATAGAATTTATAATATAATATTTATTTATATAAAATAAACCTTTTTTTTGTTTTTAAATTTTTCAATTGGAAAGTTTTTTAAATTTAAAAATACTAAGAATTTAAATTGTTTACAATTTAAGAACAATAAAACAAAAAAAATAATTTTTCTTAACATTTTCAGAAACTTATTTTAATTAAAGTAAGAATAAAAATATTTATTTAACATTAATAATATTTTTTTAATTTTACGTGATCTATTTGAGAAATTCTAACCCTAATAAATGATTACAAAAAGTGTAATTAAAATTATTTCCAAAAAAAATTATAGTTTACATACATCGAACACTGAATTTCAATTGCACCATATATGTAGTGAGTGTCGGCTCCTTGAGGAAACTTAGGTTTCACTATTATATTAACTATCCCCTATAGTGTCCTTCTAGAGAAATTTCCTGGTAGAAATTTGTTCACTGAATATTGGCTTCATTATACGTATATATATATACAGTGTAAGATAAAATATAATTTTATGGAAAAAAAGTGGTCAGCTGATAAGAAAAATTTCCCAAATATTGGTTGTTTTAAAAAATTTTATTATTTTTTTTATTTTATTTAGATTTTGAAGATAATAATTTTACACTATTCTCTTTTTGTATCAGTGAGATTTTACTGATTTTTAATTTTTTAAAAACCTTTTTTATTTTATCATAATATAATTATTGAAATAAAATCGATAAATTTTAAAAACAATTTTTTGTGAAACAGGTAAATAAATAGTTTTATTGACATTTAGTTTGTTAAAAAAAATCAAAAACCTGTGTCAGAGCAAAAAAATATGTATTCTTATCAAAATCTGACCAAAAAAAAAAATTCAAGTGATTGTTTAGTTAGTGAATCAAAATTTCTACCTGGGATTAAAAACAAAATAGCTACTTTGTCAATATAATTAAAAATTAACAAATAATTCACAAGTTAAAGTTTTACGATTTGAACACGTTTTATTATATTTTTTAAGAATGTTTTTAGAAATACCATATGTAAATAAAAATTAAATAGATATTTTTAAAAAATTTTAGATGCTCGCGAATTTTCGAGAATTAAAATCGTAGTTTTTTTTTCATTTTTCATACAATACAAATTACACAAAGAGCACACCACGAATATATCATCGCACGTGCATGCAGTGGCGCGGCGATAGCACCAAAGGGGGTTTTTTTAAAATTTTTTATACGCATTTATAGACTTTTAGACAAAATTAATTTTTTTTATACTCGAACACAAAAAAAACCTCCTAAGGAAAAAGAGGGTACCTGCAAAAATACATTGAGCTATGGCTGCGACACTGTTGTTATAAATAATATAATATATTTATTCCTATTTATTCTGTCGCTCCATCTAATCCATTTTTCATGTACAAATATCTATTATCTGTGGTTTTTTTTATTATTTATAATACATGTTTTTTTTCTTTTTCTTTATGACATTTTCATTCGTTTCTAGATTTTTCTAAGGGACATTTATTTTGTCAAATGTTCTACTAGAAACATGAGAAATTTTCGAATTAATTTAAAATTTTGGTAAAATGTTGTCTTATGTGAAAGTAATAAATTATAAAAATTTTAGATGATTTAAAAAAAAATTGTAAAAAATAGAAATTGTTTAATTTTTCACATTTTCGACTGATATTTTTCAAATCCTATAGAAAAATTTTAAGGATTTTAATTTAAATTAAAGTTTTATTTTTTATTTTTTATTAATGTATTAATATTTCTTAAGCATATTTCATGTACGTTTTAATAACAAAAAATTCACCTTTTAATTAAAAATCAAACAAAACTTTTTTAACCCCTTTCATATTTTGAAAGTAAATTTTATTTTTTGGTTTTGACCCAATTAGATTCTTTTTTTTTATTTGAAATCGGATATTTTTTCCAATAAAAAATTTGTAAAAAAAAATGATAGTGAAAAAATAATGGATTTGTGAGAAAATTGAAAAAATTAGACCAAAAATAAAAGTTGTAAATGCGGGTTCGAAAGTATTTGTTTCCAAAAATATTTTTAATTAACATATGAATTTAAAAAAAATTAAAATCCTCTAAAGTTTTGCTCTAATTTTGATTTGAAAATTCCTCTATCAATTAAAACATCAAATTATTATCAATTCCTATAGGAATTATTTAGAAAAAATAGTACACTATTTTTCCAAATAAAATTTGTTTAATAAAATATTTTAAAAATTTTTGTTATTCTCCCCGTGTGGAAAAGTGATGTGGGCCCCCAGCGGGGGCCCTTATGGATCGCCCTCATGCCATGAGGGCCGCATATGGATGATCCATAGGGGCCCCTCATGGAAACGACATGCTCATCGATGAGGGCGCCCGCATGGGCGATCCATGAGGGTGCCCCTACGGGCGCCCTTATGGGCCCTCACGTTTGCCCTCATCTTGCCCTCAAGTTTGCCATAATGTTTTTTAATCAATAATATTAATAATAAAAGTTAATTAATAATAAATAAGCTTAAGTTATGAATAAATAACATATTTATTTAATAATTATTCAATTTTAAATTAAATTCTTACTCAAATTCAATTTATTAATTAACGTTCTAATTAATTAACTGTCGGATATAATTAAAAGTAATAATAAATTAATTAATTAAAAAATTAAAAAATATTTAATTTATGCATACTATTAACGGATATTTTCATTTTTCAATTAATTCATACATAGAATTAATGATTAAACGCAAACCTGAGAAATAAATAAATCTAACGCATGGGGGGAATCGAACCTACGACCTACGGACTATGAGTCTAACGCTTTACCAACTACGCTACGTACGCTACTTCAAAACGAATGCTAACTTCTTGATGCTATTTAAACTTCAAAAATACCTAACAAAGAAAAGTGCTTAACATCATTTAGTTAAAGTTAAGATATTAAATTATATTTTCCAATCAAATGCAATTTATAAAATATAATTAATTATATGCTTTATGATTATTATCATGAATCATCTCAGGCGAATTTTCAAAAAAGTGTAAATATATTTTTATTAAAAACGCGTTTTTCGTTGTTTTTAATCATTGGAAACATTCATTTTTTGTTGATAAAAAAATATTTGATTTTTGGACTTAGAAAATTTTGCTAATCGATCATGAGGGCGATCCATGCGGGCCCCTACGGTGGCCCTCATCTATTTTGCCATAAGTGTGAGTGTTATTTTCAAAAAAGTGTAAATATATTTTTATTAAAAACGCGTTTTTCGTGGTTCTGAATCATTATAAACATTAATTTTTTGGTGATAAAAAAATATTTGATTTTTGGACTTAGAAAATTTTGCTAATCGATCATGAGGGCGATCCATGCGGGGCCCCTACGGTGCCCCTCATGGATTCGCCATATGGATCAGCCCTCATGGGCCCCCGCCGGGGGCCCCGAACTCTTGAGGGCAAGATCGTGGCTTTTTCCACACGGGTCACAGAAAAATTTATCAAAATTAAAAATTCTGATGTTAATTTTTATTAATTTTATTTTTCAAAACTATAATTTCATATTTTTTCTAATTACTAATAATGAAGTGGAGAATTTTGAAAAATAAATTTATTCTAATATTAGTTTTGCTCATCTGTGACGTCACATATGTGCTTTAAAAACTTTTTTAACAAAAAAAAATATATATTATTTTTCCATAAAATGTTTCACTAAAAGGAACTTTTAATTTCCACATATATATATATATATATGATATTAAAAGTGCACTCTTTTGTGCAGATAATTTTTTTTTCTCTCTCCCTCTCTCTAAATGGATATATAAATCACATTCATTGTTTACAGTGTTAGAATTTTTAAAATTAGAACGAAATTTATTTTGAACGCGTATACAGAGTGATTTTTATGACCCACTAAAATTTTTTTTTAATTCCACTTTTTTTGTTTAAAAAACGAAAAAAAATGAGATTAAAAAAAATTTAGGGGGTCATAAACATTACCCTGTATATTTATACGGAATACAATAGATTTATAAAAGAAAAGTAATTATATTTAAAATTCTAAATTATAATGCGTGTACAGTTTGAATAATAGATATACTCTATTTCAAAGCAAAAGACCGCGTCTCTCTTTTATTCAGTTTGCATAAATCTCAATTTACCAAATTGTAAATGTCGCCAAGTTCATTACTTTAAGTTCCATATATATATATGCATTTTCCGATACTTGTTTTAAATTCTAGAAACAAGCACAAATTCCATTGTACTACAACACTATTCAATTGAATATAGTTCCGGGATAGAATTTTAGACGAATAGAATTTATATAAGGCATGGAGAAAGCATGGTATTTATTACGTTATATAATATACTGAAAAAGTTTTACATATATATATATATTTCAATCTAATTGTTCGGTTCTTTAAATAATTCATTTAAAATATGAAATATAATTTTAATAGAATATTAATAACAAAGTCAAACAAAAAAAAGTTGAACCAGAAATCAAATTATACATTTTATCACTGAAGAAAAAGATTTTGTGTTTGCAATAAAATCATTTGATTAGACAAATTTTGATTGTCGTAACCAAATTTTGGTTGCCGTAACCATACTTTGATTGTCGTAACCAAATTTTGTTTATCGTAACTATATTTTGGTTGATGCAACTATATTTGGATTGTCGTAACCAAATTTTAGTTGTCGTAACTATATTTTGATTGTCGTAACTATATTTTGGTTGTCGTAATCAAATGTTAATTGGCTGAAACAAAGTTGAAGAGTCATCTCAACCAAATATTTGGTTTGTCAAATAAAAATATTTGGTGGAACCTTTTTTAAATTTCAACCAAAATTTGGTTACGACTACAAAATAATTTGGTAAACACAACAAAATAATTTGGTCTAATAAACCAAATGATCGTTTGTTATCGTAACCAAAATTTTGTTACGACAACCAAATAATTTAGTTCGCTCTGAGCTCGTACCTTATATGAGAACAATTAGTTGACTCAACCAAATAGTTTGATTGCTTAAATACCAACAAAATTATTTTGTTGGCACAACCAAATTTTCGTTGATAACATAAAATATCCTTCTCATTTTAAATTTGTATAAACAGACAATTCTTCTATTTTTCTTTTGTTCAACAAAGAAATAACAAAAAAAAAAAGAAATGATTAAATGAAACACTCAGATTAATTTTTAAATATTGAAAATAATTAATGCATACAACTGAGATAATAAATTGTTCTGTGGATATATTTTCCATTTTTCCTAAATGAACTACTGTAGCTGAAAATGAAATACAGAGTAGAATTAATTCTATTTATTTTCTCTACCTCTTTGCAAACATAAAAGTTCTTCAAAAAATAATTAAAAATATTTTTCTCAACAAATTTTTAGAGTAATTATAATTTAGCCGAAAAAAAACAAATTAAACTAAAACATTGAAATTATACTCTCTAATTTAAATTACTGAGAATTCGTTCTCTAATTCAAATTAGTAGAAATTTTCACAAATTTTTAGTTAAATATTAATATTTTATTTAGTAATATTCATTTTTTTACTAATGTTGGACTAAATCTCAGCCCAATACTGGGCCTATATTTGAAACAATTCTCAGAAATTCTAATTTGCCAAAATTGGGCTGAACCTCGTCTCAATACGGGGCCAAAATTGGCACCGATTTTTAGCAATCCTAATCTTTCGAATTTGGTCGAAATCTCGCCTCAATACTGGGTCAATATTGGCATTGATTCTTAGTAATTCTAATTTGTTAAAATTAGGCAGAATCTTGTTTCAATACTGGGCCAAAATTGGCACCAAATCTCAGTTATTTTGATTTTCCAAAATTAGTCAGAATCTCGGCCAAATACTTGGCCTATTTTGTCAACAATTCTCAGAAAATCTAATTTGAGAAAATTGGTCCGAATCTCGTCTCAATACTGGGCCAAAGTTGGCACCTTTTTTTTAGCAATTCCAATTTTTTAAAATTGATTCAAATCTCGTCTCAATGTTGAGCCAATATTGGGCCAATATTGGCACTGATTCTTAGTTATTCTAATTTTCCAAAATTAGTCAGAATCTCTGCCAAATACTGTGCCTATATTGGTAACAATTCTCAAAAATTCTAATTTGCCAAAATTGGGCCGAACTTTGTCTTAATACTGGGTCAATATTAATACCGATTTTAGTATTGGGCAGAATCTTGTCTCAGTACTGGGCCAGTATTGGCTCCAATTCTCAGTAACTCTAATTTGCCAAAATCAGGCAGAATCTCATCTCAATACTGAACCATAATTGGCACCAAATCTCAGTTATTTTTATATGATAACATGATAAAATTGGTCCGAATCTCGTTTAAATACTGGTTCAATATTGGTATCGATTCTTATTAATTCTATTTTGCCAAAATTGAACCACATTTGTCGTTCCAAAACTGGGCCAATATTGGCATCGAATCTTAGTAATTCTAATCCTGGTAGAAAACATTAAATATATCTTTATATTTGTTATCAATAAATTTTATTTGATTTAAATGAAAATTTTCTTCATGACAAATAAAATTTTGGTTTACACCAAATAAATCGGCTAGTAGGTTTTATTATATTATATTTTATTATATTTAGTTCAAATATAACATTTCTCTGAATGTCGGAATTAATAATAGAATATTAAGTCTTTTTTCAATTATTAATTAATATATTTAATTATTTTTTAATTACATATTATTATTAAGCAATCAGAAACGAAGCCACTGAATATTTATCAATTAAACTGAAATAATAGTAGCCTTTATATATAGCGGTTAAATATGTTATTAATTACTTTTAGTCGATTAGTATTTATAATTAATAGTTGTTTGGGAAGTGTAAATTGTTTAATTATCTAATATGAATAGGGAGAGTGTTTGAAATTGAACTTTATTTATCTCATTGAGGGACAAATTTAGTTTATATTATAAATAATAAACGAATATTATTATTAAAGTATAATCTATTTTGAAAACAATTTTAAAAGCCTCTTCTTTACAAATTGATGCACGAAATTTCCTTGCAGCAAACTAGATTTATATTTCCCTTTCCGCGTAGGTGAATTAACTACATGAGAATATAAGACTGGGAATGGAATAATTACACACCGCATATATATATATATATATATATATATATATATATATATATATATATTGCGTTGAGTCAAACGAGAGCTTCGCATGTCTTGCCACGGGATGGTTGTAAGAAGAGGGCGGTAAAGATAAAAGGGCCGGAGGATAAACTAGCTCGCTCTAAACATAAAGCTTCGTTTCCTATATATATATATATATATATTGAAGCGCTCAGAGCTTTGCTTAGCGAGTGAAAATTTTCTTTCAGTATATCTTTTTCACATTGAAAAGAAAACATTAACGGTAAATTTCTTGCAATTTTCCTGTATAAAGAGAATTATTATCTTAAATTGTAGATGCGAAAAGAAAAACTTTATGCCTCCGTTTATAATAATTAAAGTTTCAATTGATTTACTTAAGAATTTAAATTGATTAAACAATTTTTTTAAAAAATTTTTCTTATAATTTAGAAATAAAAAAAAAAACTGACGTCAAATATTTGACAATGAAAAAGAAAGTTTTACATAGTTTTTTTCCTGTGCAAAAATTGTCCCGTTTTGCCCTATTTAAAATGTGGCTTTCGTCAGGATCAAGACAGTTTTCCCTGTTTGAAAAAAATATAAACATAAACCTATTTTTTTTCTTTCTTATTAATTATTTTATTTATTAACAATTTGAAAAAATTTATTTTATAATTTTTATTATTATTATATTGAATAGTATTTTTACTATATAATTTTTTTATTAACCCTTAATACCATGGGTTCAGTAGACCTGAGCATTTTTTCAAGCTCAAATTAATTGAATGTGTATCATTTGAATAATTTTTTATATTTTAATATATTAGTTTGACATATTGTTAGTAATTTTCTAAGTATTTTTGATACAATTAATTCGATACAAAAGAATAAATTAGTTTTAAACATTAATAATTATAAATTTTTAATTTTAACCTAAAAAGTCACATTTTATTTTGCAAAATAAATATCTTTTTTTGTAAGTCCTGCAATTGTGGTAATTTTTTTCTTAAAGAATAATACATCATAACCTTAACTTTTTAAGTGAGACACTGAGAAAAATGTTTAGTCAGAGCAACCAAAATTTGGTTGGGCCAACAAAAAAATTTTGTTGCTATTTAAGCAACCAAACTATTTGTTTGAGTCAACCAAAAAATTAGATTGAGTGTTTTTTGTTGGCATAACAAAAATTGTTTGGTTAGCTCAACCAAATTTTTGTTTGTTAGGTCAACAAAAATGTTTGGTTGATGAAACCAACAGTTTTTTTTGTAAAATTAAAAATTTTATTCTACATTATCTCTTTTCCTTTTATCTTTTTTATTTATTTCATTATTTATTTATCAATTTAACATTGAATTTATTTTTATCCAATTGAAATATTTATGGACTTTGAAAAATTTCACCTCCGCCTGGGATCGAACCTCTGTTTTAAAACTGAAGGTCGGGAGCTCTGATCACTGGACTACCCATCCTTGTGAGAGATTTAAACTAACTGTTCTCTAAAGCTATGAGCTAAGAGCGAATCAAACTATTTGGTTGTCGCAACCAATTTTTGGTTAGGACAACAAATGATCATTTGGTTTTTTAGAACAAACTATTTTGTTGTTGTAACTAAATTTTGGTTGGAATTTAAAAATGTTCAACCAAATAATTTTGTTGACCTAACCAAATGTTTGGTTGAGATAACCCTATGACTTTGTTTCAGCCAACCAAAATTTTGTTCCAAGAACCAAAATTGCCTAACCAAACAATTTTGTTGCAAACACTAAATTTTTTTCTCAGTGTAATATTAAAATTTAAGGTATTTCTCTGGCAAATCGATTTTCGCTAGAATTTTTTTAAACTCTGGGAAAATGTTCCTTTGTATGTTCTTTATAAGTGCTAAAAAAACCCAGTATCCCTTGTCATAATATTCATTAAATTTTCGATAAAAGATCTATAAGTCAAAGTGGTTACGTGGTTTCCGTATACAGCTCGCGTTCCAAGGGTCCCAGGTTCGATCCCCCATGCGAGCGAGATTTTTCAAAATTATTCTTAAATGTTAAATATACTGTATATAGAATAATGTTCATGAATATATAATATATATATTGTATATGTTATGATAATCTCAAATAGAATATAAATAAAAAATTATAAAAACTGTCATTTAATTAAAACAAAAGTAATCTCACAAAATAGGGCAATTTAAAGGAAAACTGACAAGGCACTGATAAATTTTTCCTAATTATTTGTCGGGAAGCGTGATTTAAATAAAAATATATTTGTCTAAGAACTATAAATAACTTTATTTGTTTCAAACAAAAATTTTGTTAAGCATTAAAATATATTAAATTAGTATTTAAAAATTAAAAATATTTTTTTGTAAATTCTTTACGTCAAATTTTATTGTGCTACCGTCCTCCTTCTGCTACTCTACATTTGAAACTAAAAGACAGTTGCAGTAAAAGAAAACTTCTAAACTCTTAAAACTTTAGTATCAGTGGTAAAAAAGTAAGTTTCGTTTTAAACAGATCATTTATAGTCTTGTAATTATGGTATCAGTAGTAAAAGTCAGTTTCAAGAATACTTTTCAAATAAGTGTGAATTTAGTATCAGTAAAAAAATTTAATTCCACTATAAGATAAAAACTTTTCATTATTTCATTTAAGGGAGATTCCTTATGAAAAAAAATCGGACAAGTGCGAGTGAAATCCAGGGTTCCATACTCTAAGCAAACTTATTTGGTATAAAAACAAATGTTTAAAAAATATGTGTTGTATGTCAAATAATATAAGTGATACAAAAAGGAACAATTTTTGTAAAATAAGAAAATTGTTCCTCTTCGTATCACTTATATATTATTTGACATACAACATATATTTTTTAAACATTTGTTTTTATAACAAAGGAGGAACAATTTTCTTAAATTTTTTTTCAAAATTGTTCCTTTTTGTATCACTAATATTATTTGTCGTACAACACATATTTTTTAAACATTTGTTTTTATACCAAATAAGTTTGCTTAGAGTTTACGGAATCCTGGATTTCCGATTTTATTTTTAATTAAAATAAACATTTTCTTTTAAAAAAATGTGAAAAGAATATCGAATTAAAAAAGGAAGAATAGGATAGGAAGAGAAAAAAATTAGAAAAAAATAAATAGAACAGAGAAACGAATAAAAAACTTATGGGAAAAGTCCACTTTATACAAAAAAAATTTCATTTTCGAAAAAAACTTAATTAAAACAACTTCTTATCATGTTTTTAAAATTATTTCTTTAATATACACACAAAAATGCGTAAAAATAAATAAATTTTAAGTCCTTTAGATGAAATTTTCGTCGTTTTTGGGAGAAAATTCATGATTTTTTCTATTATTATCAGTTCTTTCCTAACAGCACCAGGACCATCGACTCTAATCGTCCTAGCTATATTTTTTTTTTGTAATCTACACGTAAAAATACGTAAAAATATATAAATTTGAATTACTTCCCGCGTGGAAATGGAACCATGGGTAAAATCATAAAAACCATGGGCGAAATCGATTGCCAAAGTAAATACGATTAGACCCATGGTTTAAAGCTTGGCAAAAATCTCAAAAACCATTGCTTATGTCCGTTTCCCATGGTACAATTTCCCAAAGGAAATTTTTTTTTAATTTTACGGATTTTTGATCATTGCAAAAATCATGCAAAATATGGAAAATTAATTTTAAAAAATTCCCAATGGTTCGCAAGTTTTTAACCGTGCTCCAAAATCCGTAAAATGGAAAAAAAATTTCCCATGGTTCGCAAGATTTTAGCAATGGTTTAAAATCAAAAAAATTAAAAAACTTTTTCCCATGGTTCGCCAGATTTTAGCAATGGTCAAAAATCAAAAAAATTAAAAAACTTTTTCCTATGGTTTTTAATATTTTAGCAATGGTTTAAAACCGTAAATATAAAAAAAAATTTTCCCATAGTTCGAAAGATTTTAGCAATGGTCAAAAATCCGTAAATTAAGAAAAATAATTTTCTCATGGTTCGCAAGTTTTTAGCCATGGTCCAAAATCCGTAAAATTAAAAAATTTTTTCCCATGGTTTGCAAGTTTTTAGCCATGGTCCAAAATTAGTAAATTTAAAAAAAAAAGTTCCCATGGTTTGAAAGATTTTAGCAATGGTTAAAAATCCGTAAAATTAAAAAAAATTTCCTATGGGAAATTGTACCATGGGAAACGGACATAAGCAATAGTTTTTGAGATTTTTGCGAAGGTTTAAACCATGGGTCTAATCGTATTTACCTTAGCAATCGATTTCGCCCATGGTTTTTATGATTTTACCCATGGTTCCATTTCCACGCGGGTTTAGATAAAATTTTCTTAGTTTTTGGTCGAAAAATACATTTCTTTCCCTAAAATTAACATTTTTCTTTAAAAATTTGATAAAAATTAATCATTAACTCCAATCATGTTCACATCTTTTTCCTTGTAATTTTCACGCAAAAATACATTTATACACCAAATATGAACTGTCTGGGTTGAATATTGTGTGCGCTAGGGAGATAAAACCGTTTTTTTCGACATTTTTGATTTTTCCTTGACAACGCTATGTAAATCGATCCGAATCAACTTCCCTATATTTTTCCTGTAATTTTTACGTAAAAATACATAAGTGTACCAAATTTGAGATCTTTATGACAAAAGATGTGGCCGATAGGGGGGGGGGTACATAGTCATTTTTAGGTATTTATCGTAAAAATTCATGATTTTTCCTTGACAACGCTATGATAATCAACTCCAATCATGCTTGCTATATTTTTTTTGTAATCTACACGCGAAAATACATATGTGTTCTAAATTTCAGCCCTTCAGATAAATTTGTGTGGCCGCTAGGGGGGGGGGAGGTACACGATTTCAAAAAAACCGATATTAATAGGGTTCCAAACCGAGTATGGAACCCTAAAAAAATTCGATTTTTTTTGTTGCTTTTTTGCTGCAGATTTACAATTTATTTTTTTCAATTTAATTATCAGTAGTTAAGGTCAGTTTTAGTCATACTGAAAGTTTTTAATTTTTTTTTGTTATTTACTAAATCAAAAGTAAAAGCAAATTGTTTTAAATTTTTGTAGTTTTATATATAACAGGTAAAATAACAAAACTTTCTTCAATTTTTTTCTCAGTAGTAAAAGTAAACTTTAGTCAGACATAGGATTTTAGATGTTTACGTAATACTTAAATATTCTCTGCTAAAAATTGTTTAATATTTCAAATACATTTATTTAGATACAAATAAAATTTTATTTGTACAAAATAAAAAATTATTATTTAAAACAAATAAATATAGTTATTTTTAGTTTTATTTCTAAGACAAATGTATGTATATATTTAAATTTCATTCAAATACTTTATATTAAGTTAAAATAAAAATTTCTCTTGAAGTATTGGATTACAATGTCAAATCCTAATAAAAAGAAGTTTGCCTCTTTAGATATAGTAACACTTTACGCTCTTTGACCCATATTAAGATATTTGGACAATTCTCAAGTCTTGGATGAGTCTAATGATTTTCTGACTTTATATATATATATATATATATATAGTCTTAAGCAATTAGATGCCACCAGTGAAGCATAATGGTACCATTAAGACGTCGAAAATTTTCAATTTTAGATTGCTTCTCTTCTTTTTTTTATTTCTTCACAAACAATGTGAATGAGAAAAAAAAAGTGGAAAAAAAGGTCAAGAAATCTGTCGTCCCGGAACATTTTCAAGTTTGTCAATATATCAAGAGTCCAGATGTTACTTCCTGGCACATTATATGAGTTATATAAAGTTTCATTCCACCATAAAATGAAACAATACAAAAAAATAATATTCTAAATTTAAGAATATTTTTACTTTCTTATTTACATAGAAAAAAATATATTCTTGAAAATAGAGGAAAATTCCTCTTGCGAAAATCCTCGTGAATCAAGAATATAACTCTTAGTCGAAGAGTATTTCCTCTTATTTTAAGTGGGATATTCTTAAATAAAAAATAATCCTCTTAAAATAAGAGGAATCCTTTTGCGTGATATTCTAGAGGAAAATATGCATTAAAATATAAGTAATCTTCTTATAGAAGAAAATTATTATTGTAATAATATTATTCTAAATTTAAGAATATTTTTGTTTTCTTATTATTCAAGAATATAATTCATATATTTTATTGTTAGAGTCAGAATATATAAATTAATTAATAATATTTTTTCAAAAACAAAACCATTTTTAAATTGTTACATTTTGATAATTATTATTTTATAATATTATTCTTATTTTAAGAGTATTATTTTTTTCATAATATTATATTCTAACTGCAAAAATAAAATGCATATGTGTATATGTAGCTTATATTCTAAAATAGAAGTTAAGATTATATTTTTGAATTTAGAATATCGTATTTTTTTGATGAATTTAAAAATCAAGAGTGGATAAAATTTCTTTTAAATAGTTAAAACTTGTATGCGATTAACAAAAGAAGAAAACGCGATGAAAAGTTGAAACGTGTATATATATATCAAGAAAAGAACTATTCTCGCACGTTCTAAGATTTTTTTTCACTTGACCCTTTTCTTAATTGCATCTCTTTCTCTCATGTGAACTTAAAATTCTCGGCCACGAAACTTTTATCATTGTAAAAAATAAAAATAAAAAAAAATAAAAATTTCCGTTTTAAAATTGATTTTTCCTCAAAACTGTAACAATTTATGTTTTTTCATAAATATCGATTAAAATATCATTCTTTATTTTTCTATCATCATTTTACGATTTATGTTAAAAGAAAAAAAAACAAAAATTGGAATGTGCATATTTATTGAAATGATTGTTTAAAAAGCAATAAAAACGTTGTATGTGTGATAATTTTAACACATGTTAATATTTAGAATTTATAATTATTACAAACTTAAATAAAATTTTCTTTATATATATATATGTATCCAAAGTTTTGAAATATTCGAATCGGTTTAGAATCTCTGTCATATATACACACATGAAGTCTATTATAAGTTTGAGAAATCTTATAAGTTTAACTTTAATCTTCTTTTAGATAATACCACGGAAGCAATTGATGAGTTTTGATGACAAAGTAAAGACACCTATCCATTTAGATAGGTGTTCTAAAAAGAATTTTTATAGGCTTTATTGTATAATTTTCTTGATTTATTCTACTTATTTTTTTTTATTAAAACTCAAATTTTAATTTTCCTCTTACTATGAGATTATATATTTGTTGATTTTTGTTATTTTATTAAAAATCAAATTTTAATTTTCCGCTCAATATGAGATTACATTTTCTAAATGTGAGAATAATTTTCAATTTAACTTGTTCAAATTTAGAAAGCAAAAATGCAGCAGAAACGCAGCTCTAAATTTAAGAATATCTTCTTGTTGCCTATTTAAGAATATTTTCCATGCATATTATTCTCACATTTAGAATATAATACACTCTTAAATTAAAAAAAAATTCTTGAATTAAGAACAATTTCTTATTTTAAGAAGGAAAAAAATTTAATTTTTAATTTTTTTAAAAATAAAATCCACGTATTTTGTTTTATATCAGTTAAAATTTAATATTCTTCAAATAAGAATAAAATTCGTCACATAGAAAAACCCGTAAACTGAAATTAAGAATATATTCTTGGCGCCTATTTAAGAATATTTTATACTTTAATTGAGTATATATTCTTATTTTAAGAATAATATATATACTGAATTTAAGTATAAAATATTTTTTAAATTCGCGCCAAGAATATATTCTTAATTTCAGTTTACGGGTTTTTCTGTGCAAATAAGAATAATATTTTTTGAATAAAAATAATATTCTTCATATTAAAATAATAATCTTCAAATAAAAATAATATTCTTGAAATAAGAATAATATTTTTATGAATTATATTTTTGCAATTTAAATTTAAGAATTATTTTTTATTTAAATACTATTTTTATTCTAACTGTATAAGAATAAAATTGTCAAATAATGTTTTCACATAGTTAATTAAAAATTATATAATCCTCGCAATAATCATAGAATATTGTATTTTGCGGTATGTTTGTTTTTATGCGGTCATTATACAATCATTTAATTACGAATTAGTTCCTATTTCAAACGCGTCTAGTCCACCAAATTCCCTTGTGATAAGCTCTAACCAACCATAATTCTTGAATTATTAAACGAGATTCATATATATATATATGTGTGTGTGTGTGTGCCTCTCGAGCATTTTCCTCTTAACTAGAGAAGCAGCACTTTAGAGTATACCCTGTAAAATCTAATGAAATATTACAATTTCTTAAATTGATAATCTCTCGAGCTCTATAATCGGTTATTGATATGTTAAAAAAATTAATTTCTATACAAAAATTTTTGACAAAAATTAATAGTATCACTAATTAAAATATAATTATAGAATTACAATTATCAGGTCAAATATATAATTGACCTTGAAATAAGAAACAATTTTTAAATTAAGAACAATTCTTATTTTAAGAATACTATTCTAATTTTAAAATTATTATTCTAGTCTAAAGAATATTATTCTGGTTTGAAGAATATTTTCAACATTAAAGAATATTATACTTATTTTAAGAATAGTGTTCTTATTTTGAAAATACATATTATTCCAATTTCAAAAATATTAATCTAGTTTCCAAAATATTTTTCTTATTTCAAGAATATTATTCTAATTTCACAATTGTTATTCTCATTTCAAAAATATCATTCTAATTTCAAAATTGTTATTCTAATTTTAAGAACATTATTTTAATTTCAAAAATATTAATCCAGTTTTAAGAATATTTTTTCTAATTTAAGAATATTATTCTACTTTCAATAATATTATTCTAATTTTAAAAATTTCAATTTTTATTATTCTTATTTTTTGACTCGATATTGTTCTTTTTTTTGCCTTCAATACCATACTGCCGTGTGATATAAGAACTTGGTTAACTGACATTTATGTCGAAGCGAGAAAATAGGGAAAAACTATTTGCTTTCAGAAAACTAATAAGAATTGTAAAATTATTAAATTTAACTTCACATACTTGGTATAATGATGGTGCTCTATTTAATTATGAAATAAAAAATTAATTATTTAAACAAATTATATGAAATAATGCACTTGTGTGTTTTTCCGAATGCAAATATGAAGTAAAAAGTTTGGGAAAGTCCTTTGCGTAGTGTCCACGAAATAGATACGCGAGCTCGGTCTGCTGATTTCATGGAAGAACTTAGCTAACTGCAGTGACGTCATGTGGTAAGGGGACAGTTGCAACAGTTCTATAATACGTTTTACGAATTCACAAATCATTTTAAAAGTACATGAACACTGCAAATAAATTTTCACCAAATAAGAACTAATTAGGCAATGTTAATTTTGAATAATGATAATAATAATATACGTTTAAACTACTGAAATAAAATGAACAATCTTTATTATTAAGTTTAAAAACATTAAAAAAAATCGTCTGAGTTAATTTTACTTACAATTTTCTTCGTTTTTTATTTCTCAATTTCAACTTGGATACACTTTTCATTCCGCTAAACATAACCTCTGAGTTGAAGTTTTGACAGAAGCAAGGGAAACAGCAGCTTACTGCCTGCGACCCGAGGACAATCCGAGTTTAGCCGAATTGCAGTTAAGTAGTCGTTCGGCTCTTACTCGACTCAATTTTTGATGGAAGAACTTAGCTAATTGCAAGCGCTGCAAATGTAAGGTTTTTATTTCAAATCCAACGCTCAGACTCGACTACTTATTTCATACAAAAAACACACAACTGCCTTTGACTAAGTTTCTCCTTGAAATCTTATATTCGAGCTCGCAGCCTCATTTGTTTTTTGGACTACGCAAAGTACTTTCCTTAACTTTTTATCAAATATTCTTTCATTTTCTGGAGTTTTTAAGATTTTTAATAACTATTTTTTATAAACAATAATTTGCAAAAATTATTTAAACTATAACTATTAGACGCAGCTTTTTCTTACGAGTTCATTGATACCAAAAACTCATTTTTCGTCAAAATGTCAGTTAACTAAGTTTTTATATCACACGGCAGCAAGTTTAAAAGTTTTTGTTTAACCCAACACAGTTTTTATGTTTAATTTTAATATATAGAAAATATTTTCTACTTTGGCTTAAAATTATTATTTGTTTGAATAATTATGTTTGATTCAAACATATTTTCTGTTTGGCTTAAACTGAAAATATGTTTAAAATTTTTATGTTTGATTTAAACATAAAAATTTATTATGAATAAATTGAAATCAACCATAATTTATGTTTAAATTAAATATATTTTCACATTGAATCAACCAGAGAATATATTTAATTTAAACATAAATATGTTTGACTGTATAACAAAGCTATTTTAAGTTTGGGTTAAACATATTATGTTTGAATCAAACATATCGTTTTCTCAGTGTAAATGTCTTTTAGTATAATTAATTTTCAATGAAAAATTTCCTTATTTTTTGACGTAATTTCAATAACCTTTTATTAGAATAAAGATTTTTAGAAAAATATTTATTAATAGAAAAAATAAGAATTTAAATTTCTGTATATGCGCAGAAAGATTTGAAACTATTGATTGTAAGACTTTTATATGAGAAATGAAAGGAATGATCAAGTTAACAAAACGTGCATAGGGTTCAAAGGAGTGACATAGAACTTGTAAAGTTAGAAATACATACTCTGAATATCTTATACCTATATATAGATGTATGGATATCGAGTTAGAAGTAGGCACTCAAAGTTCGAAACCAGACACACTAAGATTGAGAAGAGACGATATATGTTAGCTAGTATACGTAGAACAGGAAGTTGATGCACTATAGGGTATACATATGTACATTGAAAAATCGATATTCTAAATTTAAGAATATTATCCATGTATTTTGTATTCTTTTACAATATGGGAATATAATTTATATTCTTGAATTAACAAACAATTCTTATTTTAAATAATAGGTAATATTATATTCTTATTTTAAGATTATTCTTTTTTTTGAGAATATTACTCTTATTTTAAGAATATTATTCTAATTTTGAAAATATTATTATATTTTTACTGGACAGTACAACATAATATAGCTGGCTCATACGTAGATGTACAGCTGGGGTAGAAAACTACCCCAAAATTGTTTTGTTGATAGAATGTTTATATTTATCGCAAAATAATATTTAATTATAAGATATTTTCTTCGTTTTTTTATAAGGAAGAAGATAGCGCTTTTTGTTTTTTGATACAATTAAAAATATGATCAAAAAATTACAAAGACCAAAAAAACACAAAATTTTTAAAAAAGGACATTTTTTATAAAAAATAATGTGTCTTTTAAACAATTTTTTTTTAGAATTCCTGTGGATTTTTAAAGCTGAATAGATGTACTTGAAGGCCCAATAAGCGTTTTTTGAAATTAACACAGATCAACATAACCTCAAAAACCTGTCAGAACTAAAAAATTGTTTTTAACGCAAACAAAAATATAATAAATATTAATTTGAAACAATTTTAGAAGATCTAGATTTACTTCTTTCGAAAAAAATTATTTTTTTCCAAAATATTTTATCAATAATTATTTTTTTAACATTTAGTTTTTTTTCTTTTAAATCAGACAAAAATTGTAATTTTTAACCAATTTTTATAAACAAAAGCTCATTTTACTCAGTGAAACATTCTCTACAATTCTTACCTTTTTTTATATTGTAACAAGTATGTTCTTAAAAAGTTATAAACAATTAAAATTTTATTTATTAAATAACTTTTTAAGAACATACTTATTACAATATAAAAAAGGTAAAAATTGTAGAGAATGTTTCACTGAGTAAATTTTTTTTTATAAAAATTGGTTAAAAATTACAATTTTTGTCTGAATTAAAAGAAAATGTTAAATGAAAATTTGTCAAATTAAGGTTAGGGTGCCGCCATGACAGTTAAGCTTACAGAGCCAGGGCCGTAGTTTGAATTTTCTCTAGGGTACTGTTTTACCCCAGTTGTACTATCTGGAGTTAATTATAATTAATTAATTTATTGTTATTATTTTTTAATATGTTAATTTGTAATTAATTTCAATTATAACAGTTGAGCTTGTGAAATATGCACACTTTTTTCATAAATTTATAGTAAAAAATATTTATTATTTTATTATATTTATAATAATGTCAATAATTTAAATTTATTTAAAAAAATTGTAACTTTAAATTAACAAAATACATTGAGAATAAGAATTATGTATTAAATTATATAATGCATAAAACTTTTTTTCTTTTTATTCAATATTCATTTTGAGTTTTATATTTTGTCCTGGGAGAAAAGATGGTTTTTCTCTTCTGCATTCATGACGAATTTTAGATCCTTCAATTATTGCTATTGTACAGTAACCTGTAAAATAACCATTAAAAAGAAAAAATAATTTACTTATAAAAAATATTAACAGATTTCTGTGATATTATTAAAAATTTAATTTGTTGAGTTTACACGATTTTAGTAACGAAAAGATATGATAGAACATTTTTAATAATATCTCATGAATTCATCATGAAGATTTGAATTTTTTTTTTAAAATATTGAAGCTATCATTTCTGTTCTTATTTAACACAATTTTTTTTTTGAATTTTCCATACAGTTTTTATACAAAAAAGGAAAAAATTTTAGAATATAAAATATAAATGAGTAAATAAATAATTTTTTTCCAAATTTTCCAAGGTGATATAAACTGTTTACAAGGTTACAAAATAGTTTTTTTTTTTTTTTAAAGTTAACCGAATCTGAGAAAATTATATTTATATTATTAAAAATAATTTTCGATATTATTAAAATTATATGATAAATTAAGAAGCACTGAAATCATAAAAATAAATTTACCTAAGCCTGCTTGTGCTGGTGTAAAAACTTCAGACTTGAAATATTTGCACACCCAATATCTTTCAGTATCCTCTACAGGTCTCATACATTTTTCTATAAAATAAATTATTAAAATTTTGAAAATTAAAAATTAAAATTTAAAAAAAAAGTTTTTAAAATAGTAATATGTTGTTTTTATTCTAAACATACCAATCTCTGAATTATTTGTAGTCATGTAAGTGAATCCTTCTGATGGTTTAGATTCACAATTATTCGAAAAGAAACACAAAATTAACACAAATATTAAACAACGCATTTTATTTTTTATTTTAATAATAATATATATATCGTGTAAATATAATATAAGTATAGGAAAACTTGTAGTTTCTCTAACTATTTTTTTTCTTGTAATCATTTTATATACCTTAATTCCTTATCTTTATTGATAAGATATAACCAATTGTATATGAAATATTCTTAATATTTACTATTTTAATCTAATACAATGTAGAAAAATATTGTCGGCACAATAATTCTGAATAGGATAATTTAAATCAATTATATTGTATGGTATATAATTTTATGATAGTTTTTCATTGATGACATTTGTAAAAATTGTTATACAATAGTTTCATTCAATACTACAATAGCTAGCTCTCAGGTATAAATAATTTAATGTCAACACAGGTGCTTCAAAGAAAAGTGAAAAGATTCCGCAATTGTTAAAGAAAACATAAAAGAATTATGCATATATTTGGATTTCGAATTTCATAATTATAAATTCAAAAAAAAACGAATTAACTGTGTTAGATAAATTTTAATTAAAATAAATTAAAATCTGAATAATTTTTATATATTTTATATATGTGAGGCTTTACAAGAAATGGGACCTTATGGTAAAGAAATTTCAGGTTATGTTTATAGTAATAGGGTTGACCTCCATGAAGTTGGCGTCGACGCTCAGCGCCGAAAATTGTATTTACAGTACCAAAAATGTCAAATTATTTCTTTAAAAAATATTTTCGGTCCAAATAATACATTGAGAAATACTTTTCAAGGTATTATTTGGACCGAAAATATTTTTTACAAAATAATTTGACACTTTTGGTCCTGTAAAAATAATTTTCAACGCTGAGCGTCGACGCCAACTTCAGGGAGCTGATAATTTTACGTTAATAAACATAACCTAAATTTTTTTTACCACAGGGTCCCTTTTCTCCTGGAGCGTAATGTATTTTTTTAAATATAAGTTTTGAAACATTTTAATTTCGTCAAAGTTTTGTTAAAAAAGTTTCGTTTTTTTTTTAAATAAAAATTATTGTGAAAAACAAATTTAAAAAAAATGTTGTTTGTAAAAATTTTTAGAGTAATTGAATCTCATTTTTTTTTCTTAAAATTCAAAATGGTGGATCCAATATGTCGATAAAAAAAAAAAATATTTGTAACTGATCGGATTTTCTTGAAACTTGTTACTTTTAGGGATTTTTGAAGTCGATAAATAAAAAATTCAATAATGAATTTACAAGATATCAAATTGGAGACGGCCAATTTGAAATTGATTTTACATTGAATTTGAATTTCACGATTGTAATAAATTCTAAGTGAAAAGTTTTAAGAGAATCAAGTAAATTTAAAGAAATTTTGACATGAACATTTTTAATTTTTTTAAATTAATATCAAATTCACATTTTTCAAAAAAAAAAAAATTTATATTAATCAATTTGAATTATTATTATTAATTTTATTTATTTTTATTATTATTCGATGTATGATTTTTTCGACTTTTCTCGTAAAAGTACATAAACATATAAAACATTTTTGTTTTTTAGATCAAAAATTGCAACAGTTAAATAGTCTAAGTTTTTTATTGTAATTTACTCGTAAAAGCTACTCTAAAGTACAAAATTTTAAATTTCAAAAAATTTCAAATTAAAAAAAAATTGTAAAAACTAAGAATTTTCTTTGGAAGTTTTCATTTTTTTTTTTTTTAAATCAATTTTAATTAGGTTGTCTACTTTTTTTACACGTAAAAATACACAAGAATTTTACTTTTTAAGTGAAATATTTATTTTAAATTTAAATTATATAAGTTAAAGAAGCAAATCATTTGTTTCAAATATGTTTATTTTTCAGAAGAAATAAAATTACAAAAAATCAATTTTAATTCAAGTTATTTAAATTTTTATAAAAATTTTCTCCTAAAAATACACAAAAATACAGAGAATTTTTGTTTATTTTTAAATAAATATTTGTAAAAGCTAAAATTTTTTGAATTTTTTCATTTTTCGAAAAAAATTACAAATTAATTTTAATACTGTATTGGTATATTTTTATTACAATTTACTCGCAAAAATGAAATAGAACGTAGTATTCATTTTAAGTTTTTAGTTTAAAAATTTTAAAAACAAAAAAAACTGTTTTTTTCGAAAATTTTAATTTTTTTTTGTCGAAAAAATAACTAAAAAAATGTATCCCAATAAGTCGATACAATATTATATTCTATGGTGTTAGAACGATCGTCGTTTTGGCCAAATTCATCACTAATCATCCCGAGTGGCCGATTTTGTCCAACAACATAAAAAGGTTCTTCCTCTCTGCACACATGACGAATTTTAGGTCCATCAATGATTATCATTGTTGTACAGTAATCTGGATAAAATCAAAAATAGTTGGAAATCATGTAATAACAAGATATTCATATTCTCATCCCGTTTATTTATGGAGCACTCTATTTGAATAATTTTTTTTGACTGGAACATTTTTTTTCCAAATTCTTATGAAAAATAAGAAAATACGTTTTTTTATTATTTAATTTGATAAAAATATGATTGGAAAATATAATTTTTTTAAATTTAGCGTCATCAGAAGTGGAGTTAGTTTTGAAACATGTTTTTTATGATACTAAAATAATATTATATATTATAAAATTATAAATTTTTTCGTAATATACATAATATAATTCCTGACTTAAGAATTTTTTAATTTTATAACTAAATAACAAAAAAATCAAAAATTGATCACTTGAATTTTTATAAAAGTCAATTTTTACTTTTTAGATTTAATTTAAATTTTTTGGATGCTTCCGTTGTAGTTACGTTATTTTTTATTCACATGGAATGCCCCTTATATAATAATAATGTACCTAAGGCTGCTTTTACTGGAGTAATAACTTTAGATGGGAAATATCTGCACACCCAATATGTTTCGGTATCCTCCACAGGTCTAATACATTTTTCTATAAAATAAATTATTAACATTTTAAAAATTTTAAACTAATTCCAAATTTAAAAAAAAATTTTAAAACAGTGTTTTAATTTTTTTCTTAACATACCAATTCCTAAATTATCAATAGGCATAGTGGAAAGTGTTTCAGACGGTCTACATTCACAATAATTAGAAAAGATACTCCAAATCAGCAGAAGAACAATACAATGCATTTTAATGTTTTTTAAAATTTAATTAATTTAACTAATTGAAAACATAAAAAATTATTTATTTATTTTTTTTAATTATTAATTTATTAGACTATTAATTTATTAATAATTAATTCATTAATTATTATTTTTAATAGTAGATAGAAAAATTAGAAAATTTCTACTTTTTTGAACTATTTTCTTTTCTCCATCTTTTTTATATATACCTTTATTTCTTATCTTTCTAGATAAGATAACAATTGTTCAATAATTTTGTAATAGTTGTTCATTATAATGTCATTTACAAGCATTATTACATAATTTCATTAATTTGAATACAATAGATAACTTTTATAAACATATATACATAAATTAAAATCACACACAGGTGCTGCGGGTGAACAAAACAATTTTGTCGAAACTAAAATCAATTAAAATTCACACATGGAACTTTTATAAATTTTTAAGTTTTGCGACAAATTTTTATTTGAAAATTCTCTCGCTATAAATTGATTCTCTATTATCATTCTTCTTTTTTTTTTTACAATTTTCAGTTCTTATTATTAAAAACTATGTCAAGAAGGGTAACAAAAGTTTAGTAAAAAAACATGATTAGTTTTACTGTTGTCTTGCAAGTTTTTTTTTATATGAAAAGAAAAAATTCAGTTTTTTTGCTTAAAAAGTTGATTTTCTCAAAAAAAAAACGGCTAGATTAAAAATTTTCTTTTTTTTTTGCAAAAATTATTTATAAATGTAAATTATATTATTAATAAATAATAATAATTATTATTAAAAAATTATTATTATTATTATTATTCATAATTATTATATAATTATTATTCAATAAGTATTATTAATAAATTATAATAATTTCAATATTAAATTACATGGAAGCAATAAATACAAATCTGCTAAAATTTAACTTTCAATTTAAATTTAAATTAATTAAGTCTTCAAATAAACTTTTTTTCTCATTCATCAACCCCATTTCTCGTTTTCTTCAAATCAATGCAAAATTTAATTATAGCAGTGTTCATAATGCTCGTTTTAAGTCAGATGTTATTGATTCGTAACATTATTCAATAGAATGCATATATATATATATATATATATATATATAACAGTTAATGAATAGGGTGTAGGTAACATACATTTATATATTAATATCATTTACAATAATA
Source organism: Leptopilina boulardi (assembly GCF_019393585.1). NCBI lineage: Eukaryota > Metazoa > Arthropoda > Insecta > Hymenoptera > Figitidae > Leptopilina > Leptopilina boulardi. Next base: position 199,891 of record NW_026137726.1, read on the forward strand.
AGAAAAATACATTCCAAAAAATCTGAAAAAATTACAATTTTTCCGTCAAATTTTTAAAATTCTATTAAAACTATACTTTTTTCAAACCTAGTCACAGATTTACTTTAAAAAAAAGTTTTATATTAAAAAAATATTAGTAACTTACTTTTTTACACTTTTCTTTATTAATAAACGTATCCAAAATTTTTCTAATTTTCTTGAAAAAATTGATTTTCTTTTTTTTTTAAATTTGGAGAAAATGTTTCATTATCAACCACAATATGTTGTAAAAATTTTCAGAATCCCTTATAGTGCTAAAAATTTTTATTTCAATTTAGGTACAAATTTTAATTTTGATAATTCAACATTTTTACCTAAATATCTTCTTTATACCACTAAAATAGTTTCTAAAAATTTAATTACATATTAAAAATACCAATGGCGAAAAATTGGATTCAATTTAGGTGCAAATATCAATCTAAAAATCTCTGTTCTTGGAAGTAAAAATGTTTTTAAAATTTTTTTTAAAAAAATTTTTAAAAATGTAAAAAAATTTTAATCCAAATTAAGGAAAATTTTTCTCAAAATTCAATGAAAATTTAATTGATTTTTTCAGAAACAGAATTTTTTAATTCCAAAAAAAAGGGAAAATTCTCACGATTATTATAGAAAGAAATATACGATGCTAAAAATAAAAAGAACACCTTTATGTTGATAATTTTTTTTTCGATGTGTTAAAAAAATATTAGAATGTTATCGGATGTTTAATGATTGCTGTTATAATTCCAATAAAACTCTATTCTTTTATATACTACTTGACTCATTGTTTTCAAAGGCTTTTTGTGTGCTCGTGTGTGTTTTCAAAAAAAAAAAAAAAAAAAAAGAAAAAAAATGGTGCAACCATACGTTTTTTAGTGATGTCCGACAAATAGAAAAAAACAAGTGATTTATATCTATCGCTGCTGAATTGAAAAAAAAACAAGTAAATACAAATTCCTTTCTTGCATGATGATTTTTATATATAAAAATTAAAATTCTTCGCAAAAAAAAGAAAACATTCAGCATCGAATGATATAAAACGCGCGATACTGCAAAAATAAAGATCCAGGGTTCAATTGTACCGACAAATGCAGGATTATAAAAAAAAATAAAACTTAGGAAAACTATTTTTTTCATTTTCTATTTAATATGTTATTATTATGTATATATAAAAATTTCTATATATATAGGTGTACATGCAAGATGTGTGTAAATTAAAAAAAGAATGACATGCATTTATTTGTCTATATTTAAAATTTTTCTGAATTTAACGGTACGTCCCTGTAGCAAGCGCGGCGAGTAGATGAACAATTTTTTCTGATGACATTAATAAACGTACATTTTTACATTTTTTAAGACCCGGAAAATACGGAAGCGGCGGATCTACAGAGGAAACTAGAGATGCTGAACAACACTGTGGATCAAGAGGCAAGAGCGGAACAGGCACGTCGACAGATATTATACAATACAGGGCATTGTAAGTATGTCAACTTACACCTAAATAGCTTTTATTCCTTTTGTCATTCCTCTTCACTTGCGCTGAACAATTGCTCGCTTCTTGGCTTTTACTCTTTTACATCGCATTTTCACTATTGTCTTTCTACCATTCTTCAATTATTCCACAAAAAGAAGCTCACACAAATCATTTATATCAATTATATCATTTCACTTTACCAGACAGAGAGTGAAAAACTTTCAAACTGTGTATAATTCAATTTTTTTATGTTCTAAAATATGATTTGTTTAATAAATTTTATTTTTTTAATTTAATATTATATGTGACATTGAATAATGTTTTTTATGAAATAAAAAAAGTTGATATTTTTATTTATTCTTTTTACATTTGTGGATTCAAATATATTCTAATTATTGCATAATATTACCTTAGCCTAATCACAATTCTTAACCTAACAAATATTCTTTTCAAATTTTCGCGCCTTATTTCTTGCTGAATTATGGCGCACTCTTAACCTTTTTGGCTGCCTGCCTGCAGGTTACCATGGCAACGTACAAGTGTGAGTGAGAAAGAAAATTTCGATATTTAAATTTTCTGTCGTACTCACTCTCATGCGTTGCCATGGTAACCTGCACGCAGGCAAAAAGGTGTGAGAGCACCTTTATACTTGGCACCATTTTTCTCTTTACTCAATATTTCAGAAATCTACCTTACCCAATTACATTCTTCCACTATTACTTTTCAACAAATGAAAGTTTTTTTTAATTTTCTATTTATTACCCTACCGGAAGTATCGTACTGAATTGGTACTGATGGAAATTGGAACTAAGAATTCAGTACCAATTTGGTGCATTTTGGTACTGAAATGGAACTGGGAAATTTACTTGCAAAAAGGGTCGATTTACTATTAATATTATCATAAAACTGAAAAGCGAATGGCTTTTTCAATATGTTTAAATTTATTATTTTATATATATTTCAACATTATATTTGTTTTTAATTTAAAACTGATGTCCATTTATTGTCAAACTTAAGGTATACGAGATAAATTATAACTTTTGTAAATGTATAAATATTTTATGCTAAATTTTAGATATTCATAATCTGGAAAAACAAACGAATCTCTATATGAGAGATTCTTTTTCACTCACCCCAGCCCAAAAAGTCAATGTTCTGGGATTGGCTTCATACTTTGGTAAATTGTTGTCCTATATGATAGTAATAAATCCTTAAAATATAAACTCATTAAAAAAATATTTGTCGAAAGTAGAGGGGGTTGAAGTTTTGACGTTAAGGGTACTCTCTAAATTTGAATCAGCGATAAGTATACCACTGGCACCAATCAGCGGATATACGCTGAAAAATCAGTGAAATTCCACAAATTCATCAGTGCATATAAGCTGATTGGAATCAGTGGTATACTTATAGCTGAGAATCAGCGAGATTCCGCTGATTCAAAATTTAGAGAGTAACATTGTCATTTTCAAATCCGTATAACTATGACAAAAGTTAATGGATTTTAATTTATCCATAATGAATTTTAATGCATTTTTCACGTACTTTTCAAAAATGTATACGAAATTAAAAAAAAAAATTTTGACCCCTTTTTTTCAAAATCAACCCTTATTTTTCGATTTTCACCCCTTCGGGTATTTTTTTTTTATTTTCATTGGAAAGCTGAGGTTTTTTCCCATGAGCTATGTAAATATGAAAGAGGGACAACAATAATTTTGTGAGAAACAAAATATTAAAGTACGCGGTGCCGATAACGGGTATACCTGGAGATCATCTTCGAGGATTTACCTTCGTTGCGCACTGATTTCGGAAGTGTTTCTCCAATGTACTTTTCACGTTATCATGTAAATGATATTTTTTCTACGTTAAAGCCTAATTTAGATTTATTCTTTGCTTCTAGCACCGACTTTATAAAAACTTTAAATTTATACTTAGATAGATTAGATTTATAATTTTTTTGTATTAAAATTGTAGTTGCCCATTAATGGTCCTTTAGGACTGCGGGTGTTGGTGTTTAAATAAATAAATAAATAAATAATGCTATTCATCCGGCTATTCTTTTCTCCGTACTGTTCTGCAGGCCATAGGCACTTCTGCCTCTTCCTTCATCTGGATTAATGGCATAATATCTGTAAATAAATAAAGAAATTTAATACATTTAGTTACGGTACAAAGTATGATGCTTAGAACCACACTCGCTTAGAGTATAGACGATGCGCATCCTAGTGACGAGGGAACCACGGTCTTTCTCTACCGTCTGTGCGTTTGCCATCTCAGAGCGTGATTTTTCCATCATGCGCAGTTCGAAATCGCTATTTTATTGTAAATCTAAAAAATTCCTATTTTTTTTACAAATTGTCAAAATAATGAATTTATGTTTTTTAAAAATATTTTTTATATTCAATTTGATAAAAACTGTAAAATTGAAAAAAGTTAATAAGGTGTAACGAAATTTTGCAAAATTGTCGTGTAATTATTTTGTTTTATCGAAGGTCAATAATTACGTTACTGACGAATGAAAAATCGATGTAGTACTCATTTACGACACGCACGCAGCATGTACGGTCCCTACCAAAGTCCGCGCATGCGTTCCACCGAACCGATCGTCTTTAAGAGTCGCGCACCAGGTAAAAATCGTCACTCCTCGAAGCGGTCTTACCACATCAGTATTGCCTAAAAAGTAGTGTTACTATACGTAGTAGGGGAGCCCAATGTGTTTTCGGGATTAACTCGAGCGCGGCAGATGTACATAGGGGGATACCTTGCATGTTGTTGAGTAACTCTTCCAAGTATTAACTCTTTTTATCAAGACGTGCGTCTAGGATAGCCCATCAGATTAGTAAAAAAAATCGATAGTTGGAGAAATTAAAGAGTGTCAGATTAAGGTAAGGTGGGTTAATTACTAGCTAAAAAATGTACATTTAAAAAATCTGACAATTTGAACGTAACGTAAGGCAGCGGGAGGGTTACAAATTTGCAGAAAAAAACGTTGTCTTGACATTCTCGAGCGCGGTTAAATTTTTTTTAATTTGAAAGAAATAACACAAGAATCATGAATAAAATATAATCTGACGATTTCCAAAAGGCAAAGTAATGAAAATGAAATGAAAATCGTTTTGGACTATCATGACTGCAGCATCAAGCAGAACCATCTGTATGAAAATCTAAGGCTGCTCGCATAAGAAAATACCTTTGGTATTAGAGACACGTTGGAGTATAAAAACTATTAATATCTGATACGCTCAAGTATTTTCATGTAATTGTCTTTTTTACATTTTGAAATTTTGTATACGCATAATGCACACTACTGAAAGGGAAAACTTTATAGAACCTTTTATTTGCCATATTATCTAAACTACAAAATATCATTGTCCTGACGACGCTCAAGTAAATCTCCATTTAGCATCATGGTCTCTCCTACGAAAGACCATGTAGATGTAAAGGTGGTTTTACCGACAATAAGAGGTTTTACCTCATAAGCAGTCTTACTGTATAAAGTGGTTTTTACCACGCGTAAAATATCAGCGAGATGTGATCACTGGCGTAGAAGGCAACTAAAAATGGTGTCGCTACCGTACTTTAGCATAGGGAACAACGTGTAATGTTTTCTTTACTCGATCGTTATTTAATTGTTATTTTCCGTCAATCAATTACGTTCATCCGTTTATCACATAACAATCATTACAAAAGGTAGCAATAGATATTTTGTTTAAAGAATAACAAATTTTAAAGAAAGTCGTGTTTTTAATAGCAGTTTTGTAAGTAGTCGCACAATTTTTGATCGGTATAGTCTATTAATTTTGTTAATATTATTAAATTGCATTAATTTTGTTTTGTCAAGGTTAATGAGATGACAGTAGGAGTAATACTCTCATCTATTTTCTTCAACTTTAGAATTTTGAAGTTCATTTTGATTAAAATGGAGTTTTAGAATTTATTGAGTAAGATGATATGTCAACGTCTAAAACTTTGATAAAGTTTTTCAAGCGTGGAGAATTTATGTCTTAGCGGCATAAATTGAACACTGAACTTCATATATATGTATATGCACACTTTTGAGTATATCCTAGTCATATAAGAAATTATTGTTTGCGACATTCATTTAATTATAGTTATTAATTGAACTTAATAATAATTTATCATGGGTATGGAAAAATTATCGATAATTTTTTTTTGTATTAATATTTTTTTAATTAATAATTAATTTTTGTAATAATACTGTTTAATTAAAATTAATTATCTTATATTTATTAAAAGAAAAATATTTTTTTTAACTTAACAAAAAAACTTGCTGCTGAATTTAATTTTACTAATTTGTCTTTTATAATTTCTTATTAAATATCTGATTTTTCAGCGGGTTATTCAGAGGATTCAGACTACACGTCAGATTTAAATTATCCTGTGGGTGGTCAAGGTGCAAACAGTTCTGCATCACAATTTCGAGCTGCTGCAAATCAACTAGCAACGCCGCAACGATCACTTGAAACTTCTCGTGAAAATAGCTACGAAAGAGATGACCATCAGGTAAATAATAACAAATATTGTGGATATTAATTCTCTTACTATTTTTCTTCTTTTTTTTATATTAAAGAATTAAACAGTTTTTTTCAGTCTCCATTGTAAGTATATTATAATATTTTACCTACACAGGAAAATTTAATTTTCTTCAATAAATTATTCACAACTATAAATGTTTATTAAAATATAATCATAAAATTCTTATACCCTATTTGTATAAAATTAAAATTTTTTAAAAATAAATATTAACTTATTACAACTAATAACATTTTCCCTAAGGCTTTCGATTTAGCTAATGAAAGTTGATAAAATCAATAATTATCGTTGAAACTAAGATGGTAAACCAATTAATTTAAAACAATTATAAATTGGAGCATAAATATTGTTAAATCCAAAATTTTGCATTAATTTCTTATTTTAATGAAAATATTAATAATTTAATTATGAACAGGAAATTTTATACTTAAGCAGAAAAATATTTTATGAATCATATTATAATAGCTTATATAATTCTGTCCATAATGTAGGTAAATGAAAATTGGAATTTGAGACTAAATTAAAAACTTATGTTTTTAGATTCCTGGAATAGTGGGTGGACGATTAGCTCCTGGTTACAGTGGTTACAGTAGAGGTCATAGTCCGAGGTACGATGAACCTTATCCTGAGGAAGGTCCTCCTCAAAGGTATTCTTCTCAACAAATCGCAGATTTGTCTTCCGAGCCACTATTTTACAATAGCAGACCAAGACATTATAAAGAATACAGGTAATCAAAAATATAATTTTTCATCTTGAATATTACCAGAAATTTTTTGCAATATTTCTCAAAAATAGATTAGTCAATATTTTATGTTCGAAAAGTAGTTTATAAATTAAGTAGAAGAATAAATACAAAAACAATCGAACAAATGATAATAAAAAATATGCTCCAACGCTTCTAAATTTCATTAAAAAAAATAATAATAAAAACTTAGATTTCAATTAATTAACAAAATTGTAGGAAGTATATTGTAATGTCATTTTATAAAAACATCTCTAACGTTGGAGAAACAGAGTTTGGAGTCAGAATCTAGAATATTTATTCTTCTACACAATTCATAAATAGATATTTATAAATTTTTTTAAAATAAAAAATGATGGTTTGAATGAAAAAGAAAAATTAAGATTACTTATTATAAATACAGAGTTTTTTTTATAATTGGAAATTTCAAAATTTGCTTAAAAAATAGAACAAAGAAAATACCGTATCATTTTTTTATGATTCAGACGAAGGAAGCACACGTGGGATTATGAAGACAGGTACGCGGCGAGAAAAATCACGGGAGTCTCGTGAGAAATTCTGTTTTTTCTTTTGCAGTACAATGTCATTTCATCTTTCTTATCTTATCTTATATATATATATATATATATATTTAGTTTACAATTCGTTATATAATGGGTTTCATTAAAAAATATAGTACTACTGCCATTATCATTATCATTTTCCACAAACCTTTATTAGCCCAATAAGCAATAAAGTGTATTTTTATGCAAATGAAATTGAAAAAAATACACCCGAGAGAGAAAAAAAGTTAAAATTTTTCGAAAATTAATAAAAATTTTATTTATTTTCATAGTCATTAACAATTACAAAAATATTTATCATTCAAATAAACATTTTACCATGCATTAAAAAAAATTAAATTGTTTATTATTTTCTTTTCTAATTATTTATTATATTTTACAGTCAAGAAGGTTGGTTTAGCGAAGGATATGACTATCATAGTACGAGAAATGATGAATCGAGAATTTATAGTGACACTGAATATTATCCAAGCACAACAACAACTTCGTCCTCGAGAAAAAAAGGTAATGTTTATTCATTATTATTATTTAAATAAATAAGAGTAAAAGTCGTCTCAGAAAATTTATTTATTTACAAATACCTAAAGAATTAAATTAATTATAAAACAAACTTACAGGTCCTTATAGAAGGCCATCTTTGGAAAGACAAACCACTTTATATGATGAACATTTATATTACGATAACTACGTTACTAATGGAAAAATTGGAAAAATGAGTGCCACTTATCCCGAATGTCAAACGGATATCGGATATAACAAATATTACAATAATATTACAGGATATGTTTTTGAAAATGAAAGGTAAAATTATTTAAAATTTTTTATCTATTTGAAAATTTTAATCTTTATACACAATGACCCTTGCCGTTCTTTCTGACCTTCTTGGCTTTAGTTCTTGCTAGAGTCTTCTTGGCTTCCTCGAGGGTTGACCTAACGACTCTGCATGCTCCACTACCAGCGACGTGGTTGAGAGGAACCTTGTCGCCGAACTTCGCTTTACACAAGAAGCAACTGGGGCTGCTCTTGCAATCTGCAAACTTATGATCGGCTTCTCCGCACTTAAAGCACGCAGCCGATCTGTCTGCTTCCTTGCAGGTTCATGCTAAATATTCGTAACCCAGGCATTGGTGACATCGGACAACCATGACTGTTTTTTATTTGGCAGCACATAAAGCCAATCTTTATGCCCCCCAAATTCCTCCAGTCTGGCAGCCTCTTCTTGGTTGGTGACAACAACTGCGAGCTTCATCCCTCGCTTGTTGGGTCCTAAGACCGTCACCTCCCTGCTTCCTGGCTTTCCGAGTTCTCGGTCCAGCGCTTCCTGGACTTCTGCTTCATGGGTAAGAAAATCCAGGTTGCGGATGTCAAGTGTAACCTTCCGACCCACCGTCTGCACCTTACCCATGCTGCCAACAGCCTTAATCATCTCGGCGGTAAATAATACTTTGTCCGAGTCACCTCCGACCCTGATCAAGAGGTCTCTTCTTTTGAGGGCCTTGCCCCCAAGACTCTCCTGTGGCTGGTGTCAGGATTAACTTCCTTGCGGAGCTTTCCCAACATATCAGGATACGTCTTACCTGAAACGACTCGGATGATCTTGGACTGCTTCGGCTTCGGTGCCTCCGCCACCTTGACATCCTGCCTCAATGGAGGTGCTTCCTCCTTTTTCTTTTTTACTTCGGCTTTTATCTCTTCCGGACAGCCGGTACTTAGTTTCTTCTTTTAAGCCTCCATGATCGCGCGTCGAAGACGTTTCTCATGGATACGCTCTCTCTTGTTCGTCCAGTTCTCCCGGTTGCATGCTGCATAGCCTAAAGCGGAGTTCAATTTCACATCTCCTTTATCAGATTCTGCTTCGACAAATTTACAAGGTCCTGAAGAATCTTTAATCCATCCTTAATAGTTCCATTAAGATTCTTCTGGGTGTCGCAAGATTTCACTATCTTGACGACCTCCTCTTCGATCTTCAGAAGGAACTCAAATTCTACCTTCCTCAAACTGACGCCTATTTTGCGTTCCTTGTTTATGGCCTCGTTGTCTAGATCAGACGGAATCAAAATTAACACAAATTTAAAGAAACAGTTGTCAGGTGAGGTTAATTCTGGTTTACTTCCCTTCGAGTTCCATTAACCCGCGGCGAAAGTTTAACGATTCTCTACCGATTTTCTTAATTTAATAATTTCCTAAATAAATATTTATAATACAATTTTACTAAGAATTCCTAGGAATAAACTACTAAATCTATTAATTTTTCCGAATAGTTCCACATTAGCGGCGCTAGTGTTCCTTACACAATATAGAAATAGTATATTTCTTGACAAAGTCTAACTACCAAACTATGATGTTATTTATAGAGATGAAATTTACAAAATGTAATATTTTGTAGGTTTGGTCAAGATGACGAGGACAGACAATGGGACAGTGGAGGGCAGTGGTTCACAGCATCCAGTACCTATTATGAAAATAAAAGAAACAGAAAAACTCTTCCTCAGAGACCTGCATCTAGTATTGGTATTCATAGGCCCGACTATAGACCTACTGTTACCAGACAACGTAGCTACGAGTCCGAAGAACTCGAGTATAGGTAAAAAAAAACTATTCCAATTTTCTCAATCAATTTTGTATTCTCCGACCGAAATAAACTAAAATTTTCTTATTCGCAGCCCAAGTGCCCGTCAAAGGAAAATGTTACAACGCTCATTTTCACGTCAAGAAGGAACCGGAAAGAAATTACCCCCTACCCCATCGAAACCGAGTAGCGTAATTCTCGGTCGCAAACCTGCCTCTCTTCCTGCGACTCCCGGAAGACAACTGCCACGTACGAGAACTCCTTCAGAGGATAGTTACTATAAGTCCGAGTACAACGAGAATTATAATCACGCCTATCGTAGTGATGATAATCTACAGCAGGAATCCTTTACCGACACAATTTATCCCGATCAATTGTACAATCAGACGCATATCAGCGGTTCATTACGAGATAATCAGTATGTACCTGATCATTTTCAGCCACAAGTTTCGGATCAATATGGCCAAAGCTATCAGGATTCAACGACAAAGGATCTCTACACACAGGGACAACAATCATACGCACAGAATTCGTACAAGGATCCCTATCAAGCGCCCTACTTAGATACAAATACACAAATTTATCAAGAGCCTTATCAAGACATAACATATCCAAAAATTAGTACAGCCAACGATCAATATGAAAAGCCACAAGATATTGCGATGTCAAATAATTATCAAACAATGGATTATGATCAAAATAACATTCAACAATTAACAGCAGCAACAACACAACAAAATCTTATGCCGCAGGATCTTTTACCACAACAAGTACCAACAAGCCAACAATATCAACAAGATTACACAATAGATAATTTCCAAGAAGATTATTCCGATTATACAACGTCTGTTGCCACAAGCCTTTACAACAACACCTCCAATGCCTACGATCCCTATCAACAAAATATATGCGACAACAAATATCAGGTTCCTATTTCCGATGCCTATCAAGATACCTACGATCAACCTGCCGTTTCCATTTCCCAAGAGGGTTACAGCGATACATACCCAACACACGACACTTATTTAGAGAAACAAGATTACGATAAATACATACCCTACAGCAAAAGCGAAGACACAACGGATTATCAAAATCAATATCAAGATTACACGGAGCAATACGATGATACCTATCAAGACTCCTATCAGGGCTCATTTGAAGAATACAATAAAGAAAATTTAACAGTCAGTAATGAGAGGAGAAAAAGTGAAGTGCCTGAATTGTCTGTCACTACGCCTAGAGGACAGACAAGAACAAATGGTTATCCTTCAAGTGAATCGGAATATTATCCCTGTCAGGAGAAACAGACAATATCATCAACTGGCGCTGCAAGAAGAAAAAAATTAGTTAAACGTGGCACTAGTCCTCTATTTCAACAAAATACCGATTCCCTTGAATCGCGTGACGATGAACTTAAAGATTCGTTTGAAACTGCCGTTAGTTCAGTGAGTAGTAGTCAACCAAGAAAAGCCTATTCTGAATATTCAACTGCAGGTGAATCGAGTCCAGCTCCAGCGACATTAGTTGAATCACCACCAAATTCTGTTCAAGTTTCAAATGGTATGATGATGATGAATCATGTTACAAATCATAGCAATACTATTACTACCTCAGCGTCTGTTTATCCCTCCATTAGTGCAAATGGTAAACGTCTCTCTAGAACTGATTCTTATCAACAAGATATAATAGAGGATGAATATCCAGAAATAATAACTAACGATCTTCAAAGAAAGGATTCACAAATGTCACATCAAAGTCAATTGAGTCAACAATCGTCGCAACAATCACAAAAACCAAAACTTACAAGAGGTGAATCATATGCTTCTGATCAATATTCAGAGGATGATTATACGGATAGACGGGATTCTTATGCACAACCAACACGAAAGGATTCTTATGCTTCGATAAATCAGGATAGTTTTAAACCACCACTTCAAAGGACTGAATCCTATCAGAGTCGGGAGCTCGGAAGGGGTAGTGTTTATGGCCAGAATTTCACAACTCCACAGCCAATTTCAAGAGCTGAAAGTTATAAAAGGGGGTATTTCAAAGATCAAGACTCGATGGATAAGACTGAAATTTCGTTGAGCAATGCTGTTAATGGGGATTACAAGATGAGAGACGAGACACTTGAGAGGTATGGTTGTATTATGTTTTTTTTATATAATTACAATAAAGTTCTGGTTTTTTGAGATTTATTTTTGTTGAACATAAATCTGACTTGGAAAAATTTATAGTAGTATAAATACGTCTCATGATAGGAATTTTTAAATGATTTACAAATTTCTTTTTTCTCAAATAATCTGCATTAAATTCCTCACAGTTGCGGAAGAAGCGAATTTTAATTTATTGAAACTCTCAATTTTTGGGTCAATTTAACTGACTGATGGAAAAGATTCGGGTATCGTAACCAAATCAAAACGAAATTAAAAAGTAATTTTACTTTATTTCAGGAATCAGAAGCAAATGGTAATTCTAATTCATCTAATTCTGATTTTAAATCCTAAATTAAAACTGAAAAAGGTTTTGCTTCCAATTCTGATTCATGGAATCAAAACAAAATTCAAAAACAATTTTGTTTTGCTTCTGAGCGGAATATCAGAATCAAAAGCCAATTTTGTTTAGTTTTTATTCAGGTACCTCAAAAATTAACTTACTTTTAATTCAGTTTGGTGAATAAAACAAAAGTAGAATGTATTTTTGATTCCGTTTGGTTGACGAAATGAAAATCTGTCAGATTACTTCCGGTTCTTTGATTCAAATAAGAGAATTCGAATTTTGTTTCGTTTACTGCACAGAATCAAAAGTAAATTATACTTTCGTTTCGTTCAATAGACGGAATTAAAAGTACATTCCCATTAATAAGAAGCGAGGAACTAAGAAGAATTGAGAATTTTAAATTCTTTTGAATTTCGTTTCTTTCAAATTCTTTTGTATCCATTTGAAATAATTTAGAATAAGCTCAATTTAATTTTGATTTCGTTTCGATATTTGTAACGAAAGGAAAATAGAACCCAGTAGGAAACGAAAAATTAAGAAAAATTGAAAAATTTTGCTTTTCATAGAAAATAATAAAATAAACAATGTTTTTGAATTCCGTTTCTGTTCAATTGTTTTTTTTATTCTCTGTTGGGACTAAGTTTCAAAATACTTTTTTCTCGAAACACTGTCACTTTTTATAAAATCAGCCAATATACAAAGGACTCTTATCTTATAAATTTCCAAAATCCGAAGAATTGTGCGAATTAATGCCAAAACGTGATTGCAAAATTGGAAACAGGAAAGTAATATGACAGTCAGTAGGAGGTTTATTACGTCTAGTCGCCGTCAGATGGCAGAAGCATGCAGGGAGCACGAAGTCGCAGATGTCATTATATTACTGTCCTTTTTCCAATTTTGAAATCGCATTTTTGCATGAATTTGCACAATCTTTCAGATTTTAGAAATTTATAAAACAAAGATCCTTGGTATGTTGTTTAATTTTGTAAAAAGTGTCAGTATTTCGAGAAAAAAGTATTTTAAAATCAATGTTTATTATTTTCACGTTCAGTGCCATTTTTTTATATTGGGAGAATAAAAGGTCTCTCTTTGCCAAAGAGTTTCAAAGACTGTTTAAGAGCATTTGAACCTTCGTGACGTCACAAATCGTGGCGCATGACACGCAAACTTCTCAGGTATGTGAAAAGCACAATTTTGAATATTTTTTAAAAAAACCTTTTGGAAAATGTCCAGAATAACATAGACTCTGTCTGTTATGTGCGGAAAATTCAAAATTTTGCGTTTAAAACGTTTTTTAAACAATGTTAAGGTCACAAATCATGGCGCATGACACGCAAACTTCTCAGGTATGTGAAAAACACAATTTTGAATATTTTTTAAAAAAACCTTTTGGAAAATGTTCAGAGAAACATAGACTATGTCTGTTATGTGCGAAAAATTCAAAATTTTGCGTTTAAAACGTTTTTTAAACAATGTTAAGGTCACAAATCATGGCGCATGACACGCAAACTTCTCAGGTATGTGAAAAACACAATTTTGAATATTTTTTAAAAAAACCTTTTGGAAAATGTTCAGAGAAACATAGACTATGTCTGTTATGTGCGAAAAATTCAAAATTTTGCGTATAAAACGTTTTTTAAACAATGTTTAAGTTGGTTGTCACAAGTAAGGAAAAATACACGAATTGCTTATATGTAGGCATTGTTTAAAAAACGTTTTAAACGCAAAATTTTGAATTTTTCGCACATAACAGACAGAGTCTGTGTTATTCTGAATATTTTCCAAAAGGTTTTTTTAAAAAATATTCAAAATTGTGTTTTTCACATACCTGAGAAGTTTGCGTGTCATGCGCCATGATTTGTGACCTTAACATTGTTTAAAAAACGTTTTAAACGCAAAATTTTGAATTTTCCGCACATAACAGACAGAGTCTATGTTATTCTGAACATTTTCCAAAAGGTTTTTTTAAAAAATATTCAAAATTGTGCTTTTCACATACCTGAGAAATTTTACGTGTCATGCGCCATGATTTGTGACGTCACGAAGGTTCAAATGCTCTTAACACTCTTAATTAATAATAATTATATTTTTAAAAATATGCGGATACATCAGTGACAGGATAAGGTTAGACATATTTTTCATGTAAATAAAAATTACAAGCAGTTGATAAAGTAAATGATCGTGGAAAGATAAAAGTTAAATAAAAATTCAAATGTGTATCGTCAAATGAGCGACATTTCGTTGGCTAAGATTTGCCAACCTCATCAGGCTAAAATTAAACAGATAAAAACACTTTAATATTTTTTAAGGTCTTTAATCACTATTTTGTAGCAAATAAAAAAATTTTTTGTACCTAATTTTTGTCAATACATTAAGTACATTTTAACATATCAAAAAAATCATATTATAACAAACTGGTATCAAAAACCAACTTCATATCTGACCGACTTATCAATTATTTTTCAAATCATCCAATCCAACAAAAAAAGAACATTGTGTATAATTTATTTGACAGAGCGATTTCATTGTCCAATAAAAAATTACATTTTGACAACATGAAAAAAATAAGAACAATTTTAAGTAATAACAGCTATCCTTCAGATTTTATAGAAAAACACATCAAGATTCGTTTAAACCATTAAAAATAATTAATAATAATAATAATAAAAATGGACCTAATATTTATTGTCCCTTGAATGAAAAATATTTTTTCAATTTGTCAAATATTCTTAAAGACAAAACGATCATTACAAACTCACATAAATAAAAATAAAAAAAAATGATAACTCTGTAGTTTACAGATATCAAATTGATCTTAATCATGATTTTGACTGGGAAATGTAAAAGTATTGGTCAATGAACCCAATTTAATGAGGAGACGAATATCTGAAATGATCCATATAAAAACAAATCATTCTACAATTAATAGAAAGGAAGATACTTTTACTCTAAACAAAACCTTCTTTCTTTTACTTAAAGGCATGGCCACGTGCCTATAAAGAAAAACAGCAAGATAATTTACACCTCATGTCAAAAGATGTTTATATTTTAGGTTATTGACTTTCATCATGTGTCAATTATTTGTCTTAGATGAGCAAAATTATATTTTATTTCAGTTGAAAATGAACTGCTGTTTAGAAATTTCTCTAATTACAAGAGCATTTTTGTTGAAACTGGATAGGTTATTTGGAAGTAAAACACGTATAAGATGAAAGATAAGAAATTGTAACAGATAAATTAAGACTTTATTGAACAATTATAATGTTAATTTGACAGACGTAGAATTGACTTTAATGTAGATTCTTTACTGAATTCTTTAAGTGAGCCGTACAAACTTTAATGCTATCCGCAGTACTATAATAGCACGACTGACATAATTCTTCAACCCGGAATTGCACTCAGGTACCGTTTTCCCTTTCCACCTGAATTTTACTTAAAACCTTAAATATTTATAAATATCGTTGTATCTCCAACAATTTTTAATTTTATTCTTTTCATATAAATTAACATTTCCTTTTTTATTAAAATGTATAGGATGATTTTTTAATAATTTTTTTACTAAAAAATTTTTATTTTTTCTTGTACCATAGATGCCTTTTTAGAAACACTTTGTATTCGTTTTTCTGAGATACTTGAAGTGATTGAGAAATCAGGTCAGATTCTTGTTCAGTGATACAAAAAATTAAAAAAAAAAATGTTTTAAGGATTCAAGAAATTCTTAAATATCAAGTATTACTAATGTTCTATTATTTTTATTTTACAAAATTAGGTATGAAAGAGGAGAAGAAGCCCTGCTAAGAGCCTCAAGGGAAAATTCTTTGGTCGAACCTTATAAAGGGTCACCGACATCAGGTAGTCCAAGAGGTAAATATTTCTCTAAGTAAATTAATTTCTAAATTAAAAAAATTACTTCAGCGTAAAATTTTCAAACATTTATTGAACTATTGAAATATGATAATGAGAGAAGCCTTCACTGGAAATTGATTGAAATAATTTTTAATCAAAATTTTTGAATCAAAGCTGAATTTTTCTATATATTTTAATAAAATAAATTTAATAAATTATAATTTTAAATTTATTAAACTATATGTTAAAAAGTCTCCACAAATTTTCACTGAAAACTTTTTTATAAAAGATATTTTATAGTTATTCAATTAAAATTCCTGGAATCTTTCCGCTCAATTTTCGAAACATTGTGGTGAAAAATTTCTTGTAAATATCAGGCTATCTGGGTTAATCACATTAAAAGCAATAGTACAATATGCAGAGAGAAAAAACGTAATCTTCATTCGCTCGGAATGATATTTTACGATAGCCATCGCTTTTTTTTCTCTCTCTCTCTCTCTCTTTAAATTTTCTCAATTCTAAACGGAAATTTTTAATTAAAGAGGAAAATATATATTAAAACATTGCCTTTGTATTTGTATTTTTTACGTTAAGGAGAATGGTGGCCGTAACATAATCTTAAAGTAAAAAAATAGTTTTTAACATAAACAAAAATATTAGAAAAATTAATTTTAATACAATTTTGAAAGATTTTGTTTTATACATTTCAGAAAAAATGATATCAAGTTAAAATCTTTCGTCAAATAATGTATTTTGGAAAAAATTTTGGTGCATCAGATGCGCAATGTATGGTAGAACTGTTGTACTATGGGTTGCGGGCAACTGTTATCCTGATTTGGCGCGTCAGAAGCGCTGTAAGGGACATCAGACGCACTGTACGGGACATAGATTGCACCAAACCGGGATAACTGATGTCCCTTTTTAAAGTACAAAAATTTTTTAACTAACCAGTACAATCGGTGCACCAAAATTTTTTCCGTGTAACAATTTGATTTTTTTTCTTTTAGCTCAGACAAAAATCGTAATTTTTATCAAATTATAAACAACAGCTACTTTTATTCATTGACGTATCCTATGTATTTTCAATTTTGTTGAAAATATTTTGTTAAAAAATTATTTAATAAAAACCTTTTTATTTGTTTATAATATTTCAAGAAGTAAAGTAAGCTATTGTTTATCAAAATTAGATAAAAATTGCGATTTTTGTTTAAGTTGATAGAAAAACATCAAAATGTTAAATAACATTATTTAACGAAAGATTTTGACTAAAAATTATTTTTTCTAAAAAGTGTTTAAATATATTTTCCAAAATTGATTAAAATTAATTTTTATTATGTTTTAGTTTGCGTTAAAAACATGGTTAAAAAGCATTTTTCAATTTGATGTTATGTTATGGTCACCATTCTTCTTAAGAATTAAATCGATTCAATTCTTATCTTTCTCGTTTTAAATCAGTTTAACATTTAAAAAAATCAGTTTAAGATTAAAGATGTCAATAAACAAACTAATTTATTGAGAGAATTATAAATATTTATAAACAATAAGATGGGCGATGTGTATAATATATATAATATAAATCATTCAAGATTAAAATTATTTTTTCTAAATTGTTCATAACTAATTTCATAGAATCAAGTTAAATTTATTTATCAATTAATTAATTTACTTAAAAAATACAATTAATTTAACTTTTATAAATTATATAAATTTTTTTTATTTTTAGAATAAAAATTATTGTTATTATTTAATAATACAGATTTTATATTTTAATATTTTTATTAATTTCGAATCATATAATGTATTTTCCTTCAATGGTCTTCTTGACTATGGGTTCAATATTTTGTTAAAACTAAATAAAAAAAAATTCAATTAATTTAAGTTAATTTTAAAAAATTTGGTTATAAAAATAATAAAATACTTTAAATATATTTATGTTAAAATAAACAATGACAAAACTTTTCATGTAGATTTAAATTCAAAATAAGACATCAAAAATCGACGCCTCCCGTTGATATAATTGTATTTCAATTTTCAAAACTATATAATCGTAACTCGGAACTCAGTTTAATATGAACGTAGCTCATTTTCCGTAAAATAAAAACGTATCTCAATTTCCGTTTAATGTAATCGAGGAGTAAATTTTCAAAATCTGATAAATCCATTTTTCAAAAAAATGGGGATAAACATAAATTTAATATTTTAAGGACCTCACAAATCTTCCTGTCGCTGTTAAATTTAAGAAAAGAAATTTGTTAACAACGAATTTTTTAATTCAAAAACTTTTGGACATAACCAAGATGAGTTATAATTTTTATGTTTTTTATTAGAAAAAATTATCAATACCTGTAAATCATTAAATTATGATAAAGTTTAATTAAAAACAGAACGTCTTGAATATAAAAACACATTGTTATAGAATTAAACTATTATAAATTATATATTTTAAAAGTAACTACAGTGGTTATGTGATAAAAGTCATTTGTTTCAATTTCTGGAAATAAGAAAATATGGATTTATCAGGTTTTGAAAATTTGCTCCTCAATCGTATCTCAAATTTTAATACATAATAATATAATACTATAATTGATTTTATCTAATTTTGATAGATTACATTTTTTTTAAACTAAATATTATTTAAATAATAAACTAACAAATTACAATGTTTACTAACTTAAAAAACAAAATGTTGAAGAATCATTATTAAATAAAAAATGTCAAAAAATAATATTTTTTGGTAATTATATAACTGGATTTTTCGAAAATTAGTGAATTCAATTTTAATTAAAATTTTATTTTGGTGATAAATTCAATTTTTAGTTTAAGATTCAGTCAAAGGATTAAACTGCACCTCAAGTTGGAAATAAAATTCAATTTATGATTATAGTAATACAATTATAAGTAATAGAATATTGTATTATAATATTTATTATTAACATTGTAGGAAGTGTAACAAAACAAGCATCTTTGGATGAGAGTGTACAAATGGATACGCCACCAAGAAGCCCTCCGGAACCTCTTCCTGATGAAAAACTTTTGGAAATGGTGGGACCAGCTCCAATTCCTCCACAACTCAAAGAAAGACCAGAGATGACTGCAAAACAAAGGTGGATTTGGGCCTACACTAAAATCATCCAGCAGCTAAACGTAAGTACTCTATAAAAATTATTATTTAAATTTTATTCACAAACAAGTCTTTAACTAATTCATGATTTAGATTTAATCGCATATCAAAAGTGTCACTATTTCTAAAAGGAGACACACACAAAACCTATTTATTTTCTTTTTCGTTTTAATGTGGTTTTTTAAAATAGTGTTTTATATTAAAAATTATTGAAGACACACTGGCATAATAGAAATTAAGAACTCAGCGGGATCAAAAATATAAATGTTTATTAACTGAATATTATAATTGTTACATGAAAATTCGTGTGTACGCTATGGTTTCTTAAGAGAGACTGGCCTCACCAGCACTATTTTTTATCCCCTCCCTAACTTCCGGTACTCTAGTGCTATAAAACTCCGCGTAATAAATTTGAATTTAAAAATAATATTATTAATCGCCTTCATTATCATACCAAAAGATTTTGATAAAAAATGTTGGTCATAGACAAAATGTTTCATTGTTGAATTTGTGTTTCATTTTCAACTCTACCTATAATCGAGAAAAAAATTATTTACAATTAATTTAATTAAATAAAAATTTTTTTCATTAAAAATAAATTAATTAATTTCAATTTTTATTCATAAAAATTTAACATTAGTAAAATATCTGTATTAAAATTCTATCAATGAAAAACTGGATGTCAATAACCAAGTTTGACCTTCCTAAAAATGCGATATTCGATCAAATACCCGCATATTGTTCAACAATGTCAAAACTAACATTGTTGATCTTTGCCTTCAAATGCCACATGATTTCGATTAAATGCGTTATTCGCACTAATTCATTAGAGAATTGAAAGATTATAATTTTTTTTTCTCACAGTCATTATATATATATATATATATATATATATATATAGGTATTTCAAGTTCATATGAATAATAAACTATTTCTTAATTTTTATTACGATAAATAAGACGCTTGTGCTCTCTTGTCACGGAATTCCAAGATCCATTAAATCATGACAAAAATCATTAAATTAGAAATTTAATAATTCAGAAAATGTTTTGGGAATGGTCATAACACAAACAATTATTGATGGAGAAGAAGGGTCAATAATACATTTTTATAATAAACACACATTTTCTGAGAGAGAAAACACATAATCAAAACATGTCATAAAATAATGTAACACTTCAAAGAAAATGCATAAAGAAATTCAGCAAAGGAAATTCAATTTAATAAAAGAAAATGGACGATAGCATCACAAAAATACAAAAATTGAAAATAAAAAAAAATAAAAAATTCTTTGCTGAATTTTTAAATAGGAAAAATTCTCTTACCAGAAAACAATATAAATGAATAGCCAACGCAATTACTACTATATAAAAGTTAAATTTTTTAAATAATTTTAGACCCACAAAAAATATAACTTCTCTCTTCGGAGGTTGCTGACAAAAGAGGACGATGAATATATTTTTCTAATTTTAGTAAATTTCGTTGTCATGAGGTTTCCATGCACCGGTATTCATTTGTCTTCTGCTAGTAAACATATTTTCATGTGTTGATCCAGGGACGTATTGTAAGGGTATTTTTGGGACCCCCCTTTTTATTCCTTGATAATAATGATTTATTATTCAATCCAAATGTTATGAAAGTAAAATAAATAACCCAAAACTCTTTCCTCCATTCTCCTCTATAATATTATGCTGTCAAGACTATGTCACAAAACATAACGGGACTAAATCCAAAAAATTTTCTTAAATCTCGATAGATAATTATTATGTTTCAATAGATAATAAGCGTCCCAATAAAATTATAATTTCCCACGATGATTCGTTGAGCAGGAATCAGGAAACGAATTTTACATAAGTGAAATAAATTTACAAAATTAATAAAGAAATTTAAAATTAATTAAACTAAATCAATCTTAGAATATCCGCTGCAACCTAAAAATATTTAATAAAATTTATAGAAACCGAATAAATAAAATTTATTTAATTAATTTTTGAAAGCAAATAAAAATTTGTAAATTGTGAAATTAATAAACATTTTAAAACGTCACAAGGTTATCATCAAACTAAAGAAATAAGCTGTGCTTAAATAGAGTGTTAGTGTCGTTTATAAAAAGTAAAAAAAATAGAAATCCAACATTCGATACCATGGAGTAGTATAAGGAGACCGAACGACCATGTTAAGGGTATGTGGGCAAAGGACGTTTTTTTGTGGTTGGAAACTTACTCTGAAATAAAAAATGATTTTGGGTTAAAATTTTGGAGAAATGATTTTGTTTGGTATAAGGAATCTCGCTGTTCTACTCATTTACCATAACTTAACGCAAAAATAATAAAAATAAAGCAATAAGTAGTAAAATAATGTATTATATCATAGTTCATTCAGCGGCCAAAAGCTCGAATTGGCGCTGTTTACTGAAGCACTGACACACTCAAACAACGTCTGTGTATGCGCCGCCATCTTTGTTTTCATTTTCGTTTAAAAATGACACTTTTTAAACTTCATTTTTTAATAATTTTACTCAAAATTATGTATTTTTCGGAGAACAGCGAGATTCCTTGTACCCTAATCTATCATCCCTCAAAATTTTAGACAAAAATCTTTTCTCATTTTAGAGAAAAACGTATACTACCAAAACACATTTTCCCATACTAGGTCACGTGGGAGGTTCCCACATAACCTTAAATCTGCGTTAAAAGTGGACCAAATTTTGGTAACCGCTATAGTGTCATGAAAATACGTAATGGAACACTAGCGCCACTGATTGTGTTAAACTCAGCTGGACAGTCAGCCATTGTAAAAGTTTTAATAATACGGAGCAATGTATTTTTGGGTTATGTTCAACGTACTTCTAATTTTTCCCACTGTTTACATACTTCCCACGAGAGCGCTTGTGTTCCATTACGTATTTTCATGACACTAAACAGTTACCAAAATTTGGTCCACTTTCAATGTACGTCGTTCTGTCACCTTATACTACTCCATGATTCAATACCTAGGTTACACCAGAAGTTGCTAAAAAACAATTGAAAATTCATGCTCAACACGCACTGACGAATATCATGGAATAGCATGTTCAACCTTATCGAAGGCTTTTGCAAAATCAGTATAAATTGCATCGACTTGTATTTCCTTTTCAAGATTTGATGATAAAAAATTAGTAAACAATATTAAGTTAATCAAGACTGATCTACGTCTCATAAATCCATGCTGTTCATCAATTATCAAATATTCAATTTGCTCATAAATCATATCAAAAACAATACTCTCAAAGACTTTAGAAATTGCACTTAGTAATGTTATTGGACGATAGTTGATCACATTTTTCTTATTTCCATTCTTCAAAACTGGTACAATAATCCCTCTCTTCCATTTCAAATAGAAAAACTCCTGACGATAAAGATCGATTAAATAAGATATGTAGCGGATGGACAAAAAAAGAGCAACATAACTTTAAAATAGCAGAAGAAATGTGATCAGGACCAGCGCCTTTTAATTGTTCATTTAATATTCTTAGAATTTATCACTCCGAATTTATATTTTTTTGGTATGACAAAGACTTAAAGAAATTGATAATTTTTTTTCATTTTTAATTATTGTATTTTTCATATTTTTAGAAAATCAGGTTTATTGCTAATTTGTTAATAATTAATAATACTATTAATAATAGTATTATATTATTATTATAATTACAATAATTATAGTAAGAATATAATAATTTTGCAGATAATTATCAATCATTAAGTAATTTTTCAAATTTTTGTCTGCAGTAAAGCATTTTATTAAATATCAATAAAAAATTTTTTTTTAATAATATCTTAGTTGTTGAATAATTTAAGAATCATAGAACTATGTAATTTCAAAATAACTTCTGTTCATTTTAATTAACGATATTGAAGCAGACAGTTTCCTGTCATATTATATTACAAGCTAATTTAATAGAGAATATTTGACTGTATTAGAGAAATTTATATATCTACAATTTTATAAATTATGCACATTCCATCAGTAGATATTTATAAATTATTTTTAGAAAAATTAAAAGTTAACCAATTTTTAAAGTTTTTCTACTTTTGTAAAAAATTAAGAAAATTTAATTTTGATATTCTTATGAGAAATGCATTTTGTTATAAATTCATAATTTTATATAGCGAACAATTTCTTACTATTGTAATTATGGTTAGTTAAAATTTAATTTTATATAAAAAAAATTTATCTTCTTTTTCATTTTTTATTCTACTTTTATAAATTGAGATTTTTAAAATGTAATTTAATAAAAGAATTATTAAATTAAAAAAGTAATAGAGGATGGTCGAGGACTGGACTAATTAATAGTCCCAGAAACAAAACCGTGTGTATAATTTGAAATATTTTTATATTTTCTTTCCATTTGATATGTTTTTTTAGATTTAAGAAAGATTCAAGAAAAAATGTAATTCAAAATAAAAATTATTTATTCATTTTTCCAATTAAAAATAAATGTTTCATTTAATTTAAACAATAATAATGAAATTTATTAGAATTTTACAAAATAAGTCAAGAAATGCCACCCTTATTAAAATATTAAAAATATTTTATTTTAGTAACTTTTATTAATTAATATCTTGAAAACAAAAAAAGGACATTTTTTGTATTGAAAGTGTACCTACATTTAAAACATTATAAAAAAAATTTTTTTTTCTTTCCGGATCTGAGAAATTTTTTATTTTATTTGAATTACTTCTACAATTTTGCCCCCTAAATATTTTTAAAAATAGAATAAAATCCACTTGTACATTTGAATATTGTTGAAAATTAATCCAATTTAGAGATGAATTCGACTTTTTTTATGAGAACTCTCAATCTCAACTGAAAATACGTAGAGAATTCCTCCCCTTGAATGAAGAAATGTTGATTGGAATTGCAACTGAGAATGTCAGCTTACACGAAATGTCCATTAGCGTAGGCGTGTCGTCCCAGTAGATTCCAAAGTACGCACCTGATACTTTAGTCTGTCAAGTTTACCTCTGTTTCTCAAATATAGAAGTGTCAAAAAGTACCAATTGATCAGTTATAATTCTTTTTCCTTTTTTTTGTTTTTTCTTTGTTGTAAACTCTCCATCATTTATTGAATACAGATAAAAATGATTATTTTTAAATATAAAAAAAAGAAAAATTCGAGTACTTGTTCACAAAAAAAATAATTTTAATTGATTTTAAAATAATTTCCAAACTTATTTTAGATTTTTTTTCAAAAAAAAAAAAAACTGTTCTATTCTTAATGAGTGTAATAAAAAGAAAATATTAGTTTTGTATAAATAAAAACGCTTTTAATATTTTTTTATGCTTTTTTTATTCCAACACATTTTCTAATACACAAATTATTATTATAAATTATTATACTTAAGGAGAAGTTTATTTATTTTTTATATTATATTATTTCCGTTACTAGAGGTGAATATTTTCTACATTCATACAGTCCACCCTCAATGGTTGTCGATATTTTTATTGCACAGTAATCTATAAAATTATATTTTATAATTAATTTATAATTATTATATTTATAAATTAATAAAAAATAAAATAATATATATATAAAATTAAAATTTTTGTTGTTAACCCCTTGGGTGTCGATGACGTGTATACACGCACATAAATTTTGAGCCCAATAATAAGAAAAAATTGGCCTAAAATTTGTTACTCGGGGGTTTTTGGGGTAGCTGCTTCCGAATTTGATGTCAGATTTACAAAATTCAAAATGTCGGATCCAATATGGCGACCAAAAATTTTGAAAATTGACTATATTCGCTTGAAACTCGTTACTCGGGGGGTTTTGGGGTCGCTGATTCCGAATTTTGATGTCAGAATTACAAAATTTCAAAATTCAAAATGGATACAATAATAACAGATTTTAAGTAATTTTAATTAATTTTTAAATTTTTAGAAAATTATCTGCCACATCGGTAACGCCATTATGAATTTTTGAAATCTGACTATAGATTCCTAACCAGCGACCCTCAAAACCCCTGAGTAATAATTTTTAAGTATTTTAAAATCATTTTTGTCATTTTTTGAAAAATCCTCCGCCATATTGGCACGGCCATTTCGAATTTTTGAAATCTGACTTTAGATTCGTAATCAGCGACCCCAAAAACCCATAAGTAACAATTTTTAAGTATTTTTAAATCATATTTGCCATTTTTAAAAAAAATTGTCCGCCATATTGGCTCCGCCATTTTGAATTTTTGAAATCTGACTTCAGACTCGTAATCAGCGACCCCAAAAACCCGCGAGTAACAATTTTTAAGTATTTTTAAATCATTTTTGCCATTTTTTTGAAAAATCGTCCGCCATATTGGCTCCGCCATTTTGAATTTTTAAAATCTGACTTTGGAATCGTAATCAGCGTCATTCAAAAATTTACTGACATTTTGGGCCAATTTATGAGATTTTGGCCTCGACTGCGAAGGGGTTAATTTCATAGAACTTTTATATTTTCAAAGTTATACTGTTATCACTTACCTAAACCAATTTCAATTTCATCAAACCAAGATGATTTGTATTTCGTACACTCCCACCAGCCTGGTTGTTCCTTTACAGGCTTCATACATTCTTCTATAAAATTTTAATGAATATTTGAAACAATTCATTTTATTTAATTATCTACTTTGTGGCGCTCCAGGAGATAAGGGACGTTACGTCAAAATAATTTTAGGTTATATTTAGTGATAGTTTTACCTTGATAAAAAGTTTCTTTTTAATTATAGGTAAAATCAAAATAAGTTTTTATTGAATTTTTTAAATATTTTTTTAACATAAATATTTTGTGCCTTAAGAATTGATGTAAACCTTTTTTTATTTATCTTACCTTTAACTTTCCTTCCGCTAATTGCATTATAATAATCAAATCCACTGGATGGTTTACATGTAGAATAATAAATGAAATAAACTGTCAAAACGAATAGAATAAGACGCATTTTAAATAAAATAATAATGTCCGAAATTTTTCTAATAGAAAAAAATTATTTCCAACTCTTTTTATATTTAACAATTACACCTGACATAATAATATTTGACTTTATAATTACAAAAAATGGACGGTATTCTAATTTCTATGAAATAATTTTTTTTTTTAATTTGCTTAATGCTGCAAATAATGATTTATTATAATAATGAATTTTAATAATAGGCTATATATATAGATACAAGTGTTTTTATAGTTTTTTTTATTTATCATATTAAATAATATGAAAAGACAAATAGAAATTTTTTTAATCTATTGTAATAAAGGAAGAATAATAGCAATCTCGAAACACGGACACTTTTTACAAAATCTTATAAATTTCCAAAAATCAAAAGACTGTACAAATCCATAGAAAAACGTGATTGCAAAACGAAAAGTAGAAATGTAATCTAATAATAGCTGCGAATTTGTGCTCTCTGCATGCTTCTGCCATCTAACGGCGGCAGAAGGTAATGAACCTCTTATTATATTACTTTTCTACTTTTCGTTTTGCAATCGCGTTTTTGTATGGATTCGCACAATCTTTTGGATTTAGAAAATTTATAACATAAGGATCTTTGGCTGATATTTTAAAAAGTGTCTGTCTTTCGAGAAAAAAGTATTTTAAAATCAATGTTTTCATTTTTACGTTCGGTGCCCTCGTATGGATTATCAAAAAATTTTATTATTTTTTTTTTTATACAAATTCTAAAATAGTTAAAAATTAAGTTTTTTTTTTATTTGACTACCTTGTATGTTTTTACGATCCAAATAATGCAATAAAAAATTATAAATTGAAACTAATTTCATTGATAATTTGGTGTAAATTTTTAGATTTATCCCACAATTTTTCTAGATTAAATAAATTCTAGAGATATATATTTACTTATTTTGTGAAACATTTGAAAAAATTTAATCAAAATAATTTTGATTCTACGACAATAGATGGCAAAGTTTTGCTATAAAATTTTCGATCCTCAAGCGGATGATCCCTAACAAAAAAAAAAAAAAAACGTAACAAAAAAGTTTTCTATATTCTTCCGCTTCCTCGATATTATACACTTATATATAGAGAGAATATAGGGAATGAAATTCCAAGTGTAATGACCTTAGGAAATTTCTATATAGGTTAAACATAATAAGTTATGCGACAATCAAAAGCCCGTATGTCTCGTGGCCTACGAACTGAAATTGCCTTCATAGCAAGGACTTTTCTCCCGCAGTCTTCATCATCAACAAAAGTCAGTTTGACATTCAAGTCTTCTCATATTCTTCAGTCTTTAATTAACTCTCAACGTGTGCTATTCGCAAAAATTTTCGTTTTTTTTTGCTAAGTCATATTGTCATTTTTAAACATCAAAAATTGGCTATTCTTAGTAATACAATTATTGATAATTTGAAAAAAAATTTAATTTTTCTTTCATTGTTTAAAAAAAAAGATCCCGAAAGGGGATAAAAACTTATCGTCTCGTTGGTTTTGATGGTGAGAAAGAGAGAGATTTTCACTATTCACGTGGTCCTATCCTCCACGGGGGATCGTGTTAACTTAAGTGAAAAAACCTGCGAGAGGTCTATTTCGATGAACCACCATCTTGTTTATATGGACCGCAGAAAGTAGACGACTCGGAAGCACATTGCAAGTCGAGTGGACGTCCAAAGTGGATCAGTGAATTCATCAACTCACTCGAAATTATACTCACCAAGTTCATTATTCTCTCAACGCAAACAATCTATTCTTTTTTTTTTTGGATTTTACCAGTGGAAAATTTATTTTCCATTTCTATTATTTTTCTGTGATAATTTCATTACCGAAAGTGTTTTTTTTGGACAATATTATCAAAAAAAGTAAATTCTTACAAACGATATTGAAAAGAAAGTTTTAGTTTTCTTTTTTTGGAATTACAAATGTGTAGTGAAAAAAATTCCTTAAAACATTTTTCCAAAAAAAAAAATTGAATAAGAATAAAAATTAGAGGCGCAAAAATTCAGTGTGTATAAATACACACAAGGCTGGCCTTCGAGAACCGAGGTTCACACTTGATAAGCACTGACCGGAAGAGGTAAGCCCGGATGTTGACTATCGGGAAGATAATTCAAGGTATAGTCGAAGTGTTGACTTCAGTCTCGAGTTGACAAGCCAACGGAAAACTTGACCTTTATAATCAAAGTGGACGCGCAAAAAAAATGTAGACTCTTTTCTGAGGGAAAAAAAAAATTTATCGAGGGAGACAATAAAATCTGATCCAATCAGAATGGAAAATAAGGGAAAATCAACCGAATGGGCTTTACTATTTCCATTGAAGGCAGGATTATTTGCAATGAAAACATCAATTTCAACGCGTAATGTAACACGTGATAAGGATAAATTTACCAAAGAAAAATATTCCCAACGAGTGAGAATACGAAGAGGATCGTCGTTATCTGATTTGGATAAATTAATACAAATAAATAAATCAACATTACCTGATGTTGTGAGATCAACGGAAAAAGGATCAGAATCACTTCCATATTCACCGGCATTGTCAAGGACAAATTTACAACTTGGAAGTCCACAAGTTCGTGGTAGTATTGGAGATTTGATGAATCTTAAAAAATATGGCGGCGGATCAACTTGGAGTGTGAGGAGTGAAACTTTAATTGCTCGAGTTGTGCCACTCAGTACTGTGACGCCAAAACAAAGTTCGCCCATTGAAAGGGATGAGGAAGATTTTCTCAACAACGACGACGACTTTGTCGAATACCAAACAGCCGGTGAACCCTTGACTTGTGCACAGAGAACAGTGAGACTAAGCAAACTTATTAAAAAACAACGCAGACAATCCAAAGTACTTAGCCCTCATGCATTAATCAAGGTAATCAAGGAATCCGTTCAAGGAGTAAGTTTTCTATTATTAGATTCTTGGTGGATAGAACATTATTTACGAGCTTTGGGCAAAATGGGGAAGAGGTAGAAATGTAGTTTTGTTAATTCAAAAATTTATATTATTCTTTAGGCGTGCGATTTTGTAATTTTCGATTCAATTTTGACTTTCACTATTATTTTTTACTTTTTTCATTTTTCAGTGAAATATTTTAGTCAAATTCAAAAACAAAGTTAAAGTGCAAATGGAAATGTAAATGAAGGTGAAAGTAAAAAATTGAAGTGAGTTTCAAAGTTGATGTGAAAGTAAAAATGAAATTACAATCACACTCTAAAACTTCCCGTGCAGAAATTTGAGTTAGATTTTAATAGCGACCTCGCTGTGCGTCCCTTTTGCCAGATGGGTTCCGGAAGGGAAACTCTAGGCGGGACCCGACATTTTTCGTCACGATCGACGCCAGCGAGGAATGTTGGTAGGGATCTAGCAGGGATATCCCTACGATTTCCTTACCAGGAGTAAATGGTTCTCGCTAGAACCCTATTAGATCCCTTTAATCGATTATTATTAAATAAAAATTAATAAATATTTAATAAATCCAAAAAACATATTTATATAAAGATCCAACGTCTTTTCTTCCGTGTGTGTTTTTGAAATTGCAGAGTTAAAAACGCCCGTTATTCTATTTATTATAGCCGTGAAGTTTAATTGAACTTCCTAACCTCCAAACAGTACTAACACAAATTTTATCCATAATTATAAATAAAAAAGTTAGAAGTCATAATATTACCTGAAGAAATTGGAATAATCATAGTAAAAATTAAAAATTTGCAATAATGATATTAACATAAAGACAAAATTTGAGGTTAGAAAACCAATCAATATATTTTTTACTTTTAATATTCTAAGTACATATTTCATGTTTGTTGGCTTAATATTAAATATTCTTAAATTGATAATATTATGTTAATATTTACCTTCTAATAAAGAAGATGAGTGATTTGAGTCATCTAAATTGTCAATATCCATAACTTGCTCTTGAACATATTGCATTTTATGTATTCAGCGCGTACGGATTTTACCTCACGATATTGTTTGCTACGCATTCGCGATTGCTTTTTTTTCCTCTCATTATTTTCCATTATTAATTAACAAAAGAACAATAAAATTCAGGTTCACACAAAATGACATGTGCACTTGCACCATTCATGTCATCATTCTCGACGATGGAACATCGATATATTGAAAACTTCGATACATCGATTTCGATATTTTCGATTTAAATTTAAATATTATTTTTAAATTAAATAAAAAGTGAAACTATATATAATAATGTAATTTATTAATAATATTATTTTGATTCTATCACTCGGTGGTATTTAATAATAAATTTAATTTATTTAATAATTTTATTATTATAATTTATTATTATTAATATTTATTCTTTTTATTATTATTTCTGAAACGAACATTTTAAAAATATTTGTGTCCTTTATTGAACATAATTAAATTCATATTTTAAATAAAGAAAACATCGAAAAATAATCTAAGTCCGATTCGAGGTATTTCTGGCTAGAATTTAGTAAGGGCTTAATCAGATTTTGCTAGTTTGAATTGCCTTTCTAGAATTCAAACGGGATCTTAGCAAATATTTCTAGTCTGAATTTCTCACATGAATCTAATCAGGTTCGAGTAGGACTTTTTTAGGCTAGATTTTCTAGCGCGGTTCTAGTCGGAATCCATTATCACGTTGGGAAGCTGAAGCATTATTAACTCTCAGACCGGGGATATATACTATTATACGTGTTTGTGTTTACCTTCTTATCTATCTTAGCCCTGATTTGATTCGGTTCTGAGAAATTAATAAGTTCAAAAATGTGGTTGAATGACCATAAACATAAATGTTTATATATCAATCACCCACGTTACGTAACTTTATACAAAAGAAAGAATGGCTATTGTCTAAATTTAAAGAGACATTATATTTTATAATTTAATTATTTGATACAATAGGCACGTGCCAGCTAAGTCAACAGATATGATTGTAATGATATAATAGAGTAATTTAAATTAGACTAATCCTTAAATTTATTGTTTCTACAAATATGTTAAAAGGAAAATATTTATTTTATTTTTAGAAAACTTGTTGCTTGTTTACCAAATTAGAGGAATCTTTCCAGTAATTATTCGGTAGATCAGCTGTTTATTTTCTTATTCACTTTTACTTTTATAAATGAATTAATGTCATTTATCGTTTCAAAGCTGAATATTTTTACTTTACAAAAAAAATAAATATTAATTATTAATAGAAAAATTAAATATAAAATCAATCATTCAATATAATTATTTGTTAATTATTTTGGTTTAAATAATTTATTGTGAGTTCGTTCTGAATGAAACTAAATGAAATCTTCTTATTAATTAACTTAAATTTTTCACCTTTTATTTAAACTCCTTTCTAACAAACTTATCTTTCCTCTATTGAGATTGTAAATAATCTCGTAGGCTTATCTATAAAAAAAATATAAAATAAAATTTAAATAAAATAAAAGAAACTTGGCGATTCCTAACAGCTATCAAGGTCAAATTCCCTATTCCCTAAATTAAATAATCTATTATAAATAAATTAATCTTGCAGATATTTTCCTCAAACACAAATTTATTTAACATGTTATTAATTCAACAACATATTAAAATGATTTAAGTTGGACAGAAAATAAATGAAAAATTTATTTATTTCTCTGAAAAATTGCTAAATAAATAATTTAAATAAATTATTTATTTCCTAAATTAACTATTTGTGGGAGGACAGGGATTCATAATCAATTGAATCTTACACATTAACAAATTGATCGCCTATTGCAATGAATTTGAGATATATGTATCTTCAAGAGACTTACGATTTGCTTTTGATACCACTTAAGGATCCAGATAATGAGGTGGTACTCCGATTTACCAGAAACCCCTCAAGTCTTTCACCATGGCGTGACTTTGTAGATTTATGTGTTTTTAATTAAAGTGATTAGACACTTTTTTGTTTCTTCTACTTTCCTAATATTGAGTTTGATTCTATTGTTTGTTAAAAAATATTTTATTTCTTATATAATTCTGAGTTGGAACGGTTGTTACACCAGCCTCTCAGATATCATATAAGATTTAAGAAAAAAATATAAATAATAAAAAATATAAATAATGAAAATTTAATATTTTAAACAATAAAAAGATTCTATGTAAATCACTTGTTCTTAATTCTCAAAAACTTACTTTATATTTGTTAAATCCAATCACAATTTATTTTCACGAAACTATCTGTCAAAAACTAATAATAATGATATAAATGTAGACCGATTGAAATTCAGAGAATGAATGTTCAAATTTGGGTCTCCTTCTCTATTTATTAACTCGAGAAGACGCTTCATCCCCCAAATTTCTCCGTATTCCCTGTATATTTAAATTTAGTAAATGTGTTAGAGCGAGTCTGACAGCTGATTGCTTGACAATCCGCGGTTTTCCCTTCCTACCTTTCTTCGTATACTTTTGCTGTATATTTCTTACCGCCAAATTTTCCCTCTAATCGCATTTTTCGCGGCGTCCTTTTTTCTTAGCCAATAATATTTAAATCGTTTTGGTAAGGACAGAGCGATTTCTCTCATTCTAATTCCGTTGTAACGTATACAGGGAACAATGCCATTGTTCAGCTGTCAATCATTTCTCAATTATTACTGTAATTTCTTTAAATCTTTAATATCTTAAAAAATAATAATTTGACAAAATTTTTACCTTTACCATTAATTTTTAAATAATTTTTACTTTCATTTAACATATAATTTTTATTTTAATATTATTATTTTAAGCAATTAAATAAAATAATTTACATTATTTTATGTAAAAAAATGAAAAATATCGTTAATTAATTTAATAATAGTTTATATTTATTTTTAATATTGTTAATAAAAAAATATTTAAATTAAAATTAAATTAATAATTTCTCTATTTTCGAAATTATATCTTTCATCTCTTACTATTATTTTTCCTTATGTATTCTTATATGGTGTTATCTATGAATGTCTTCTGTCTCTTTCTATTATTTCTGAAATTCTATTTCTCTAGATTTAAATTCATTTCTTAATATTTCTTTTCTTTGATTTTTATTAATAATTTATTTATAACTTTTTTCTTTTAAAATAATTAGTTAATTTTTTATAATAATTTTGCAAAATAAAATAATTTTTAATTATTTAGTTTATTGGTATTTAAGATAATGTAAAGGGTGATTTGTTTATTTATTATTAATTATTTAATATAATATTTAAACCTTAAATTTATTTTATCTATGCATTTTTATATTTCTAGGATTTCTATATTAGTGTATAGTTTAGGCAATCATATACACACACATATATACATATATACTCATTCTCCTGAGTGCAAGTGTACTCATGAAAACAGTATTTCTCTTTCTTATATTTTTCTTTAGCCATGTATATATATATATACCTGTACCAAAATATAACATTATATTTTTGAAATTAAATGATACTCTATTTTTTTCTTTACTTGCATTTAAATGAATATAATCTATTGACTATTGGAATAACTCTTCAATGCCCCCCTAAACTAATCATATTCTTTTGGCATAAAAGAATTGATTTGTTTATAAAATAGAAAAATATTCTCAATAGGCAATCTAAAGAGAAGAGAAAAAAAAATATAAAATTTTGATTACCCCCTTATTGCCCCCCTAAACGAATAAATTTATTATATCCTGTAATGAATTAATTTGTTTGAAATAAAAAATCAAAATTTATGTTCTTTTTAAAAAAAAATATAATAATATTTATATATATATTATATATATTATTATATATATTAGTATGGAAAAAATGAATGAAAGAGACAGAAGAGAACAGAAATAAATCACAAGATACTATATACTATCTAGTGACACTCAAAATTAGTCACAACACCAAGAGAAAATAAGAATAAGAAGGAAAAAAAAAATATAAAGAAAGTACATTTTCAATTCTTGAATGAATCAATTTATTAATTTTTAACAGTTTTTTTTATTTTAGAAAATAATACTTGGATTTTATAATCCGTATAATTTGGACCAAAAAGTTTTTCCAAGTTGATTTTTACCATTTCTGATTTTTTTATTTTGATATTTTTGATTTTATTATTATTTTTACTAATCTTCCTCCTTTCCTTGGAGCTTTTTTTATTTGTTTTGGTTGTATTAAAGTTCTTTTTCGTTTGTGTCGATTTATTTTTTGTTTTTATATTAATTTTAATTGTTCTCCTTATGTCAGTGACTGTGTCGGAGATTGTGGATCCCCGTTTTAAATCATATTTGTCGCATTCTCTATATTTTCGGGTCATATTCCCTTGATCACAAGTTGTAATCTCCATCTTAAAAAAAAAATAAAAGAAATTCCTCTTTTACTAGTATACCCCTTTTATTTATTTTTAACTATTTTTTTATTTTTAACTAATTTTTTATTTTTAACTAATCTTTATTTTTAACTATTTTTTATTTTTAACTAATCTTTATTTTTAACTAATTTTTATTCTTAACTAATTTTTATATAAATACCTTTTTAAAAAAGTTAATCCAATTTTCGGGATCCACTTCACTGACACCACACTTCACTTGTCACTGACAAATAAGAACTGACCAAAATTTTAAAATTATGACATTCAACTCTATATTTCAAATATAAATTCTAGAGTAAAAGGAAAATATTGTGTAATTTTGACTTTATTCAATAATATTGAATATGAATTTAGAGAAATGTTTCCAAACAAAATGAAGAGAAATCCAACCATTGCAGGCTTTTCTATATTGACTATTTATATATTACTTATTTACTATTTATACTTAACAATATTATTATTATAACTTTTATATATTTTTTTTTTATACATTTTTTTTTTTATTCGTTTTTTCGTATTTATTATATTTTTATTTGTATATATGTATATATGTATTTTTTTTTTTTTATATATGGAGAATAGATACTTAATGTCTATATCACTTTTATCTATCCTCTTCTTTCTTCTTAAAGTAAATATTACTTACTAATCACTAAACACTTAACGAAATTTTTATTTATTTATTTATATATATTATTTTTTAAATATTTTTTTATATGTAGAAATTGTTTATGTTTTAAATTTTTATTATTAATTAATATTATTGTTCTTAATTATTTATTATTGAATGTTCAAATAATTTAAATATTAATAAATAGATATTGTTTATTTAAAACACTTCACTACACTTTTTATTATTTTTGTTATTAACATTATTTTTATTTTTTATTTATATATATTATCACTTTGTTTTAATTAGAGTCTTTATCTCTTGAAATATATTTTTTTAAATCCTGATTATGATACATTCCTTTTTCCAGTCCTAAGTTACTATCCCATATGATATATGTACCTTTTTTTATAACTTTTTTTATTTCATATGGTCCTTCATAGACTTGTAGAAATTTAGCTATTATTTTATTTTCCTTATCAGACCTATTTAGTAATTTAATTAAGACTTTATCACCTACTTTAAATTCAGTTAATTTATGTGTGATATTGAATTTTTCCGATCTTCTTTTACCTTTTTTACAGATGTTATTATACGCGAGTTCTAATTTTCTTTCATAATCCATATTATTTGGAATATCTGGAAAATCGAACCATTTTTCCCACATTCTTCTTGGCTTTTTGTTGAGCTGAAGTTCTATAGGTGTAAACTCGGTAGTTTCATGGTGAGTTTCGTTGATACAATCTTCAATAATTGATATCCAATTCCACCAAGAATTATGTCTACCATTGGTAAGAGTTCTAAAAAATCTTGATAACTCCCTATGAATTCTCTCGACAATATTTCCTTGGGGGTGACGTATTGACGAGAAGACAGGTTGTATCCCCTCTTCTTTGAGTTTATTAGTCCATACTTCAGAAGTGAATTGTGTTCCATGGTCCGAAATAATTTTTTCTGGTTTTCCATATTCCTTTATATGATGTTTGAAAATTTTATTTATTAGCGCTATTGTTGTTATTTTTCTTATGGGGTATAATTTAACGTATTTACTAAACGCATCGATTGTTGATAAAATGTATTTAAATCCGCCTTTTGTTGCAGGTAAAGGACCGTAAAAATCGATTGATAAAATTTCTCCCGGTTTTTTCGGTGCATAATTTCTCATTTCCGCGTAATTAGTTTGATTAGAAATTTTATTTTTCTGACATGAGTCACAGCTAGCGATCCTATGCCTAATGACCTTGGAAAAATGCGGATAATAAAAATATTCATTTAACATGCGAAAAACTCTTTGTGGTCCTACATGTCCATACATTTCATGAGTTTCATCGATTAAATTGTTTATAATACTTTTTGTTATACATAATTTTTTTTTATTATCCCCGCTATTAAAATATAATATATTTTTTTCTATTAAATAACGCTTTGTTTTGCCGCTTTTAACTTCTGCGATTCTTTGTTTTGAAATTGAATCTAGGTTTTGTTCTTGTGAAATATTTTTTAATTTATTTCGCAATATTGAAGATGGTGTTTTAACTAATTTATACAAAAATAATTTGCCCTCATGTGAATTAATACCAATTTTGTATTCTTCATATGATGGTGCCCTACTTAGTACATCTGCAACTATGTTGTTTTTACCTGAAACATGTTCAATGTCAAAGTTGAAATCCTGAATTGCTAAAATCCACCTGGTTA
Organism: Leptopilina boulardi; assembly: GCF_019393585.1. Lineage (NCBI taxonomy): Eukaryota > Metazoa > Arthropoda > Insecta > Hymenoptera > Figitidae > Leptopilina > Leptopilina boulardi. Next base: position 236,853 of record NW_026137726.1, read on the forward strand.
TCCTACCGCTTATTAATTTGCACGTTTTTATGAACGTTAATGCTTTATGGTCCGTTCTTATGATTACACGAGTTCCTAGTATATATGATCGAAATTTCAGTAAGCTCCATACAATAGCAAGTAGCTCTTTCTCTGTCGTGAAATACGTCAACTCGGCTCCTTTCAACGTTCGACTCGCGAAAGCTATAGGTACGTGTTCTCCGTCCTTGTCTATTTGATACAATACGGCTCCTATCGCTACGTCGCTCGCGTCTGTTTGTAAATAAAACGGTTTTGATAAGTCTGGATAACTAAGAATTGTAAATTCACAAAAAAGATTTTTAACCCGTTTAAATGCTATATCCTTTTTTGAATTCCATTCCCATTTATTTTTATTTTTTAATAATTCAAGTAAAGGGACTATTTCTTGGGCATGATTTTTAGAAAATTTTGTATAAAAGTTAATAAGTCCTAAAAAACCTCTTAATTCTTTTAAATTTCTAGGTCGCGGAAAATTATGTATTGCCTTTATTTTATCAGGATCAGGTTTAATTCCGAGTGGTGTTAAAATATGTCCTAAAAATTTCAATTCCGGACGAAAAAAATGAGATTTTTCAAAGTTTATTGTCATGTTATGTTTTTCTAAACGATGAAAAATTTTTTCTAAGTGATAGAGATGTTCGTCAATATTTTGTGATGTGCACAGCATGTCGTCGATGAAAGTGATTACAAAATCGCCTATACCACATAGTACCTGATCTAACGCTCGTACCAACGCACTAGTACTTGTTTTTAAACCGAAAGGTACTACATTAAATACATAGCATTTACCTTCTATTATAAAACCCGTATATTTTTTAGATTCTTCCGATAAAGGAATTTGCCAAAAACTACTGACCAGATCTAAAGAAGACATCACTTTTACACCCGTACATCTTTGAAATAAAACTTCGGTTGTTTCCGCACGTTCATATTCATCGACTACAATTAAATTTAATTTTCGCGCATCTAAACAAAATCTAATAGTACCATCCTTTTTTAATGATATACATATTGGACTGATGTATTGCGTATTCATTTTTTTTAGAATTTTTAATTTAATTAATTTTTTTATTTCATTATTGACTTTATCACGCAATTTCATCGGAATAGGATATGATTTTTTAAAAAATGGTTTGCTATCATCTACTTTTATTTCGTGTTCGTATATTGAAATTCTACCCGGTTTTTTAGAAAAAACATTTTTATAACGTGAAATGAGTTTATAAAATCTTTCTTTATCGTTTTTGTTTAAAACAGTACATTCCGCTATTTTATTTTTAATTTCATCTTCAGTTATTTCAAATTCGAACTGTGTGTCTTCATAATCGTTGTTTATTTCTAAATCTTTAATTACATTTGGGGCATCTTCTAACATTTCCATTCCCGTTAATTGATTGACAATAATTTTACTAATATCATTATTATTATTTTGATTAATTTCATTATCTTTAATTTCTTTTAAGATTTCATTTTCAAATTCATTTTCAATTTCATTAATTTCAATATTTTCATTTTCGCGAATAATTTTTATTTGATTTATATTTTCTTTAAGCATTTCCATAGTTAATGCTTCTTCTTCTCTAATAACAATAACAATATCTTTTTCAAAATCTACTTTAGTTTGAAATGTTTTTAAGAAATCAGCACCCACTAAGCAATCACAATTTAATTTAGGAACTACTATAAATGTATATTGTGCATTATAACCACACATTTCGAATTGTATCAATAGCTGAAGTTTTAATTTTACAGGGCGTTCTCCAGTTGCACCTACAATACTCATTCCAACTACCGGTAATGAAAGACATTTTTCCATTTCTTTTATATTATTCTCATAAAAATCTTCCGAAATACATGTTACTTGACTTCCGGTATCTATAAGTGTTTTTACTTTTTTATTAAACATAATTATTTCTACAATAGGACATCTACCTAGTTGATTTAATAAACGATAATTTATATTTTTTAATAATTCTCTACGTAAATCTAATGGAATTATTTCTTCTGATTTTTTATTTTGTTTTTGTGTATTTTTTTCGTTATTTATATTTAAAAGCGTCATTGACCTCGGATTTGTATACCTCGTACACGTGTTTACAAACCCGAGGTTTATAAGTTTTCCGAAGTCGATGAAGGTTCTCCACAATCATTTATATCACTTTTTGGATTTTTGCATTTTTTTGTTATATTTACACATGCTTGTTGACAACCTTCATTATTTTGGTTATTTACATTTTGTGAAAATTTGTCCTCTTGCTTAACATTATAAGGTGTATATCTTGCATTTTCTACATAACCATTGTTATAATTTTGACGCTGATTAGGATAATTTTGATAATTATTTTGTCTATTATTGTAATTGTTAAAATTATTACCCGAGTATTTGTTTCTATCATAATTTTGATCTCGGTAATTTTTATTTGGAAAATTTGGATTAAATTTAAAATTTGGATTGTTTTGAAAATTTTGTTGTTTATTATTGTCATTACTTTTATTTTGATAATTATTACCTTGATTAAAATTTTGATTTGTATTACTATAATTGGGGTTACGGTTAAAATTATTTGTTCTACTTTGATTTTTATTTTCATATTGTTGTCGACTATAATTATCAAAATTATTCTTTGGATTGTTTTGAAAATTATTACTTTTATTTTGAAAATTTCTTTGTGAATTTACTGGACCAGTCCTATCAAATTTTTCTAATAAGTCTAATAAATTATTAATTGTATTAATTCCTCTCATTAATACGGCTGTATGTATATCTTCATTAAAATGTCTGGCAATTTTAATGACTATCTCATTCTCCAAAGGTGATGGAATTAAGTCTTTAGCTTTGTTTATTATTTTTATTGCATAAGCTGACCTCGATAATTTTCCGCTTGGATTATATTGACCAAATTCTAAGTTCGTACTTATTTTATAACGAATATTTTCATTCCAAAATCTATTAATTAATTTTTCTTTAAAACTTAAAAAATTGTCATCATCTGACTTAACTAAATTCCACCATTCTTTAGAAAACCCTTCTAAGCATGTTTGTATGAAGTACTTGAATTCTGAATTTAAAATGTCATTAACTTGAATATAATCTTCTAATTCTTTCAAAAAAATCATGGGCCTCTCCTGAGTAGTTCCAGAAAATTTAGGAGGAGTGTATTCTCTTATCCATGAATTTTTATTAGAATTATCATTATTTCTTATTCTACTTATTTTTTGTTCAAAATAAACTTGATTTTCCTGAATTGTTTTTATTTTATTTTCGTTATCTAAACCCATAATTGTATTTTCTTCAGTAGTCAAATGTAAGTCATTAATTTTGCCATTCATGTCGTGAATTTTTTTATCTACTATGTCCAGTGATTCATCTACATTTAATTTTAAATTTTCACATATTTTTTTATTAATTTCAATACCGGTGTCTACTCTATCATATAATTTAGCTTTTAATTGTTCGATTTCTTTTTCATTTTGTTCTATTTTTTTACGAATTTTGGATCTTTCTTTTGTGCATGTATCAAAATTTTCCTTTTGTTTAATATTTAATTTACCTAATCCCTTTTTTACTTTTTTAACCGTTATACCTAATTCTTTCATGAAATCATCAAAATCTTTTTCAGTTTTGTTTAATGTTTCTTGTTCTTCATCATTTAAATCTAATTCTTCATCACTATCAAAAAGAGAAATCTGAGTGATTTCTTCATCGAAAACCTCTAAAAATCCTCTATCTTTACTTTGTTTTTTAGATATTGTACCTGTTTTCTTTACTTTTTTATTATTTTCATTTGTAGGCGATTTATTTTCTTCATCTGAAAAAGGTTTTGATGCTTCATTATTTTTATTTTGTTCGGGATCCATTTTTAAATACACAAAACAAAAACAAAAGAAAAAAAAAAATTTTAATTTTATATATATATATTCAATATTTCTATAATTGTGAATGATTTTCAGTGCACTCTTTTTATTCTTCTAATTTCTATTATTTTGTATAATGTATATTCTTAAAGAAAAAGAGAAAGAAAGAAAGAAAGAAAATTTCATTCAATTCAAATTCATTCAGAAAACGAAAACACCAGGGGTACCAGTTGAAGCATTATTAACTCTCAGACCGGGGATATATACTATTATACGTGTTTGTGTTTACCTTCTTATCTATCTTAGCCCTGATTTGATTCGGTTCTGAGAAATTAATAAGTTCAAAAATGTGGTTGAATGACCATAAACATAAATGTTTATATATCAATCACCCACGTTACGTAACTTTATACAAAAGAAAGAATGGCTATTGTCTAAATTTAAAGAGACATTATATTTTATAATTTAATTATTTGATACAATAGGCACGTGCCAGCTAAGTCAACAGATATGATTGTAATGATATAATAGAGTAATTTAAATTAGACTAATCCTTAAATTTATTGTTTCTACAAATATGTTAAAAGGAAAATATTTATTTTATTTTTAGAAAACTTGTTGCTTGTTTACCAAATTAGAGGAATCTTTCCAGTAATTATTCGGTAGATCAGCTGTTTATTTTCTTATTCACTTTTACTTTTATAAATGAATTAATGTCATTTATCGTTTCAAAGCTGAATATTTTTACTTTACAAAAAAAATAAATATTAATTATTAATAGAAAAATTAAATATAAAATCAATCATTCAATATAATTATTTGTTAATTATTTTGGTTTAAATAATTTATTGTGAGTTCGTTCTGAATGAAACTAAATGAAATCTTCTTATTAATTAACTTAAATTTTTCACCTTTTATTTAAACTCCTTTCTAACAAACTTATCTTTCCTCTATTGAGATTGTAAATAATCTCGTAGGCTTATCTATAAAAAAAATATAAAATAAAATTTAAATAAAATAAAAGAAACTTGGCGATTCCTAACAGCTATCAAGGTCAAATTCCCTATTCCCTAAATTAAATAATCTATTATAAATAAATTAATCTTGCAGATATTTTCCTCAAACACAAATTTATTTAACATGTTATTAATTCAACAACATATTAAAATGATTTAAGTTGGACAGAAAATAAATGAAAAATTTATTTATTTCTCTGAAAAATTGCTAAATAAATAATTTAAATAAATTATTTATTTCCTAAATTAACTATTTGTGGGAGGACAGGGATTCATAATCAATTGAATCTTACACATTAACAAATTGATCGCCTATTGCAATGAATTTGAGATATATGTATCTTCAAGAGACTTACGATTTGCTTTTGATACCACTTAAGGATCCAGATAATGAGGTGGTACTCCGATTTACCAGAAACCCCTCAAGTCTTTCACCATGGCGTGACTTTGTAGATTTATGTGTTTTTAATTAAAGTGATTAGACACTTTTTTGTTTCTTCTACTTTCCTAATATTGAGTTTGATTCTATTGTTTGTTAAAAAATATTTTATTTCTTATATAATTCTGAGTTGGAACGGTTGTTACACCAGCCTCTCAGATATCATATAAGATTTAAGGAAAAAATATAAATAATAAAAAATATAAATAATGAAAATTTAATATTTTAAACAATAAAAAGATTCTATGTAAATCACTTGTTCTTAATTCTCAAAAACTTACTTTATATTTGTTAAATCCAATCACAATTTATTTTCACGAAACTATCTGTCAAAAACTAATAATAATGATATAAATGTAGACCGATTGAAATTCAGAGAATGAATGTTCAAATTTGGGTCTCCTTCTCTATTTATTAACTCGAGAAGACGCTTCATCCCCCAAATTTCTCCGTATTCCCTGTATATTTAAATTTAGTAAATGTGTTAGAGCGAGTCTGACAGCTGATTGCTTGACAATCCGCGGTTTTCCCTTCCTACCTTTCTTCGTATACTTTTGCTGTATATTTCTTACCGCCAAATTTTCCCTCTAATCGCATTTTTCGCGGCGTCCTTTTTTCTTAGCCAATAATATTTAAATCGTTTTGGTAAGGACAGAGCGATTTCTCTCATTCTAATTCCGTTGTAACGTATACAGGGAACAATGCCATTGTTCAGCTGTCAATCATTTCTCAATTATTACTGTAATTTCTTTAAATCTTTAATATCTTAAAAAATAATAATTTGACAAAATTTTTACCTTTACCATTAATTTTTAAATAATTTTTACTTTCATTTAACATATAATTTTTATTTTAATATTATTATTTTAAGCAATTAAATAAAATAATTTACATTATTTTATGTAAAAAAATGAAAAATATCGTTAATTAATTTAATAATAGTTTATATTTATTTTTAATATTGTTAATAAAAAAATATTTAAATTAAAATTAAATTAATAATTTCTCTATTTTCGAAATTATATCTTTCATCTCTTACTATTATTTTTCCTTATGTATTCTTATATGGTGTTATCTATGAATGTCTTCTGTCTCTTTCTATTATTTCTGAAATTCTATTTCTCTAGATTTAAATTCATTTCTTAATATTTCTTTTCTTTGATTTTTATTAATAATTTATTTATAACTTTTTTCTTTTAAAATAATTAGTTAATTTTTTATAATAATTTTGCAAAATAAAATAATTTTTAATTATTTAGTTTATTGGTATTTAAGATAATGTAAAGGGTGATTTGTTTATTTATTATTAATTATTTAATATAATATTTAAACCTTAAATTTATTTTATCTATGCATTTTTATATTTCTAGGATTTCTATATTAGTGTATAGTTTAGGCAATCATATACACACACATATATACATATATACTCATTCTCCTGAGTGCAAGTGTACTCATGAAAACAGTATTTCTCTTTCTTATATTTTTCTTTAGCCATGTATATATATATATACCTGTACCAAAATATAACATTATATTTTTGAAATTAAATGATACTCTATTTTTTTCTTTACTTGCATTTAAATGAATATAATCTATTGACTATTGGAATAACTCTTCAAAGCTTAGGGACATTTCGTATTACTAATTGCCACTGATGCTAAAATTTCAAAAGTTATAAAGGAGGAGGGCTCATAACCCCTATATTTGGGCCATTTAGGATATTGATTTAAATGATTGAAATGTATTTTTTTACAGAGAAGAAATATATTTTTGATGATTTAAGGTGAAACGGGCGAATTTTAGTCATATTAATCCTTTGAAATGAAGGGTTTTTGGCGGACAAGTTTTGTAAAAAATTGTTGGATTCACTTGAAACTTGTTACTCGGAGGTTATTTAGGATCGCTGATTACGAATCTGAAGTCGTATTTTCAGAATTCCCGTTTCACCTTAAATCATCAAAAATATATTTCTTCTTTGTAAAAAAATACATTTTAATCATTTAAATTAATATCCAAAATGGCACAAATATAGGGCTTATGGGCCCTTCTCCTTTGATCTTACTGTAAATTGTTTTTTTTTACTACTAATTTAAATTTTATTTTTTATATTCTATTATTATTATTATTATTATTATTATTATTAATATTATTATTTGTTTTATCCTAGGCAACGCAAGCAAGTAAAGGTTTAAGGTTGCTTTTAAATTTCAATATAATTTATTAAATATATTAAGTTACAAAACTCATTGTAATTAAGTTGAATTGGCCGGAGATATTTATATTTCGTCGGTAAATGCTAGACTGGTTAAAAGGTTCAAGTACGGTACATGCCTTCAGATAGGCATTTTCATAACCTTAAATTTGGCAATTATTTTGAAAAATATAGATCTGACAACGTCGCATTCAAAATGTTAGTTTTTAGTAAAAAAAAAAGGATCTGACAATTTGTACAGCCAAGTGGTAGATAACCGTTCAAATACAATTTCTTTAAAGCAATTAGGATTAATCCTCACTATCTCTCGACCCTTGCAATAAAAAGGTAGATGTGAAAATTCGGTTCAGTTTGTTTCGAATTATAAACCGATAGTTTTGACAAAATGTTTATTGTACATAGAAATTCATATAATAAATTTTATGAACCTTAAGAATTTGGAATTTTGAATTGTCATATTGACCTTGAGTTGAAAATTAGTTTTTTACAATCATTTCAGTTTTATAAAAATATATCATGACTAAATAAAAAAATAAGATATAAATATTAATATACTTTTAATGATAACGACGTAACATTACTATTATTATCAGTACCCAAGTAGAAATTTCCCTTGTATTGCCCTACGTTTTTGAAATATTATTTTATGCAATGCTGAAATGCTTTTAACACCAAACATCGGATTAAATATATGTTCTTTAGAAAATAATGGATTTCCGTACATTGTGCGATAATAGCAACCTTTAGAAATTGTTGAAAAAATCTGAAAAAAATTAGGAAAAATTTTTTTTACCATGTAAAAGAAATTAAGCGGGTAAAACTTAGAAAAATTTAAAAAAAAATTTTTGGACCTTGTCTAATATTGCACTATTTATACTTCCGGTTATGTTTTCTAACTCCTAGACAACCAGGGCGTATTATAATGGTAGCGAATAATGTCTAGATAAATGATTATGATTTTTTCCCTTTACATGTGGTGAAAATGTTAAGAATTATTTTTTGAATAAAATAAGCCATTTTTCTTTTAAATCGGATTTTTTTAAATTAAAGCAGCGATATGAAAAAAATTTTCTTATAAATCTAAAGAAATAATTTTTGTAAATTAAACATTTTTTTTTTAAACTTAGGATCTGTTCTTCCAACGGATGTTACGAATAATAATATTTTAATTTCTTAAATGTCAAATAAATATTTCTTTCCAGAAGTATGTATTTTCCAGGTATAAACGTCCTTAAAAATCAAGAGGTACCAATTTTTCCGAGTTGGCAAAGCTCTTGAATTTTTTTATTTATTAACTTTTTACTTAGTTTTCCACTTATTATTATTAAAAATAGTGTTAGTACTTACACAGTAATAGCGCAAAAACTGTAAGGGCCAAAATTGGATTTTTAATGAGTAGAAAACCCATCGTTAGCCATAATACCAAGGAATTAAACTGAAAATTGACTTCTTTTTTACTTCAATAACATTTTCCATACTTTTGTAGGAAACATTCTTTTGAAATTTTTTTTTTTTTGAATGTTATTAGTCAATGTTTTGAAAAAATTACTTTTTTAAGAAATTAAATTTTTTATTCACAATTTCATGCATAAGAATAAAAAAAAATTGTTTTTTCTAAATCTTTTATTATTTCTTCCTATAATAATAAATTGCGTGCGAAATAATAGTTATCATAAATCGTTAGGAAAAAAAAGCAATTTATAAGAGTTATAATTTAATTTTTTTTTCAACTATGAAATGACATAAAGTGTGTTTCTTTCTTTAAAATCTCTGTTATATGTACTTGAACGTTTGGTCGTTGTTCAAAACAAATAGGAAAAAAAAAGAATTTCGAGAATACTATTCTTTTCATACAAGGAGAACATTTACACTCAACACAGATTGAACTGTAGGTAACTGCAATATTTCTACTACGGCCATTGTCCTATATTGCAGTAAAAATTGAAAAAAAATATATTTCACTTTTTAACAGAAGAAAGCATTTTCTTAATAAATTTCTGGTAGAGACGACATAATTTTTTTTCAATTTTTTAAAAATCAGATTTAAAAATACAATTTGAAATATTTTTGATAAATTACATCTCTATCAAATAGGTATGTTAATTTTCTAAAATCGAAACTAAATCTAATTATAGCTGTTGTGAAAAGTAATAAATAAAATCCACAAATTTCAATAAACAAAACTGTCTTAAAATTTATCTTTTATATTTTATTTCAAATTTATACGGGGTTAGTAAATTTTATTTTATTTTTTAAATATCATTGTGCATTACTTACAATTTAACAATTGTAAATTTATTTTCGATAATTTTGAAATATTTAAAATATCTACTTTGTTCATTAGTAGCTTCGTGTAATTAATTTTTAAAAAACTTGGGTAAAAGATCAAGTGTAATAAAATGAAAGTCAACGTAGCTGATCGGTCAAAGTACACAGCTCGCGTCACAAGGGTCCTGAGTTCAAACCCCCATGCGTGCGAGTTTTAAAGAAAAATTTATAAAGGCCCTGATAAATTTTTCCCTAAACAGGATATTGGTCGGAAACAGTAACAGTCTTTATAGGACTATTACTCTTTGAAACATTCAAAAAGTTTAAAAATACAACAATAAAAATAATGAAACCTTTCATTTTTTGAAATAATTTTTTATTTAAATATTTTTTATAACAGTTATTGATTTTTCTAATAATAACTACAATAATAATTTTAAATTTTACACTCAGGTGGATAAATCCATTTTATATGAATTATTATTATAATTATTTTTATAATTTAAAAAAGATTAATATAGATTTAAAAATAATTGTTATTTGTCATAACCTATTATTTCAATATCTGACGTTGTTTGACATTCGTGCAATCCACCATTTATTAGATGTATCCTTATAATCGTACAATATCCTATAAAATTAATTGCCTAATTAGCAAAAAATAAATAAACAAATTAAAAAAAATGATTATTTTTCACATCTTTTTAGTAAAGAAAAAATATTTCCATATTCAGGCAGAAAATAATTTACAATTTTTTTTGAAAAAAAAAAACTTCCTCACTTACCAAAACCTTGCTTCGCGGGAGTAAATTTATCAGAATCAAATTTACTACATTCATAGTATCCAGGACGAGACGATGGTTTCATACATTTTTCTAAAATTAAAAAAAAAAAAAAATTGATGAATTAAAGAAAAATGAAATTTAAATTTTTTAAAAATTAACTACCTATATTTCTAAAATTAAAAAAAAAGTTGATGAATTAAAAATTTTTTTAAACAATTACCTATGGCTTGTTGTGCAGTTAACAAGTTAGTGTAATCAAATGCAGATGAAGGTTCAGATAAACATGCATAGAAACAAAGACAAACGATGAAGAAAATTAATACTGAACGCATTTTTATAATGTATTTTTTAAAATTAGTTTATAGGCAAAGAGAAAAAAGAATGAAGTAGTTTTTCAATCAAGAACATTTTATCTAACTTTTTATGTATATTTATATAGTTGCCGACGTATACATTATTTAACTATAGATAAGGCAAGTGTAAAACTTCAGAAAATTCTTTACAAAGTTAATGAAGTGTTAATAAGTAGGATTCATAAATATTCATAACGTGTGTGCTGCTTCAAATTAGAATCCTTCTCAAATTTTATTCTGAAACAAAAAAAAAATGTATTTTTTAATGTGAAATTATATATAACATTTTTAACATTTCTTACGATTTTATTTCAGTAATTAATTAATTTTATTAATTAATAATTTGTTCTTAATTGATTATTTAATGAAAAAATTAATTCATTGTTCAATGAATTAAATTAAATTATATTGATTAATGAACAAAGAAACCCCTCTCTGGATAATATGTAAATTCTATAACTGTAATATATCATTGATTACAGACAAAGTTTCAATTATTTATATAGTCTAATAAAGACATTAAATCATCTGATGTTAATTTTTATGAAAATAATTTTAATAGATAAATTTTTTTAATTCCTGTGGAAAATGATTATTCCATTAATTTTTCTATATTACCTAAAGATTATAATACATTTTTCAGATAATTTAATAATGTTCGATAATGTTCAAAATTAAAAATGCCGGATCCAATATGGCGGAATTTTTTTTCTAAAAATTCGACACCTAGAAATTCTGTAAAGTAAAAATTTGTTTAAAAATAAATTCCGTTAAATTCCAATTCGAAAAATGAATATATTCATCTAAAAAATAATTACATCTAATATAAAATTCTTAAAATTGAAAATTCTAAATTTTTATGCAGTAATCATGCCGCCCATATTTTAACATATTATAATTTTAGTAATATTTATTTTTTTTTATACTTTCACGTACCAAAGTTTCTCGAAATGAGAAAGTAATTTATATCATATATATTACTTTTGCTGTGATTGAAAATTCAGAACACGATTTCGTGTTACCCCTTAAGCTTTACCGAATTTTAATGTTGCGCGATTCAAGATATTTCCCCATGGAACAAAATGCATCTTCTTCATGATGATGTTCTTTTATACTCGACGCGGTGAAAAATCTTTGAAGCGAGAAATCTTAGTGTCCGCTTTTAAAAAATAGAATCACAAGAGAATTTTATATATATATATATATATTTCTCAATTCATTTTTCAATTTAATTCAGATCACGATTTCTCATAAGCAGCTGTATACAGAGTTATCTGCATTAATATCTCTTTAGACTTCATTCTAGAAAATAAAAAAGAAATTTTCTTTATTAATTTTTTATTTTTTCTTTTCTATTTAATAAAAATTTTATTTGTGCATTTTACAAGCGTCAAAAATATATATATGTATATATAGAAGTCACTTCAAATCTTGTCCTTATTTTCCTCGCGTTTTAATCAGTTTCAACAGTGAATTTGATTTGGAATGAGGATGTCAATTTAGCAAAACTAACTTCTTGAAATAATATTTATTTATTAACCCATTTATACAGACAAGCAGAGAAGGTAAAATTAACTATTAGAATTCTAGGGAGTTGAAATATTTTTTTTTTTTAAATTTTAACATTTTTTTTAACAATATAAGTTTTAAAAAAATTATGTCGTACATGTTCTCCTGGTAATTTTTTATGTAGAATTAATTAATTAATTAACAATTAATTGTTATTAATTTTTTTTTCTTATTTCTAACGAATTGTTTAAATAATTATTTAATTTAAATGCGCCATTGATTATATAAGATGGAAATAAATTTTTTAACCGTTTCATCTAGTTAGAAAAAACTGGACATTTAAAAAAAGAAATCTACAGTTTTTCATATAGTTTTTAGGGTCCCTAGTTACGAACATGAGGTCAATTTTACAAAATTAAAAATGGCGGATCCAATATGGTGATCGAAAATTTAAAAAACATTTAGATTTGATTATAACTTGTTTCTCGTGGGTTTTTGGGGTAGCTGATTACGAATCTGATGTCAGTTTTCAAAATTCAAAATGGCTTATCCAATATGGTGGTCAAAAAAAAAATTTTTTAATCGTTTAGTTTTGCTTGAAACTTGTTTCCTCGGGGATTTTCGAGTAAATATCAAATTGAAAAAAATCAAAGGAATATAAAAAATTTTTCCATTTGAATTTTAAAAAACTGATATCGAATTCATAATCAACAACCACAAAAACCTCCAGGTAATAAGTTTCAAAGGATTTCGAACGAGTTTTAAAAAATCACCACACAGTTATAGTTTTAAATAATTCACTGTTGTTGGAGTACTAGGCAAATATTGTATAAAAAATATTTAGTAAAAATAAATTTTAAATAGTCAAATGAGAAAAAATAAATAAAATTTATGTTATATAGTTATATAGAAAAGTTTCAAATAAAATAATTATTTTTTTAAAATAATTAATTATAGATTAATTAATACAATTGAGATAAATTCTTTTTTTAAAAAAAAATTTCTACGGTTTTTAATTGAAATATATATGTATAGAATTAATTGAAAATAATTACATGAAAAATTTATTTGATTTTTTTATATATAAAAATACGTGTATATGTGAAAAAATTTCTCCTTTTTCTCATTCAACTGGGATTTGGTGCTACAAAAAATGAAGTATCGACCAACCAGTCTGTACGAGGTACTTGGAGGCACCTCGTTAAACTTAAAACATACTCTACTGACACAACGGAAAGATACTCACTTGGTTTGAAATATTCATATGATAACTGGTTGTTCGTATAAAGGTAAATGACCTATATATATATATATATGAGTTTTCCCAATAATCCGTTATTCAATTATCGTGCACTTAAGTTTTCTGAATAAATCAAATTTTTCTCAAATATAATTTTTACATAAAAGAAATATAGAGGATAATTAAAAAATTGTGTTTGATAGGGTAAAAATATGGCATCAATAAGTTCTAAAAATCAATTGTGAGAATTTTCATTTAATAAAATTTAATTAGACAGAATTTTCATTCTGCCGAATTTTTATTTGTTTGAATTATTATTTTTGCAAAATTGTTATTAAACCAATCTTCTATATTAGAGAATTTTTATATGAACAAAAATTTACTTTACAGAATTTTTACCATTTAATCAAATTTTCATTTGTCAGAATTTTTATTTGCTCAAATTTTCATTTAACCGAATTTCTAATTGATAGAATTTTTATTTGCCTAAAATTGCAAATGGCCGAACAAACAATAGACAGAAAGATTTTGGCGTGATTTTTAAAATGAACTAATCAAAAATCATGTTCGGTCACTTGCAGTTTCGGACAAAGGGAAATTTTATCAATTTTATTCAAAAAAATTCTACCAAATAAAATTTCATTAATTAAATTATTTTTAATTCAGTATTAATTAATTCTTTTACATTTTTCTCACCGTTTATTATAAATAAATAAATAAATTTTGTAAATAAAATATTAAGTTTTGCAATTAAAAACTCTAGTCGTGACGAGTTAAATAAAACATAAAACAAAAATTGTAGAAAGTAGTTACATTTTTTTTTTTGTGTTTCATGAAGAAACGACAATGTAGGGCATATATAAAACAAAACAGTTGAAACGCAGTACACGATCTCTTCAACTTAAAGTGCATGTGTCAAACGTCGGATTTTATTTCATGTGTGTAGTAATGGGTCGAAATTATACGTGAAACAAAAAAAGGGTTTCCAACAAATATGAAAATACCAACTTTTGGCCACATGAAATTTTATTATTTTTCTTATTACTTTTTTTATTTTTACAACTTTTTCTCATAATTTTAATTTGTTGTTTTTTTATGATATTTATTTAAAAATATTTACAAGATGAAAAACAAATTTTTACACGATTAGCCTAAATATTTATTTTTAAAAGTGACACGCTGAATTTTAAAAAGATGAATATTATGGAAAAAAAGATGAAAGATAAGGGAAAAATGTATTGTATATAAATTTGTTCATTGGTTTGAAAAATTTACAATTTTCAAACTATAATAATAGTAGCTGCTAATAATTTGAAAAAAAACTACGTAAAAATTGTAAATTTATTTTCTTACAAATAAACAAAAAATATAAATTTTTTTTAAAAATTTTTTCTGTTACGGAAAATGGAGGAAAACTTATAGTTGAATCCGTGGCTCTTGTAATGGTTTAATACCACTTACAAACAACCCTTGGAAGAGTGTGAGGGACCCACTATAAAAAGTAGATTATTTCGAGCCAATCTTCGCCTCGGGGATAAGAAATGTGAGGAAAATAGAAAGACGTGTAAGCGCACTATACTAGGTTTAACGAGGTATCTCCTTTTGTTGCTCCCGGTATTATCGCAAATCGACTGCATTCCGGAAACGACGATACTTTTAAGTAAATAAGTCCCCAACAGTAATTCATTTCCTGGAACAGGAAAAAATTGTTTTTTCACAAACATTACTATACTTTTTTTCAATATATAGAGAAAAATAAATATTTTTTTCAAAAAAAGTATTCTAAAAAATGGGACGTATGAATATTACTCACATTATAGAACTTATTGAAACTAATTTTTATTAACAGAAATTCTATTTACATAAATTTTTAAGTGAGAGAATTTTTATTTCACCGAATTTCCAGTTGACCGAACTTTTACTTGTCCGAATTGTCATCTGACAGAACTATTAAAACGTCGAATTGTTTAAATTTCGAATTACAAAAAGATCGAATTTCTGAAAAGTTGAATTTTTATTTGATTAAATTTTCGATTTTTTCGATTATAAAAAGATTTAAACTTTCACAAAAATAATTTTTCATTTATTTCTTTACATGTATACTTTTATTTTAAATTTAAAAAGAAATTAAAAAGAATTAAAAAATTTTTAATTAATTTTAGATGCTAAGATTTTTGAGTAGAGCATGTTAATTATTCTCTTTTTAATCTTATTAAATTTTTAAACATTTTCATTATAATATTTGTCGTTTAAATTTAGTTTTATAAAATAATAAAATTTTAACAACTAAAATTAAAACAAATAATAAATACAAAAATATAAAAAAAAATTCTAAATTTTAAATAAACATTTATTATTCTAACATCATAATTATAAATATAAAACTTTTTATCTCTAAAGTAGTTTTATTTAAAAATATAATTATACCTCTTAAATCATATATTAATAATAAATTAATAAAGTTACCAAAAATATATTTTAAATAAATAATTTTTTAAAATTAATAATTAATAAATAGAATGCTTGGGAAATATGCAATTTATGACTGGCCATAAAGTCGAACTGTTTATTTAGACATTTTAGAGAGCGCCTGGTTTATATAAAATATAATTAATTATTTATTAAAAGCCATATTTAGTAAAAAGAAAGATAATGAGGTTATATGTTAATGATCCGTGAGGGAATGGATTTGTGAAAATTAACCTATGTTTTCGAAGAAATTGATCAGTTATAAATATTGACAATTTTTATTTAATTAATGAGGCAAAATAAATTACATAATATATAGAAAGAATAAAATTTAAATAAGTCTCGAACTTATTTAGAATTTAATAAACAAAAAAATAATATTTAGTCAAAATCTACTGATGCTTACAACAAATCAATAGTGTTTCCTTACATTTATTGAATTTAATTTTTTTTTTATTTAACATAGTCGGACAAATCGATTTACCAATTCCTCCTCGAATATTGTTTCCAATTTCATAACAAACTTTCTTAACATTTTTATGACAAAAGAAAAATAAGATTTTAACTAATTTATTAAAAGTGAATCAAAAACGTGTCCTTCAACCAGAATGTGAGTAACGTGAAGAACGCGCACTCATCTGCTCGTTCGATATGTTTCATTGGATTTTGCTCGCCAGAGGGTGCATTGTCATTTGCGAAAGGGCGCGTTTATTTAAATTCGCCTTTCACAAATGACAACATGCGCACTCGCTATTATGCTATTTACTAAATTGTCCATGTAAAGTAGAGCTTCGGAGTATTGAATAATAAAATAATATAAAATATTTTCAATCAGCTATAAATAAGAGGCTGTTAGTTTTAGTTGCTGAAGTAGGCTTAAAAGCACCCTCAAGTTGCATTTAAGATTCTTCTCACTTCAATTCTGAGAATCTATTGGTATTCTTAAATTGCGCTTGTGTTTGGCTGCATTCAAAGAATTTAAACAAAATAAAATAAAAAACAAACGGCAGAATCTTAAATAAAAAAATAATAAGTAAGAAAATATGAGATTTGCTTTTCGGTTTCAGTCGCACATAGTAAAAATTTGAAAGAAGTCTAAAAGCTCGACTTCACCTTTACTCTATCCAGGTCGAGGACTAAAAATTTTGATTTCACTTTATCATAAATATAAAAGTATAAATCCATAGTGTCGGGATTTTTCAAGGTTCGAGGAGTAAATTTTTACGTCTGAACTATAATACTTATATAGGAAAAAGACCGATCGCAGTGTATAGACTTTTCGAGGTAACCGGTGCAAGAGCCGCAAAACCAACGGGATTTATTACCCCACTAGTAATGGGGTAACGTGCTTCTGACCGATAAAGCGACAGAATATATATTGCTAAACATGTTGTACCATGCGGTGTTGCGAGATACTTTTGTCAGTTTGGCTCTTAAGAATTTTTTTGGCCATGATGTACAAATTCTATAGTTGAATGATTTCTATTCAAGTGCCAAACAATTTTATTATTCACTGAAAATTGATAGTGAAAATTTTACATTCTCTTTTTTTTGTTAATAAAAGAAGAAAACAAAATAACTTGAAAATTGTTTCGATTTTTAAAGTTACTGGCAATATATTTCTTGCTTTATTGTAGTTAAATTTATCGCTATGCATATACATTGCTATATATTTTACTACAGTTGATACATATATTATTCGTGTTATATAAATTTGGATATTGTTTTAAAATTATTTTTTCCTGTAGTAATCTCGAGAGGATATCTAAAAAATTTTAAGAAAAATTTTGTTAACTTTGGGTGATTGTTCTTTTGCATATATTTTTTTATTTTGCTATTCATAGAAATAAGCTTTATAAAATAATTATAGATTTAATTTTAAAAAAATACTAATTTAAAAATGTATAATTATAAAAAATCATAAAGTTATATATAGGTGACAAAGATGAAAATATATAGAATTCGTTATTTTTATTGTTAAATTTAAATTAGAGGAACAACCAAAATGATAGAGACAGACATTCCTCGTGGGATATTATTGCTTTTGAATGTAATCGATGTTCGATAACCCCAAAATCCTTGGCCTTTGTACGTTTACAGTTAACTGTGGCATGCAGCTAATGTTTAGAGTACCAGATTCACTTTGGTGACTGATTAATGATGACCTATCTCTTCTCACTGTATGCGAAGTAAATGATTATCTTGAGCATCCTTTAATTATGTAAAATATCACTTGCAAACGTTAAAGAATTTCTTTCAACAGAAGAAAAATAAAAATTTAGATATTTAATAAAAACTAATTTTTATTTTACATAAAATTAAAAATGAACTTTTAATCAATGTAATTATCACTATCTTAATAATTTTTTGTTTCATTTCATCAGAGCTTTTCTTTGAATTTGAATACCAATTCTAATTATACTATCAGGTTATTGTCATACAGATTAGTCCGGTAAACTCCGAAATTTGTTCCGTTTTTGTAACTAGTAAATCTGGAATTAATCCGGTTTAATCCGAAGTCAGTTTGATAAAACGTAACTAGTGAATGCAGATTCTGGATTTACTAGTTACACAAGACGAATTAATTTTGGATTATACGGGAATAATTTCGCATTCACTAGTTATGCATGATCAAAATAATTTCGGATTAAACCGGATTATTTACAGATTTACTAGTGTAACGCGGTATTCTGTCGCGTACAAATGACTTTAAAAAAATAATAAATTAAAATAAATTTTGTAAATAAACGACACCAGGGTGGGAAGCCAACCATAATGAATGTAAAACGTTTTGAATTATAAAAATTCTTTTCTTATGATACTCACTTCATTTTCTTTAAATAATCAAATTCACGTATTAACAAACCAAGTTGCCAAAGTCATCAAATCAATAGTCGACCTATAATAAATGAATTCGATTCTGATTTATCCTTTCGTTCTGTTATGAAAACTCTCGCAAGGTATTGAGGATTCTCGACGGATCAAAAAGACGTTAAGGACATCAATATCTAAAATTGAAATTAGAAGTCACCAAGGAAAGAGTTTCCTGGTGTATAAATTTGGATGAGAATGGCGAATATTTAAGAACACCAGAAAGACGAAATTGATGTTTTGTTGACGATCTGTCAAATCAATACTGGCAGTCAATTTCCTATGGACTTTTCGCATTAGTCAATTTAACATCGGGTATTGTAGGGATCTGCGTTCCCGACGACTGCGTATCGATTATCGGTCGCGTTATTATATTATTAAATATTAATTGATCGCAATGACACCGAGAAGAGAGACCGCTGTTTAGCGACGCTTTCGAGTTTAATTTGTCAGCCATTTTACTCTCATTCTTATCCTGGTGTTTGTAGAGTCAAGTTGTGTTCTATTCTTTTTCGTGTAAAATAATTAAAATTTAAAATTATAAAAATGAGACGAGGCTTTATCGTCGTCGTCAAATGGACGGCGAGTCCCAATAAATTAATTAGGAATCGTTTCCTTCAGAGTCGATCTCATTATGATTAAAGTATAATTGAATAAATAAAATATACATCTTGTCTTTCGGCCTTCTACCATTATTTAACTTTTTCTAAAATTTGAAGTAAATATTAATAAATAGTGTTATTGTTGTAATTTTTGTCTAATTAATAGTGTTTATCCTTATCCCTCTTTTCCGCGGTCTATTGTTGCTGTAAAGTAACAATGGAATTCCTGAGTTGGTTTTAGTTTTTCCTAATTAGAATTATAAAATTTACTTGTCGGGTTGTTTAACTATTTTTCTTGGTTTAGTTATTTTCCATGAAATAACTTGGCGTCTTCGCAAATTAATAATTAAAAAGTTTAGGTAACGTAGATTGAATTGCAAATATAATAACAAAAATTAATTAAAATAAAATCAATAATAAATTTAAATCTACGTTATACTAGTTACACAAATAATAATAATTTCGGACTTAACCTGACAGAAACTTGACTACAAACCGGATTGTTTCATATTAATTTCAGATTACAGAATTTTAACCAAAAAATTTCATTTCGGATTCAGATTGTTATGCTGACTGAATCTATCTACATTGTTGTACGATTGATTGATTTCATGTCAATTGCAGACTATTACGGACTGATCTCGGATTTTTTTATGTCCAAACTAATTGCTGACTAATACAGATCATTTGTAATCATTTGAAAACTTATGAAATTAATTAATTATTATATCTAACTCAAAATAAGTTGCAACAAATATGAGTACAAGTATATTCTGTGATAATTTTAGTAGACATTTATAACTAAGTTAATTTAATTTTAGGGCCTAGAGTAGAGAGTATCCACTTGATATTATATACGATATGTGATATTATTTTAGTTTCAAGGGAACAACGTACACTTCTTATCCAATATACAGAGAAAATGGGTTTCATTGGTTTTACTGTGTGAGATATAAAGTTACTGACTTCGAGTCATAACCTAACGTTGGCATACAAGTACAGTATATATACATATATATATATATATATGTATATATATATATATATATACTGTAGAGTGGGTGGTTTCAGCACATTATATCTTTGCGTGTTACTAGCAATGATAGCTTCTTCGGTTACGATTCAACAATCCCATGCGTTTCTTTAACTTAATATTTTATTATTAGAAATATCTATTCTTCAACCGAGAATATTATTCTCAATATGAGCGGAACGTGGTATTAAAAATTGTCCTATCATTTTAATCCCCTTACTTAAAAAAGTAGCATTGGTAAAAAAAACACACTTGTATAGTTAAAACTACTATACTAGAATGATTTTTACTAAACTAAATACTAAAATAAATATTACTAAATAAGTAGAAAGTACTGAGTTTAAATAGTTAATATCCTTCTGTTAAAATTACTAATATTTGTAGTTAAAATAACTGTCATGACTAGTAAATCATTAAAATAACTATTTTATTAGTTAAATTTACAAAAAAATTAGTATTTATTACTATATTTTACTGTTAGTCTAACTGTTTTTGAAATAGTTTTTTATACTACAGTATGTTTACTAGGAACTTTTTGATCTAAAAGAAATAGTAAAGAAGTAAAAGAAAAAACCTCTTATAAGAATATTTTTTTCTGTGTGATATAAAAAAAAGTTGCTATTTATTTTTTATAAACAATAAGTTTAACAATTTTTCAAAAATAAAAATTTCATACAATTATAATTAAAACTCATATAATTTATCATAATTATTCAGCAAGTCTATGGTGTTTCTAATCTAGGGCAAAAAGAGAGGCATTCTGCAAATTAGAAATGCATAGAATCTTTTTAATAACATTGCCTGTTAGATATACGAGACACTTGTTAAATATGAGTTAAAATAATTGGTTAGAAAATTTTTTGTGTGAAACATGAGTTGAAAAAAAGTATTGATTCATTTTTACACGCTATTAACTTTAATAAAAGTAGTATACATTATATTTCTTTCTTTTTGGTACTTTTTTTAAGTTTTGTTAAATAAAATCTTCTTTTTAAACTTTATATATATATAAAGATTGATTTTATGATTATTTTAAGATAAAATAATGCTCTTAGGCATTTGTGTAATTTTTCGACTGCCTGATGCCCGAGGCAAATAATGGACGAAGATGTATATTGGAATTTTGGAATTGCGCCAGAAATATCTCACGTATTACTTATATCCAAATGAAAAAAGGGGGAACTCTATGAAAACTTTATTCCTCTATCTTTGTATATATTATATATTTTGTTTGAAAATCTTTGAATTTATTCAAAATAAGAAAATATTTAACACTGATAAATATTGTAAATCAAAATAACTTTCTTGTAAATATGGGATAAAATTCCTGAAGCGATTCAACTTAAAAAAATTTTCTTAGATAGGAATTAAACTTGCATATAGTTTAGCCCTATGAGGGATTAATTCGATATTTTTGATTAAAAATTTTTTTTTATTAAGTTTCAAATGTGCACTATTAGTACATTATAATTTTTATATTTTTAGTACAAAAATGTCTTCTTTTGTTTTCGAGATATTAATAAATTAATTATTCAGTTAATAAAAAAAGAAATATTTTATACAAAGAAATAAAATTAGCGTAATTCTATACATTCTAATCGAAAATTTATGAAATTTCGTGGACAAAATTTCGTAAAATTCATCCAACGAATCTGATGTTAATTTTCTGAAATTCAAAATGGCTAACCTAATACGGCGAAAGAAACATTTTTAAAATGTTTTGGATTCCGCAATATTGCATCAGCCATTTTTAATTTCTGTAAACTGACATCAGATTCGTTGTCAGCATCCCTAAATACTCAAGAGCAACAAGTTTTAACAGAATCGGATGAATTTTAAGAAATTTAGTCCACCATATTGAATCCGCCATTTTTAAATTTTGATAACTGACATCAGATTCGTTGTCAGCGATCGCAAAAATCCCTAGGTAAGAAATTTTAAACGAATCGGATGAATTTTAAAAGTTTTCGTCCGACATTTTGGTTCCGCCATTTTGAATTTCTAAAAAATAACTTTAGATTCGTTATCAGCGACTATAAAAAGTGTCGAATTATATGTTTCCCGCAAAAAAACAATTCTTCTTGAAAAAAACTTTAGATTCATAATTAGTGATCCTAAAAACTGTTAAAGAATGAGTTTCAGAATTATTGTTAAGCACAAGAACGTTTAAATCCATCAAAGCAATTTTTTTAGAGGTCCGTGTTAACGTGAAATAACCCATAAATGAAATTTTTTTTTTTACATTATTGTATACGAGTTTTCAAAGAATCCACTGTTCACGCTTTTGATGTTAGATTACTTGAGCAATTTTTGACCCATTTGTAAAAAGTAAAAAATGCATTTTAAATTGCCTAAAAGGCAGTTTTAACTTTAATATGAAAATTTCATAACCTGAAAACTGTAGTTTAAGGAATATCATACTTTTGTATTAACATGAGTAAAATGCATGTTATTTTTCTCAAAAGAAAGAAGTGAAATTTATCAAATTCTTTATATATATATATATAAAAGTCTGGATATATATTTAAGATCATTTGATAGAAAAATTGAGAAAGTAATTTAATAGCTTTTTCTCAAGTTTTCATATCTTTATTAAAAATGGAGTGATAAAAGTATATGTGGCCTATAAACGAAAGTTGGTACTTTAGAACGATATAATTTATCATACAATATAAACGTGTCTAAAAGCTCGTTCTTCTCTTCGATACGGAAGGGAACCTTTTCTTATATACCTTATACCGACCGAATGTATACCTACATATAATAATAGATGTTAAGGTAACATTTAGATATATGTCCTCCTTTTCTTCTCAGCCAACTTGCCTTGACAGTTCAATAATTTCACAACATGATCACGAATTGCTTTTTTTACTTAAATTAATTTTTTAAATTACATTTTATTTTGTCTCTAACATATAAAAATAATTTTCAAAAAATTAGACTTAAATTTTTTATCTCAAAAACTTTTAAGTGCTTCCTAAAACTAAAAATAAGCCAAAAAAGTTGTTCTTTACAATTTATTCCCTTGAAACTCAAAAACTATTTTGTCCCAAAGAGGTGTTTGGCACAAATGTGTGTTTTCGCGTATATATATAGGCAGGGGTCCAAATGACTGAGTGAAGGGTTTACGGTATAATCACATCTAGTGGTAATTGAATCCACTAATTAAATTCGAAAATTAATTAATTTATTATTATTTATTTAAATGATTTATATATTTATTTAAATTTTTTTTACAATAATGAAATACAGAAAATTTTAAAATTAATTAAAATATGAAAAGATTTTAAAAAAAGAGAATCGGTGAAAAATATAAAATTATAGTGCAATAAGCTTTTTTGCATTGTTTCACAGGTGGTTATTAAACAATCAACAAAGTGTGATTATTGTTTGTAATTAACCGCGTTTAAAATATCCTGCCAACTGAATATACAATGTATAGTATGTGAGAAAATATACGAATACTAGGACATTTTAATTATTCCTCGGACTCTCATGAATAAATATGAATCCCAGAACCCAGGAAGAATTCATTATTCCAATTGTTTCTATGATACAACCACCTGGTGAAGTCTTATCTATATATATATATATTTTAGCATTACTTCCACTGTCGACATTTTATTTAAAATTTCAACAAAAAAAATAATAAAAATGGTTTCATCTTCAAATGTAGAAGAATTTTTTTAGTTTTAAATAAATAAAGTAAATATTTGCAATTTTCAAATAGAAATTTATTACTTTTCGATTATAAAAGAAAGCAATAAATGACAGATTATATACATATATATTTATTCTTTTCATGTTGAAGAAAAATCTTATCGACTTTCGAGATAACATTTTATATACCATAAAACAAATATATCACACCTATTACCTTATAAATGACGAGCTTTTATGTTTTAATATTTTTTTTTAATTTCATTTTTTACATTTTAAATAAAATGTCAATTCGATGAATGTGATTTTAGAACTGTAATTTAGAAAATTTTATATTTAAAAAAAATCGTTATAGTCCAAAAATTATTTTTCAGAAATGTTGTATATTTTGATTTTTATTTATAAAAGAAACTCTACTATTTTCGATGGTATTTTGCATGTATTAGTTACTGTCTGGCCATACGTTTACTTTTTCTACTTAAATTCTACATTCTTTATATCTTATAACGTAGATTTTAATTTATTATTGATTTTATTTTAATTAATTTTTGTTATTATATTTGCAATCCAATCTACGTTATCTACACTTTTTAATTATTAATTTGACAAGATGCCAAGTTATTTCATGGAAAATAACTAAACCAAGAAAAATAGTTAAATAACCCGACAAGTAAATTTTATAATTCTAATTAGGAAAAACTAAAACCAGCTCAGGAATTCCATTGTTAATTTACAGCAACAATAGACCGCGGAGAGTGGAGGATATGGATAAACACCATTAATTAGACAAAATTTGTAAAAATAATACTATTTATTAATATTTACTTCAAATTTTAGAAAAAGTTAAATAATGGCAGAAGGCCGAAAGACAAGGTTTATATTTAATTTATTCAATTATACTTTAATAATAAAGAGATCGATTTTAAAAGAAACGACTCCTAATTGATTTATTGGGATTCACCGTCCATTTGACGACGACAATGACGCCTTATCTCATTTTTATAATTTTAAATTTTAATTATTTTACACGAAGAAGAATAGAACACAACTTGACACTACGAACACCAGGATGAGAATGAGAGAAAAATGGCTGAAGAGTCAAATTCGAAAGCGTCGCTAAACAGCGGCCTCTCTTCTCGGTGTCATTGAGATCAATTAATATTCAATAATATAATACCCGCGACCGATAATATATACGCAGTCATCGGTAACACAGATCCCTACACTACCCGATGTTAAATTGATTGATGCGAGAAATCGATAGGAAATTGACTGCCAGTATTGGGATCTGAAATACTGCGATACGCCATCTGGTGACGATCTCGTTGTGTCAGCCATTTTTCGTTTCATCCTTTTTAAAATATATGTAGAAGAAAGAGATAAAAAATCAAGATGGCTGACGCAACGAGGTCAGTTTCCCCATAATTCCCTATGATTTCAGATAACAGCAATTTCGTCTTCCTGGTGTTCTTGACTATTCTAAACTCTTATCCAAATATATACACCAGGAAGCTCTTCCCTTGATGACTTCTAATTTCAATAATAGATAGTGATATCCTCAACGTCTTTGTAATCCGGCGAGAATCTAATTTATTTATTAGAAATCGTCTATTAATCTGACGACTTTAGCAAGTTGGTTTGTTAAGACGAGAATTTATTATTTAAACAAAATGAAGTTTGTATCAAAAGAAAACAATTTTTATAATTTACACCGCGTTAAAAAAATGCTGCGTTACAATCTATATAGAAAAAAATATTTACCGGATTTTAGTGAATTTATTTTGCTAAAATTTTTTTGTATACGATAGCAAAGAAAAATAAATAAATAATAAAAAACAACAAAAATTTATTTGTTTCAAACAAATTATCTTTGATTTTAAAAAAATTATCTTCGTTTCAAAGAAATTTTGTTATTTAACTCAAATAAATGTTTTTTTTGACCCTATATCAATGTTAGAATTTCTTTGATTTAATGCACAAGTTTCTTTCATTATTTGGGTCCTAAAACATTATATGTGTTAAAAAAAAAATTTATTTTTTGACCATTTTAAAATTTGTATTTAAAAAAAAATTTAAACTCCATTTTTTGGAGTATTGTCCAATATATGAAATGTTAAAGACTTGTGAATTTTTAAAAATGAATTTTTTAAACTAAAATTTACTAAATAATTTTTGTGTTTTCTGTTTTAGGTGAGTACAAAAAACTAACAATTCCAAAAAACTAAATGAACTTCACATTTTTTTGTGTTTGTGTTTTGGAGAAGGTGAGTCTTTATTTTCTTTTTATATATAGATTTATTTGCAGAATGCTTTGCTACATGATTTATTTAAATTCATGTAGTTAAATTGTTGGTGTTTGTCAAACACCACGTATATATGTATAAAAATTTTACGCTCGCTCTTGAATGACTCTTAAATATATATGACACAATTTAATCAATATCTGAAACAATTTTGTTTACATTAAAAATTTAATTGTCAACAATGTCTTTCAATATAAATGAAACTATATTTTTATAAGAAAAAAATGTAATTTAAGTTTAGTTTTAATATAGTAATTTTATAAATTAAATAATAATAGTAGTAAATTATTAAATTTTAAGTATAGATTTAAGGTAAATATTGAAACGAATTGTGTAAAAAAATTTTATACTTATTGTACACCTTAAATGTAAGTATTTTTTAATTTTTTTTTTAGTTTAAAAATGTTTTATTTCTGTCAATTTTATCATTTTTATGAGACGAAACAATAAGTATTTATAGTTTTGAGTCTAATTATCCTTCTAATTACACATCCTTTAGATTAAAAAGAAAAATCATTAATTTTTAATGGTTTTTGCGACTGTTTTGTATATTATTTATACATTTCGTGGATATATTTTATTGCTGTAAAGAACAGAGAAGATATCAAGAAATGCGGGGAAATTTCCCTTTTTTTCAACATGCTGATTGTGCGCACAATTTTTTTAAGGTACGTCCAAAGGTAATTTTGAAATTTTTCTTCTATTTTTTTAGGAATGTAATACATGCTCGTTGGCACATATTTGCACACATAATATGAAAATTCTAGTAAATTTTCCAAATATAAAATGAAGCCGTCTCTTTAAATATTCATGAGACGCATTGCAATATTCTTTTCTTACTCTCTCTATATATGTATATGTGTATTGTGTATGCATATTATAACCTTCATATTTTGAAATTAAAAAATTATTGCGATGAAAATATGTAAGCAATATTCTTTTACTCGGCAGGAAATAATTAATATAATTAAAATTATTATCATTTTCTACTTTTTTTAAATTTGTTTTTGAGTAAAAAGTGATTTTTTTGAAATTCGCGCCAAAATCCGAACAAATAAAAGTTCGAACTAAATTAAATTTCATATGAACGATCATTCTTGAGGATAATTAAATTTCATCAGGTAAAATGAAATTTGTGAGATAAATAAATTTCATTGAAATGCGTTTTAGTATTTAAAAAGTGAGGATTATATATGTGATCCCTTTAACGTTTCTATATTATATACTAATGTATAGTGCGAGTATATCATAAATTATATTAATTTATTTATACCGGGAAAAATGAAAATTTATACAGAAGATTTAATCCCAACAGCTTTTCCACATCTTATCAAACTATTGTGAGTGAGTATAAATGCTTTGTGGAATTATAAGGGCGTGTCGTATATACGACAATGAGTCGCCTCTTGGCAATTTACGAACTGACCATGTTCTGGGACGAAACTCTCTGTATTTTATGTCTTTTTTACTTTCTTTAGCGCACAATTGTTCTCATGTCTCTAAAATAACATGAAATTTCAAATTTCCTTGACAGTATAACACGCAAACTATTCATTAATGTCGGTTAGAGAAAAATCTTCTTTGTAACATTCAAAAAGAAAAAAAAAGAGAGAGAAAAAGACTCATGTTCTATGGAACGAAATAATGCAATTTATATAATATATAAACTAACAAATACTTTTTAAAATATTTCAATTACACTTAGAAAAAAGAATTTTTAATTTAAATATCGAAAAATAATATTAAGAATAATTTTGTTAGGTTAGAATGAGCGAATGTAAATTTCCTCTGGAATTCCAGTATAGAACGTTCGAAATATTTCGTGTCTTTTTATTTTTAACACCTGTCTCACCTTGCCTTTCTTTATTCTAGTTCCCCGCCATGTATCAAAACAAAGCTACCATTCCCTGCAAAGTGTCACAATTCGGATGTTCCACTGATTATTTTATATTTATTAATTGGTTTCCACTGTCCCCACTCGCCATTTGACATAATTCGCATCAACTACCGCACCCTGTTCTAGTAAAAATTTAGTGACTTTATTGTTAAAATTAAAAGTTATTATAAAGTTACTAAATTTTTACTACAGCAGGGTGCGATAGTTGACGAGAATTATGACAAATGCGAATGACATAATCTCAAAACTGAAAAATAGCATTCCTATCCAATTGAAAAGATTTTGCTTTTTTAAAATATTTTTTTCAAATGTCATTTTATAAACAGGTTAAAGGTTAAAAAATCTTTTTTCTTTGAGATATATAAATATTCATAAATTGAAAATAAAATGTAAAATTAATTTTTGAACGGAATATTCTTCTCATTTTGAGATATCATTTTTTTCGGTGTGTGAATTTTATTTTACAACACTTCTTTCAATACTAAAAAATACAAAAAGTAGGATAAATAAATAATTATAAACCAAATATATTCAAAATTTTTTAAATTATTCTGGAATTTATTAAAAAATTAATTATATATGATCGTTATGTTTTACAATGATGTAAATTGTATACAAAATACATAAATATTTAATTGTATTTTAAATAATGTTAACAGATAAATTATCATTTTTTAGTCTGCATTTTGCATTAACTCTTATTAATAAAACAATTCTCATTTATCTCTAAAATTTTAAATATCGATTTCAAAGTAATATTGTTCTGACCTAGTTGAATAAATTTTAAATATAATAATAATAATAATAATTATAATAATGAATAATAATGATTCTTTTATTATTAATTAATATTTAAATTAAAGAATTTAAATTTTATAATTAATTATTTTTCTAAGCTAAATACTTTTAAAAAAAAAATATGTTCCTCGATTTAACTCATTTTGTCAGTTAATAAAAATTGAAATAAAAGAAATATAGTTTAGTTAGTTTATAGTTAATTTTACAATATTACAATTATAAATTAACTAATTAACTGTTAATAATTTATGAGGAACGAATAAAAAGTTGTTAATTAATTTATGACTTGATATTTTATCGATTAAATTTCAAAGTTTAGATTATTATTATTGTTGTTAATTAACAGTTGTAATAATTGATAAGTTGTAATTAACAATTAGTGTGTTAATTAAGTACTGTCATATGGAGATTAAAATAAAATTGTCATTTAGCTTTAGTAATTAACAAAAAAGAATTATTAATTTTGAGTATAGAAAATATGCGCAATTTTAATAAAATTTTAATTAATTTTATTTTATTAATGTTTATTTATTTGTCACAGCTGCAAAATATCATTAATAGAAAAATGTTTTTAAAACTCGATTTTATTTTTAAAAAAAATATTTTTTATATCTTAAAAAAATGTAGATTTTGAAGGCAGCTCAAGAGTTTTTTTTTTAAATAAAACACTTTCCCTCCTCATAGAAAATGTTGGTTCAAATGGAAAAATTTTTTTACGAATTTCATCAGATAGAATTACAAATTACCCAATTTTGAGCACGATTGGAAAAAATTCTTTTTTACCTTGATCATTTTACCTTAAACCTCTCATATAATGTAAAAGAAAAAAATTTATCCGCCCAGAGTTTAGAAAAAAAGGGATATTATATTTCTATAAAGGTTACAAGGTCGGAGAAGGATAATTTTCACGCGATTGGTTCATAAATTTTCAAATACGATACATGAAAATATCTTGAGTATGTTAAGAAAGTAAACGAGGTAATTCCCAGTGGACCAAACTTTATCTACTTTTACTCTGGGCTTCTGACCATTTTGCGAGCATGATCAGGTCAGGGGTAATAGGTTCAATAAAGTTATGCGTGAAAACTGATAGTTCATTGAACTGGATTTAATAATAATTGTAGTAAATTTTGTTACTGTATATCAATACAGTACAAAATTCCACTTCGATTTTATATATGGGGCAAAATTACTAAAGTGATTCAAGTGAAAAAAAAATTTTCTCAAATCGATATCGAAACTTGCACATAGTCTAGTCCTATGGATGAGTATTTTTAACACAAAATATTCTTAGATTTTATCAAAAACTGTAGTAAAGGGAGGGGGTTAAAATATTTAGTAAAATGTGAACAGTTGATTTTTTAAAAGTCGTAGATAACATACAATAAGGTTAAAAAAACATGTTGACCTATACTTTCTCGAAGGTTTTTTTCCTGTTCTTTCGAATAGTGTAAAATATTTTTAAAAAAATTGTTTTAAAATGCCGATTTTGAAAACAGTATGGTTTTGTAAAGATAAATATTTCTTTAAAATTATTTAAAATATAAATTGTATAATAGCTACGTTTTTTCAAAGAATCCACTATTTATACACTTTTAATATGTTTTGGCTCACTTGAGAAATTTCTCCCCATTTATATATATATATATATATATATGCACTTGTATAACTTTCTCTAACTGGTTGAACGATTATTGGACTTGAATGTTCAACTACAAGAGTAATTTGTTACAAAGCATGAAATATCGAAGCAAAGGTGCATTTAACTGTGACGACTTAATGTCCACTGCAAATAGTGCTTTAAAAGTTGGTTCGATAATATGAATTTGTCACAAGTGCAATTTATTAATTTTTAACTCTTTCACATTTTAATTCTCGTTTTACTTCTCACATTCACTTCTCATTTTCATTTTATTTTTTAATAATATTAAATTTCAATCTTTTTCCTCACAATTTTGAATTATGAAAAAATTTTCTGCGATCAATATATAGCTTACGAGATAAAAATTCCTGAAAATAGGACGTTATTAAAGGGAAAGGTATATCTATTATTAGTTTTCTAAGAAATTAAAAAAAATTCGATTAATTCGTTTTTTTACCAAAAAAGAAATTTTTAAAATTAGAACAATATAAATAGTATTGAAACACAAGATGTAATTAAAAATTATTTAGTTCATGTAAATATTTATTAGATAATATATTAAAGTAACTGATTATTTGGATTAAACGAAAAATTTTTTTCAGTGTACAATTTTTTTTTTGAAATCATTTAAAGAAAAAAGTATAGAGAAAAATTTTCAAAACCTTGAATAGGAAAATTGATGAAGTTTTAAAGTTATTTTTATTTTAAAGTTAAGATATGAAAAGTATACATTAACCGCAGCATAAATAAAGTAGAATTTAAATTTCGCCTTAAAAGTTATATAAAGCAAGTTTCTGATATTAGGAGAAAATAGTAATTAAAAGGAAACAAGTATTAAAGTATGAAAATTTTGGCAAACAAAGTTAAATACGAAATCTTAAAGCTTTTGGTATATACATATTGGTATATATAATCACAAGCATGAACAGGAATATAATCAGGTTGTTCAAAACCAAGCACGCGTAATTTAATGAAGGTACATAACAAGAGCTCAAGTTCTTAATAACATAAGTTCACATATATATATAACATTGATTAGATTCTCAAATTTCATTCTCACACTGATGAGTCCAGCTTAAAACAAGCGTCTTGTATACATATAATATATATACACTCAAAAATGTTATGTTTGCAAAAAATTTGTATAGGATATTTTGATTGTCGTAAACAAATTTTTATTGGCTGAAACTAAGTTGTAGAGTTATCTTAATCTAAAATTTAGTTAAGCCAATAAAATTATTCGGTTGAACATTTTTAAACTCCAACGAAAATTTGGTAACAACAAAATAATTTGGTTGCCCTAATAAAAAAAATTTAACCAAACATTTTTGTTATGCACGCCAAGTTATTTTATGGAAAATAAGTAAACAAAAAAATGATCAAATAACCCGACAAAGTAAAAGTCTATAATTTTACAAAGGAAAAACCAGCTCAGGAACTCTGTTGTTACCATACAGAAACAATAAACCACGGAGAAGGGGGATAAGGATAAACACCATTAATTAGACAAAATTTATAACAATAACACTATTCATTAATATTCACTTCAAATTTAAAAAAAAGTTCAGTAATAGCAGAAGGCGGAAAATCAAGATTTAAGTTTTATTTATTCAATTATACTTTAATAATAATAATGAGATCGATTCTGAAGGAAACGACTCCTAATTGATTTATTGGGATTCACCGTCCATTTGACGATGTCGATGACGCCTTATCTCATTTTTATAATTTTAATTATTTTACACGAGAAAGAATGGAACACAACTTGACTATACGAACACTAGGATGAGAATGAGAGTAAAATGGATGACGAGTCAAACTCGATGGCGTCGCTAAACAGCGGCCTCTCTTCTCGGTGTCATTGAGATCAATTAATATACAATAATATAATACCCGCGACCGATAATCGATACGCAGTCGTCGGTGACTCTGATCCCTGCACTATCCGATGTTAAATTGATTGGTGCGAGAAGTCCATAGGAAATTGACTGCCAATATTGATTTGTCAAATCGTCAACAAAACAGCAATTTCGTCTTCCTGGTGTTCTTGACTATTCTAAACTCTTATCCAAATATATACACCAGGAAGCTCTTCCCTTGATGACTTCTAATTTCAATAATAGATAGTGATATCCTCAACGTCTTTGTAATCCGGCGAGAATCTAATTTATTTATTACAAATCGACTATTAATCTGACGACTTTGGCAAGTTGGTTTGTTAATATGTGAATTTATTATTTAAACAAAATATAGTGAGTATTAAATGAAAACAATTTTTATAATTTATAACATTTTACAGCCATTATGGCTGTATTCCCACCCTGGTGTCGTTTATTTACAAAATTTATTATTTTTAAGTCATTTGTACGCGGAAAAATGCAGCGTTACAGTATATATATATATATATATATATATATATATATATATATATATTGTATATTATCTCCTTCATAAAATTTTCGGTTAAATTCGCCTAAATTTTCTCTCCCAATGGTGTCATTTTAGAAAATAGAAAATATCTCAAATGTTTTATCTATGATTAAATCTTTTCGGACACATATATGTATATAGATAAACGTCCTCGATTATCACGTATATATATACACGAAAGATATAAAATTCTCAGCAAGCTTTTATAAATTGTCCCACAGGATAGGAAATTCAAGAAAAATATTCACATAAACAAAATTGAAATAATGTTTAAAGTTTAAAATAGAAGGAAAAAAACTATTGTGCACATGTTTTATGCTATAAAGTTTTTGATACGTTAATGTATAGTATACTTGGGGTAAAGTGACTATGTATAAAGACAGTAAAAAAAAAGAGAGAGACAGAAAGGATAATCCTAGAAAATTTTCCATTGGGTGCAATGACCTAGTTTCTAAAGGATTTTGTGTTCTGATCCTCAAATGTGCATTTTCAGGAGAATATTTTCTGCATTACTGATATACACATATATACATACACACACATTCTTAAATTTTACTATTATATATATGCTTTTATCCGGCCCTTTTCAAATATACAATAATATGACTTTATTTGTATATTAGAAACGTTGTTCACACATATACGGAAATGTGAAATCAAATTGTATAGAGAATAGTATAACCATTTTCGAACTATTATTGCATGCAGAGGATCAATTTGCCGTATCAGGACTATTCTGTAAACTCGTGTAATTTATTGATGTCATGTTCCATTCTCGAATTACTGAACAGATTGTACTTGTGTGTGTGTGTGTGTATGTGTATGATATTCAACATATGTTGACCAAATATTATACTCTCATTCCTTGTGAATTTAAAGGATGAAGAAAAAAGAAATTCAAGTTATTCTTCATTACGTTAATAAAAAGAAAGGTAATATACCGAGAATTAAATGTTACATATATGCAAAAATGAACAAGAGGAAAATTTGTGTCTGTTATCAGTGTAAGGGGATATTAAAGTTAACTGTTGGGATTATTAAATAAATTGGAGAAATAAATGAACGATTTAATACACAGTGGAAACACAACATGTACACATTTATTCAATAAGCTAGAAGAATAAAATGTTATACACGTGATTCAATAGTGTGTTAATGACTGACAATAATACTGAATGATTTACGAACGTGGTTGAATTTAATGGGTGTCCTTTTTGACCGCTAGGACCAGACTGATTGTGAGTTTCCAGTAAAAAAAAAGAATTGGGAGTAAGCGATAAGAATTGGTGGTAACTTAAGCTGAATTCGGTTTGGCTGAAAAACCGAATTGGAACGTTATGGTGAATTATTTTTTTCTTACCGTGAATTCTTTTTTCTTAAACATTTGAATTGACGTTTGTTTATTCGAGTTTGCATTATAAATGAATAAAATAAATGCTGCGAAGTCTAAAAAAGCCGATTTGGAATAAGAAATATATAATTTAAAAAAAATAAATGAAAGCGAAGTGTGACAGATTCACCGACGATTTTATCAAGTGAGTAGTGTTCATATGATAAATTTACCATACGAGTAGTACTCACATGGTAAAATTGTCGGTAAGTGTATCACATTTCACTTTTATTTCTTTTTAAAAAATTATATATTTCTTAATCCAAATCGGCTTTTTAGACTTCGAAACATTTATTCTTATTCATTTATAATGCAAACTCGAATAAACAAACGTCAATTCAAATGTTTAAGAGAAAAGAATTCACGGTAAGAAAAAAATAATTCACCGTAACGTTCCAATTCGGTTTTTTCGCCAAACCGCATTAAGCTTAAGTTACCACCAATTCTTTTCGCTTACTCCTAATTCTTTTTTTTTTACTGGGTTGTCCTTTAGTGATTTGGAAAAGGTTTTGTAGTGTCAGGTATAGAAGAAAAATTTATGTAGTGGTGTAAGTGTATTTGCAACAGTGTGCGTTGTCGTATTCCAACATTAACAAAAATCAACAATAATATTTAGAGAAAAAGACGCTGTTTTTAAAATCTATTTTTTTTTATTTATTTTTTCATTTTTTTTTTTGCATTTAATATAAGTAATTTTAAAGCTTCAACGACACAACCGGCATCTTTAGAAACTACAAATATGTTAACAATAAAGGTTATAAAATAGAAATAGAAATAAAAAATAATATAAATGTTTTACGAAGTATAAGAAATACAAAATCATAAAAATTATTCTAACAATATTTCTAAAAAGAAAAAGTAAAAAAATTATTAAATATTAAAATATTTTGGTACCAATAAGAAAATTTTAAATAGAACTTTCTACGACATTAAAATTAATAAATTTGAACTTCGTAAACAAGAAGATCCTTTAATTTTTTTTAACTTTTTCTTTGTATTAATATTGTTGGAATAATTACTTACTACTTTGTAAAACAATTTTTTTTATTTTACAACCTTTATTGTTAATAAAATTTTAGTTTCCGATGGCTGTATCTTTGTATAATATATTATTAATACATTATTACTTAATAATTTAAGATACTTGTATATTAAATAAAACTGAAAAAAATTTTGTCAGACCAGGATTCGAAGCTAAAAAGCGGGGGCGAAGTGAATGTTTCGTAAAAAGTGGCGCCTTACGGATCACAGCCATAGACGCACAGAAAAGTACTTAAAATATGTAGGGGAAGATAGGGGAATTGGACCCCTTTAAGGAAAATGACTAAAAAACCGACTTATTCTCATGATAAAATATTATTTAATATTTTACTTAACTATTTAATTTGATCTTCAGAAATATTTTCCATTTAAGAAGAAAAACTCGAAAACTTGATTTTTCCTTGTAGTTTCTACAAATCTTTCAGAAATGTGACCATTTGTCTTGGTATGCCATACACAAAGACTGTCCAAATTTTTCGAATTATTTCCGCGAAATTCAAAGTCTCTATGTACTTGAAATTACAAAGCTCGCATTATCCACGCGCTTCCATTACCCCACTTTCCCCTATAAAAAGATAAAAATGTCTTTTTCTCATATTTTTTTTTGCATTAAACTGACATTTAAATAATCTACTGAATATATCAGAGATATTTTACAAATAATCTTGCAATATATGTATAATGAAAGTTAAATTGAAGATACTAAATATTGAGCAATTCAAGAGACGTGTATTTCACTTTCGATTAGAAACACTGGCTATCTGGAAACGTATTCCAAAACTTGTTTCCAGGTCCAGGACTTTATGCAAATAATGTTCCACATTTGAATTAATGGGTCAGGTATTGCAAGAGACATGGTTTCCTTGAACATCCCTGAAAACGGTTAACCGAAAACCGCACAGTTGGCCACAATTGACATAAAAAAAACTTTTATTTTTTATTTACATTTTTCGCCTACAAAATGCTTTTTACATCACGATAAAAATTTGATTTTGATAAAATTTTGAACTATTTTAAAGAGGGCTCTAGTCAGAGGCTTAACAGTTTTCCTAGTTTAAAAAATATAAAATACTGTTTTTGAATATACCTACTGTTTGTAAAAGAAGTTGTTAACATAATATTTGTAATTATTTAATTAAAATTTATTAACATTTTGAAAATAATTATTTTATGATTTTTTAAAAAAATTATTTGAAAGAATTATAAAATATTATTATTGTATACTTTATTATGGATAGGTAGGTATATAAATCCTAAATTATTACCTAATAAAAATATAGAATTTTAATTGTCTCGTTCAAAACCATAGAGTTTGTTTACATTCGCATACAATGTCAAGTTACATTTAATTGCTATTTATAAACAAGTTAAATTGAAATTCATGCGTTTAATTCTAAACTCATCAGTTGCATTTCGGGATTCGGCCTGTTTAAACGTGTTCTGGTGTTTATTTTTCGTTGTGACCATGAAAGTAATTGTGATAGATTTCACTTTATTTGAAATATGTTTATTATTTTTTTTCGGTTCAATAGTCTACTTACTCGGATTTTTTTTAAATTCGCAGTCAATTTACAATTAAATGATTTTTCAAATTTTAGAAAAATTTTTTTCACTATTTAAACTTACATAATATTCGGGAGTTGTTAAGTTGATATAAAATAGTTTTTTTTCAAGTTTAACATAATTCAATTATCATGTGCGGCTTTTGGCAGTAGGACAATATCATGTTTCGTGAGTAAAATAATGTTTACTGTATGGTATTTCATTTTTAT
Organism: Leptopilina boulardi; assembly: GCF_019393585.1. Taxonomy (NCBI): domain Eukaryota; kingdom Metazoa; phylum Arthropoda; class Insecta; order Hymenoptera; family Figitidae; genus Leptopilina; species Leptopilina boulardi. Next base: position 274,462 of record NW_026137726.1, read on the forward strand.
AATTATTGTTATTATTAATATACTTCTCGGTAAAATTTATATTAATAATTTTTGTTCCAATTTTGTTTTATTGAAGTAGTAATTTGTAATGTGTAAAATTTGAAATTGTAGAAAATAAAAAGAAACAATTTATTTTCTTCAACTGTATTATAAAATAGAAAGTTACAGGCAGCAAGCTTTAAATTTACGTGTAAATCTTATTCAGTGCAACTTTTAATCATGTTTAATTAATGTCTCTATTTTCTATCAAGTATAATTATTTTGTCTGCCGTGTAATTAAACAAGTTAAACTTTTTCTTTATTTTTTTTATAACTTTTAAAATGATACTTTGTGTGTGTGGCACTATATTTTATATTAATATTAATGAAAACAACTTTTTCATAAAAGATTAAATGGAAAAGATTGAAACTTTTTTCAAGTTTTCATCGCACTTTTCAAAGGAATATATAGAGGAAGTTTCTTTTGAATTTGTTATTTTAACATGTTTGGTATATATAAAGCAACACTCTTCTGACTTGGTTTCATCATATTTATATATTTATCTACCTATAGCAGTATAAATTAAAATATCCTTTAACATATGAAATTTTTATCGTAAAAATGATAATATATCATATAATTTTTTTCAATTTAGTATTTTTTTACAATGTGAATAAAGAAATCCATTACAATAAGTTTTAAAAGTTATTTTGGGCTAGAGAGCAGAAATTCGGTACAAATTTTTATTTTTTGAGAATCGAACTTAATTTTTTTCTGTTTTTTCCATCATAAATTTATAAAAAATTATTTAGTTTTTTTTTTTTATTTTTTTTTAGGAAAATTTTTTAATTTGAAAATAGGAAAGCAATCTTGAGAATCTGTCTAGAGATTTATGGGTTTTTTTTTAACAAAATAAATCGTTAGTTTGACGTTTGTCAAAGGGAATCCATGAACGTAATGAGATTTCGATCAGTGACAATTCGAATAAGAAATTCTGTCTTCTAGAGCTTGTCGCGTATACTTGAAACGCTGAATTCCCTGATCGACGAGACCTCGTAAAAACTTTAGGCCAAACTTCTCATTTCTAATTGATCGTTTCGATTTAATTGTCACTGTGAGACTTTTTTTCAAGAAAAAAAGAGGCTCAATTCTGTCTGTTATTTTTTTGGTCTAATTTCGATAATTTTATCCAACAATTTGTAAATGGAGTAAAAAAATTAAATATGAAAATTTTTTAAATATAAAAAATTAAAAACTATATCGAAATATTTTTTTCTCTACATTAGGTGTCTATTAATTATAGAAATAAAAATTGTTAGGGAAATATTATATAATCGATCAAATGAAGAATTTATTGTAGTTGTATATCTACGATTTTATATATGCTGACATGACAACTCAACGGAAAAGTGCTCACATCATTGAGTTTATTGAGGGGTGGAGTAAAAAGAATGGCTAGAGTTAGTTTTTCTATTTTTTGTGAATTTACGTTCACATTTTTCCTGTTCAGCTCTTTTTTCTTTTGCTTCTCACTTGCCGAAACCTTGCTTGTTTCAATCCTCCTTTCTTCAATTTCAAGTGCTTTTAAGTGTTTTCTGCTGTCTGCTTGAGTTGGACTTTTCGCAAAATATCGATACATATATATCTATTCGATATACTTATTCGCGAAATATATAGTTATGCACAAAAAGATTCAGAAAATTCAAATGATCACATATTATTTATAATTATTTTTAATATACAAAAAATATAACTGTCTTTGATTACGAAATTAATTTTAATTAGTTGAAGTAAAAATTTCGTAATAAAATGCCGGTTTTTAGAATGTAATGTGGACTGTAATAAAAAACTAAAACAGTATTTAAATTTAACAAATTAAATTTATTTTGAAAAGAATAACAATTTCGCAATCGCAAAGAAAATATAAAGAGAATTAAATTTAGAATTAACAGAAATTATCATTTGATTTAAACAAATCTTGAATAGTCTCTAAACAATTATTAGAAATTATTAGATTTAGTGGAAGTGGAAATTAGAATCAGGAAAATAAAATAAAATTAATACTAAAAATTTTTTAATTAAAAAATTTAAAGCAAGATATAAAATTTACATCAGCTGAAGAAAATCAAAAAGTTTGTCGTTAAGGTTATTATTTCTAGATTTTAACTTTTATTTATTCATTTATTTATCTATACTCATTGGACCAAAAGCAAAGAATCATTTTCCCAATTCCATTAGTAAATTTACAATGTTTCGAGTCCTTTGTCACTAATTTAAGAAATATTTGCAAAGGAATATTTAGTTTTTCCAGTGTACATTAAATTTTCGACAAGTTAGTACTTCGTGACACTAACATTTCCGTATCGTGTCGCCTGAGGTCTGGTGGCTGTATATCGAGAGGTAGAATTAGAGTTTGGCCAACTGCCATGAGGTCATAATGCAACACGTATTTACGTGGCTGCAACTACTGTTGTCGGAAAGAAGCGATTAACTCATCTAAATTTCCTTGATTTTACTTCCTGTGTACATGAATTTATGTATAGGTACCTATAAAATGCGGTGGCTCTCGTGTTCTATATATATATACACCTCCAATTCCACGTTCTCTAATTATCCCGCGAGGAAACTGCAATGTACATTACTTCATTTTACATTGATAGTAACATTTCACATAGACAGAAGATTAGTGCATTAATTTTTTTTTCAAATATTTTTATAATATAGATTTCATATTTATCAATGAAAAAATAACCTAATAATCGTGTTGGGCCTTTTTAATATACAGTTATACTAACTCGAGGATAAATTTAAATATGGTCCCGATGCGCTGATCCCTGCACTATCCGATGTTAAATTGATTGGTGCGAGAAGTCCATAGGAAATTGACTGCCAATATTGGTTTGTCAAATCGTCAACAAAACAGCAATTTCGTCTTCCTGGTGTTCTTAAATATTCGGGACTATAATCCAAATATATACACCAGGAAGTTCTTCCCTTAATGACTTCTAATTTCAATGATAGATAGTGATGTCCATAACGTCTTTGAGACCCGACGAGAATCTTCAATGCTTCGCGATAGTTTTTATTACAATACGAAAGAACAAATCAGAATCTTTATTTATTATAGGTCGACTATTAATCTAACGACTTTGGATGGTTGGTTTCTTAATACGTGAATTTATTATTTAAACAAAATGAAGTGAGTATCATAAGAAAACAATTATTTGTAAGACTTTTCTATACTATAAACATTGTAACGCGGCAGTTTGTCGCGTATAAATGACTTAAAAATAATAAATTTTGTAAATAATTAGCAGTTCCAGCAAACATTTTAGTTGTAGCAAATTTTTTCAGCAAACATTCGTCAGCATCTGTAACTAATTCTTTCTTTTTCGTGTAGAAGATTGTTTGATTATTACCTTTTAAAAATTATATTTAGGATTAACATTAAATATCCCTATAACTAAAAAATTATTGTTTTTGCCATTATTGATTATTATTATTAAAAAATTATTATTATATTATTATTAATGCTTTAGTTTAGAATACACCATTTTTAATATGCTTGATATTTTTATTATGTATAAATCAATAATAATAATTTATTTATTAATTAGTCACGGAGACAATGTGACATCGGTTTGTAATTAATTATTATTACATCGAGTAATATATTTTTCCATAAATAATTGTTAGGGTTAGAATTTAATGGGAAAAGGTTTTTATTGGAAATCAATCATAAAACAAAAAAATAGCTTTTCTTATTACAAATTCCGGTAGGCTAACAACATGCCCTTTGGACAAATTTAATTTTAAAGGTAGTGGATTCCTCCTACTACCATTCTATTATTCAGAACGTCGTTGAGATTCGTATTCTTATTGTACTTTTAATTTGATTAATCAGAAAAAAAGGAAATATGAGAATGGTTCAAATATAGAAAGCACAATTTAAACTTCAAAGAAAAACATGTATTTTATAAAATAGAATCAAATGCTTTTACTACATATATCAAAATAATGTGTTGAATAGTGTGAATGTCTGTGTAGTGTAAATATAATGCATTAGAACTCACCAAAATCAAATCAATAATATTTAAATCAATAGTTCTCAATAATCAATCAATATTCCAATATTCAAGAATCCTCAATTCAATAATCAATATTCAATAACTCATTAAATCGATATTCCATAAATGACAAATCAATATTAAATATTCCAATATTTAATAATCCTCAATTCAATAATCAACACGGAAAAAACAAACTAACTATTTTAGCACCAAACTGCTTTATCCTTTATTAGTATGCAATTTCGTTTACCTATTAAAGTATGAAATAATGCTTTTTTAGTTTAAAGTAAGTCCATACTAAATAAGTATAATGGTTATACTCTTTTAGTAATAGTAACGTACTTTAAAAGCATAAAGTTGATGCCCACGAAGTACGACATATAGTCTACCTAAAATAGCAAGAGCTTCTTCCTTTTTGGTGTATAAATTCTTGCAACCTGCGTTTTGGCCACGCCTCCTTCTCCTTCCAACCATTGATATATCGATATAGGCCAAAACGCAGGTTGCAAGAATTTATACACCAAAAAGGAAGAAGCTCTTGCTATTTTAGGTAGACTATATGTCGTACTTCGCGGGCATCAACTTTATGCTTTTAAAGTACGTCACTATTACTAAAAGAGTATAACCATTATACTTATTTAGTATGGACTTACTTTAAACTAAAAAAGCATTATTTCATACTTTAATAGGTAAACGAAATTGCATACTAATAAAGGATAAAGCAGTTTGGTGCTAAAATAGTTAGTTTGTTTTTTCCGTGAATAACTCAATAAATCGATGAACCAGTATTCAATAAATGACAAATCAATTATCCAACAGATCAACAATATAATAAAACAATATTCAATAATCACAAAATCAATACTTCAATACTTCAATAAATCAATCCAACTAAAAGAATTTCTCCACTTAGAGAATTCTTTTACAATACACACTTTGATCAACCCCAAACTCCGGGTTGTAACACCGTCTCCACTTGAGACCTCAAATTCTCCAAACCTCTACCTTAACTCAACTGCCCGTATTTTACATTTACAATTGGTTTTATTAATTGCTGAAAAGGGTTGGAAGTTATAATGAAATTATCTGTTGCTAAGTCACTCCTTGCAACCTTGCAATTTTGGGGTAGTGGCGTGATCCATCTTCTATGAGCCACTCCTTATATTAAGCAATTATATTGCTCAATTGTACACGGAAAAAAATAGTTCGTGAAACTTTCGTAAACTAGTTGTTCACTTTTGGACGGGCCCAAAGTTTGAAAATTTTTTATTAACTTTTTCCAAGATTTCACAAAACGTTTATCTCTCTCTTTATGAAAAACAATGTCTGCGCACGCGCACAAAATAAAGTTTGTGGAATCTTGAAAAAAGTTAATGAAAGATTTCCAAACTTTGGGCCCGTCCAAAAGTGAAAAACTAGTTTACGAAAGTTTTGCGAACTATTTTTTTCCGTGTATATTGATTTATGAAATGTTGGAACTTTATTTACGAAACTTGGTTAAAAGGAGGTCTTTTATTCTATATTGAGGTTCTTTACCTTTCTATTTCTTAATATTCTCGATATTTATTTAACAATATTAAAATGAGAACAGTTACTTCTTTCTTAATTTATTTATAAATTACTTTGAAAAATGGTGTTTGTGTTTTAAATTATTTATAATTCCATTTGTTATTTGTTATAAGTAGGAAGAGAATTTACTCTCTAAATCTGAATTAGTAAAAATGTTTACTAATTTGAATTAGTGACTCACTTTTTGTTTCTAAATTAGTTAAATTTTACTAATTGTTAGTAAAAGTTACTAATAATTAGTAAAATTTTACTAATTCAGAAGCAAAAAGTGAGTCACTAATTCAAATTAGTAAACATTTTTACTAATTCAGATTTAGAGAGTAAATCACTATGTGATTTAAATCTTATAATAATTAATTGAATTTAAGTATCTTGTATTTGAAATTGAAAATTGTAATAAGTTACGAAATTCGTTCGTAACAATAATTCTTTACGTTCTATATAATTGTTTGAATAATGATAAAATAATAAAATAATTTATGACGAAAAAGGAAATATAACGGCGTTTAGATATGAAAAATATTAATTGTATATAAAAAAATACCTAATATGCTATAACTATAAAAATGAAGAATGATATTTTAATGTGAAATTTTTTTTTTCAAGCAGATGTAACTGAATTTATCTCCAAATCTTTGAGCATAGTCGTCTACTTTCTGCTTGCTCATATTGTCGAGTTTCATGAAATTTGTATAAGCCATTTAGCTTGGAAAGTTAACTCATGCAAGCATTAATGTCTCAGTGCTTCTAGGGTAAAAGGTATGTCTGATTAACTGCATTGCTTGACGATTAAATTCTAAAATATATAGCACAGTAATGAGAAGGTCAGTTTTCCATTAAAAAAAAAAAAAAAAATTGGCCCATAAACTTTTGATTTGTATAAAATATATTTTAGATACTTTGTTATAAAAAAAAATTATTTTTACTTAGGGAGAATTTTTTCTTACTAAATTATTAGTAAACTATTTTTTATTGATTTAATTTGAAATAAAAAGAATAAAAGCAACTAAATAAAAAAACATTTAGTTAAATAAAAAAAAACATTTTGTTAAATTAAAAAAAAATTTCGGGTGTAAGTTTTTTTTAACAATGAATAATTTTCGAATGATTTAAAATATTTTAACAAAGTGCGATGTGAATTAGAAACTAGAATTTATCTTTAATATAAAAAAAAACTATTAACTTTTTTCCTCTAAACATTTATAATAATTTTTTTTATTAGATTGGCATAACTTCTCATTTTGGATAGTTACCGTCTTTAGTTTGAGAAATCAATATTCTTACACGCCCTTTTTTAAACCGTATTCTCTTTAGCTCAGGTTTATTCCATTTTTCTGTATATATTTACATAAAAAACATATTTGAACATTTAAAAAAATAGCTACCCTATGTAATTTGAAATTAATTTTGAAATTAGGTAATATAATTCAATATTATATTGAGAAACTTTTTTTTATTATAGCCCTAGAGACATTACTAAATGAATTTAAATAAACAATTAAAGAAATAAAATAAATAAAAAGAAATTAAAAAAATAGATAAGCAAAAAATTATAAAAAATGAAAATATGACTAATCAAAATAAAGAAAAATGTTAGTTCTATTACATTGGAAAAAAAGTTGTTAAATCTTAAAATTAAATGTAATTTTCATAATCTTGTTAAGTGATTTAGTTATTGTATACCTAAACAATCATTTCTCGTGTTAAAATTACTATTTTCACAAAATAGTAGGTACAACTTCACTGAAAACTGTTTATTAATTTTATCGACAACGATAAGGAAAATTGCGTTAAAGAAAAGAAGAAGAAAAACAACTGAAAATGAAAAGAAATCTTTTTATGATAAACAAAGTACATAAGAAAAAGAAACCTCTCATGAAAGTGTGACTCGTGCTTGGTGTTATTTTTTAATTTCCTTAGAAAGCACACCTTGTTCACCGATAGTTATACGTTTTGCTTTTTTTCAAAGAAAAGCAGAAAAAAAACTTTATCCTTATTTATTTTGCACTTGCAGTAAGTTTTCTTCAAACAATATTTCACGAACTCATTAAACAATTGACTTTAGACTTGAATTATCACTTGTCCTAATGAATCAGTTTTCTTTTAATTAATATCAAACTAACGAGAGAGAAGCCTATGTTAAGGATTCTGAGAACTTTTTTGTCAAAAAAAAAATTTAGTAAAATGAAAAACTTTTGTTAATTTAAAAGCGAGTATAATGAATAATTAAAAAAATGATATATTAATTAAAATGTTAATACAGTTTGAATTGAGAAAAAAATTTATTCAATTAAATTTAAATAGAATGTAAATGTAATGCATACAGTGAGAAAGTGTAATATCTAAAAAAAGAAAGAAAAAAATTTTCTCTTTTTTAAGTCAAAATTCAATCGACATCGATTTAACGAGTTGTCTGTTTCGCTGACTTGGTTGAATTCAATCACCGCAAGTTTCGTGGATTAAGCACGATTACTATATGTATATGTACGTGTGAACTTACATTCAATTCAACTTATGTGAATATAATACAAAGAGACAAGTCGATTTATTCATAGATTTAAACTGCTCCAGTTTCTCTATTGTTCTCCTTCTTTTTGAAAACTATAATTTATACATTTTGCACAGAATTTGCTTTTTTATATTGTACGTAATATTTAATCCAATACCTTTTATTGCGATTGTTATTTATTTTTTAAATTTTATACATTTTTCTTTTTTTCGCCATTTATCAACTGCGAAAAATTTTATAATAATAATAATAATAATACACTGAGAAAAATAATATCGTAATAATAAGAAAATAATTTAGTTAAGCATTTTTAGTTGGCCTTACTAAAGTATGGTTGGCACAACAGAAAAGAAAGTGACAATCAATCGAAAAATTTAGTTTGCTCTACCAAAAAATATTTTTGAAGGTTTCATGTCTACGAACTAAACAGTTTGGTTCTCCGTACTAAATCGCTGGCACGCAGAATTGCGCACGCGCTGTTCTCGAAAATGTGGCGTCGGTCGTAGGGCCTAGTCAGTCGTGGACCTCTTCCGCGTTATGCTTATCCGATCATTTATGTCATGTGTTTTTATTGTTCGGCTGGTCTATTATCGTAGCAGTGTCATTAAAGTTTTATAAATATTTATTTTTTAAAAGTGTACTGAAAGTGTTTCTTTTATTTCGAAAGAATGGCTGACGAAGTGACAAACGTTTGCTAAGAGAATGGGGGTTAGAATGAAAACTTGCTCCTCAATTTTATGCGATATCATTTTGAGATATTTCATGAAACGCGCGTAGTGTGTACTTACGGGAAGATAAATTATTTTTGTAATGTCTAAGCATAATGAATTTAATAAAGTTATATTATTAATCTCATCTCTCTTGAATTAAAATACCTTATTTTTTATGCAAAATCGTAAAAATGACCAAAGAAACTATTTTATATAAAATAAATAATTTAGTTATTTCTACAAAAAAAAATTTTTTAATCAACGAAAACAGTAAGTTGAAATAACTAAATTTTATTTACGTCAACAGAACATTTTTTTTCATTCTAATAAATGTATTTATTACGTAGACTAAATTATTTCGTTACACCTACTAAATAATTCAATTGAGCGAAATTTAACGGTTGGACAAAAAAATTTAGTACTCCCAACCAAACGGGTTAGTTGCACATATATCAAATAAAAAATTTGGTAGGGACAACCAAACTTTGATACATGATACCAAACAGTTTTCTCAGTGTAATATTTTTATTATCATTATTATTTTTCTATTTTTTTAATCAGCTGTTATGGCTATGCGCAACGTTTCTCATACATGACATTGATACCAACATAATTCTGAAAAGTGAGGTTATGTTTACCATATTTTGTTCACGTATCATGTTGGTATCACTGTCTGCCGTGTAAGAGAAACGTCGCGCGCAGCCATAATAGCAGACGATAAGAATAAAGTAAATTAACAAAAATAATAATAATAATAATAATAATAAGCAACGGACAGAAAGATTTAGCGCGAATTTTAAAATTGAAATTAAAATTAACAATTTCTTTAATAATTTTTAAGTGGTCAATTTTTTAAAATCGCGCCGAAATCTTTTTGTCGATTGTTTGTCCGGTTATTTGCAATTTCGGACAAATGAAAATTCTATCAATTAGAAATTCGGTTTAAATAATTTCTTCGTTTAAGTATAAACTCTGTAGTATGAAAAATCGGATATATTTTCTGGCAAAACGGTTCGAGCAAAAAAATTCGGGTGAATTTCCATTCGGGCGAATATCTATTCCGGAAAATAGATTCGGACGGGTATTTTCGGGTAAATGGGAGTGTACCAAATTTTCGATTATTTAAAAATTCTGTAAAATAGAAAATCGATTTAATGAAAGTCTGCAGAATAATAATATTCAAAGAAATAAAATTCTAAAAATTGATTTTTAAAACTTATATTCATGCGTCCCAATAAATGATAATTTATGGATGAGAAATTGTAGAATTATTACGTTGCTAATATATGCGGAACATAAACGCGGGTATAAATGTTACATAACGGTATCATAATTCTATACACAATATTATATATATATTTTAAATATATCCAAATTTGACTGAAAGATCCTATTACTGAATAACAATATCAAACATGCGTAACGATATAGTTATTCAGAAATGCTTTCATATTCAAATATTGTAAGGAATAAGTCCTTAGATATATATGAAATTCACGAAGTAGAAGAGAATATATGAATGCTGTATAGTATAATATAACCATATTATATATATATAGCGTTTAAACACGCACCTATATATAATTATTACGGATTTTCTAAATTCTCACCTCCATACTGAACGTAACCTCTATATCTCTTACTCTGGAAAAATCTCACATTTCAGAAAATTGCACTTTCGAGCTCATACGAGAAATAAATTTCTTATATACGAGGGTGGATATTATCTTTTTATATATATGGTTTCGTGCGTTTACTACCCTATTATTTTATTAAATGCCGTAGTTCGTCTCAAGTGTAACACAAAAATATATAATTTTATATATGCGAAAAGTCTTGATTCTTTTTTATTAACAACTTTTTAAAAAAAATGTTTTTATATTAGAAAAATTTTAATATTTTTATGAACCAATTTTTTTCTTTTTAAACTATAGAATAAATATTGGACAAAATTCCTGAAGTGAACAAACTGAAAAACAATTTCTCAGATCGGAGTAAAACTTAATAGTTTAACCTAAGAGTACACAATTAACCACGAACCCTATTTTTTAAAAAAACAAATATATTTATTTTTCTCAAAATTGGTATTTTTTTTAATTTAAATTTTTTTTGAAAATATCTCGATTTTGAGAAAAAGCGAAAATTATTTTTGATTTTCAAAAAAGATTAAATTTTAAAGTTTTTTTTTTTAAAGAACAAGAAAAATTCTTTCGAACTCATATAAGTCAAAACATTTTTTTACCTATTGTATAATAGCTATATACGACTTTTCAAAAATCTTCTGTTCAAATTTTTCACTTTGCTAAAAAATTTAACCCCCACCCCTTTCTACAGTTTTTGATAAAATCTAATAATACTTTGTAGATAAACTATTCACCCATAGGGCTAAACTATGTGCAAGTTTCATTCCGGATCTAAAAAAAAAAATTATTTTTAAGTTGTATCACTTGAGGAATTTTGCCCCATATATGGGGAATTTCACATGAAGTGATCAAGGTGAAAAATAATTTTCTCCAATCGTTCTCAAATTTGGGGAATTTGTAGTTCTATTTAATGATAATTCTTCGTAAATAAATTTTTCCATTTAGACACATATTTTCTGTGATGGAGGAAGAGAAGTTTTTAATGCAATTTTTCATATTTTTTTAAAATAATTGTATAAAAAAATTTTCAATAGTTTTGATAGTTTTTTTTACGCCTTTTCAATTGGTATAATGTATTTAAAAAAAATTTATCTAAAAAATAAAAATCAAAAATAAATTTGACTATTTTTGGATGGAAGACATGATTTTTTTTTGTTATTTTAAACGAAAACTGTCTGTGCTTTTGTGAGTAAAAAATATTAATGTTTATTTCTTATTTTTCATTTTTTCTTTGGTCAAAAAATTTTTTTTCAGAATTGCTTTTTACCAATTGAAACGGTGCTTTAGAAGCAATAACAGGTATGACAAAAATAGGTGTAAATATTTCAATGCCTGATATATTCGACATTATTTATAGGTTAGAAATTCATTGCAATAAAAATCATAAAATTTCTTTTTCTCAAGACACCGTATAAAAAGTGAAATATTATTTTTCAAATTTCCTGTAAATTGTAAAGAATAAAATTGTTCTGGTTTGAAAAAAAGTCCCGATTTTAATTGATTTACTGTCATAAACATAACCTCAAATTTTAGGCTTGTTCAAAAGTCAAGAAACAAATTGTTTTTATTTATTAAAATAGTCTAAATTTTGAGGTTATGTTCACGATTATAAATTAATTAACCTCTAGTTTTTCTTGAAAATAGAATAATTTTTAATCTACCTATACAATTTACATGAAATTTAAAAATAATATTTCACTTTTTATACAATATTTTGAAATTTAAAGAAATTTTATGATTTTTATTTAAATAAATTTCTAACCTATAAATAGTAACAAATATAATCAACAGTGAAATATTTTCCATTTTAAAAATGATGTAAATTTTGTTCATTTTACACAGAAAAAAAGAAATTGATTACAGATGCTCCCTGATGTTTGCTATCGGATCTATTAAAATTAGTAACTACAGCTAAATTTTTTTCCTATGACAACGAAAAATTTTGCTGCGATAAACAATATCCCAAACGTGAAAACCAAAACGGCCCAATACTGGCCCAGTATTGGCATAAAAGGCACCGAGTCTTGGCAGACAATATAGGGCCGACTCTTATGGTGTTAACTGCGGTTGGACGTCGGCAGCCAAGTATCAGATGCCATTACTGGGCCAATATTGGCTGCCATTAGTGGCCCAGTATTGTCAAAGTTTAAAAAATTATAATTATTATTTAATTAACTAATTAATTAATTTTACATTTCTAATATAAGTCCTGACAGAAAGCGCAATTGTTTAAACATTTGAAAAATTGTAACGCTCGCGGGAACCGAACTCGCAACCTAACGCATTGAAGTCTAACACGCTAATCACTACACTATACGCGGATATGGGAGTCTCAAAACAAAAATGTTTTAAAAAGTTGCATTTGAGGAACATTTCAGCCGATAATGCGCCATTACTGAGCCAAGATTCGTTCCAACTTTGAAAAAAAATGACTTGTCAAAATAAATTCAACATTTCAGCTGTCAATGGTCCAATAATGACCCAGTAATGGGACAGAGTTCGTTTCAATTATTGAAAAGTAGAATTACCAAGTATTGGTGCCAATATTGGTCCAGGAATGTGACGGAGTTCGGCCCAATGATCGCAAATTGGAGTTACCGAGAATCGGTGCCAATATTGGCCCAGTAATGGGACAGATTTCGGTCCAATAATGGCAAATTAGAGTAACCAAGAATCGGTGGCAATATTGGCAGTTTTGGCATTTCGCACATGGGATCAGTCTTAATTTTTAAAAATTTACTGTCACATCAAATTTTTTTGACCCCACAGCAAATTTGTTCATTATCCCTATATTAGCTAACGTAATTTAATGTGATAGCAAGTAGTTCACTGCCACAATAAACTTTTTCCATGCATGTATTATATTTAATTGAAAAAATTACCTAAGTATGAGCGCGTTTGAAAAAAAAAAATTTTTCACCTTGATTACTTGACGTGAAATCTCCCATATATTCCTTATATAAATTTTTTGATGTAGATCTTTTAATATTTGAACCAAATTCTAATTTTCAATGATAGTCAGTGGCAATTTTCTTTTGAAATATATACAATTTCATTCTCAAATAATAATGGAGAGAAATAGCAAGACGCCGGTTTTGCATATCAGGAAGAAAAATATGAAAAAGAATACTAGTTCGTATTGATATTCGATTTGAGCTCGTTTCAAGGGATGACAAACTTAAAGGTTACAAATATAGTTTACGGTACATTGAATCTCTGAAAGTATATCGACCTGTACAAAAAAGAAAAGGAAATCGATTCCCTCTCTCTGGCTCTTTCTCTCAAGTGGACCGTCTAGGAATAAAGAGAATCTCTCTCTGTGAAGTTGCTATATATATATATATATATATATATATATATATATATATATATATATATATATATATATATATACGATTCTCCGCGAAAATTGTCGAAATGAAACGATTCTTCACGAGAGGTTACGATCGTTTCCGAGTTTGGAATATGTACCACAAAACTAGAGAATAAATTTGCCATTCACCATTTCTAATAGCAGACAGCGTGAGGGATGCAGAAAAAAAATTTCCACCCTTTGCCGGGAATATCTTAATTGAGGGGTTGAATTCCATTTAGATTTCTTTACATATTCAATTAGGAAAATAGTTTCAAATTGATTAAATTGAACTAGAAACTTAATTTTCAAAAATGTTGCATTAAAAATTGATTTATTTATTTATATATTAACGGACAGTGCCCTTTTGTAAAATTTTAATAATTTTTTCAAAACGTATATTTTTTTTCACAAAGAAATATTTTTACATTCATTTTTTTTATGGAAATGAAAATTTTACATAGTATCAATATTTTCAAATGTTTTTTCACATCATATTGAATTGCCTTGAGACTTTGTTAAATTGCTTGTAATATTGACGCTTAAAGTGCCAAAAAAAATTTGCAAAAAAATTTTTTTTTGATCTTTTTTTCAAAATATCTATCTTATTTTTCAGCTTTAACTCATTTGGTAAATTTTTTTTTTCTCTCTATTGGAAAACTGCGATTTACGTCCATTAAAATATGTAAAGATAAAAATGGAACAACAATGGGTTTTCGATAAAATGTAAAAAGAGTGGAAAATTTGTTTGTTTTTCGCAAGCTCATTGTTGTCATAAATTAATGAATTTTAATTTTTTACATAGATTTTTTTTCTATTCCTTTCAATTCTGTAAAAACATTTTTTCTAAAAAATCCCCTTTTCCAAAATTAAGTCTTATTTTTCGCAGATTTGACCCAATTAACGGGGGAAAAAAAAATTCTTTTTTCCCTTTTTTTTATTTTATTGGAAAGATGAGTTTTTTTCCAATAAACTATCTATACAGTTGAAAGTGGAAAAAACTCAGTTTCTAATGAAAATAAAAAAAAAAAAATTGCCTGCAATTCTGTCAAAATTGATAAATGAAACTTAATTTTCATAAAAATAGTGAGATTTAAATTTCTATTAAAAAAAAAGGAAAAAAAATTCTTAGCGTTTATTTGTTATCTACATACATTGTAACAATATACCAAAGTTTTAAGACAATCTAATAACTTTTAATTTTTTACTACAATGTTTGAGGAAGAATGTCCCATATGCGTTTTTCGTCTGAAGCTTTTTTGTAAACAAGATAAAATGTTGTGCAAACAGTGATTTAGTATCGTCAAATAATTTTTCCCTTCTTTTTTTTTTGTGTTATATTTCTTTTTTTATATAATAATTTATCTCAAAAATTATGTGATTTCGTTGGTAAGATTCGTAAATAAGCTATAATTAAAAAATAATAATTTTTCACATAAAGTGTAAAATAATATTTAGCAGCGGAAAAATAGCATTTTGTTATGTCCTAACCTCTGAGTAACAAACTTTAAAGTATTTAAATTAACCCAGGCCGCTGGGTTCGAGGCTATGACCAACAGACATAACCTCAAATACCCCTAACCAAGAAACGAACATAACCTCAAAAATTACCTAACCTAACCTAACCTTGACAAAAACATAGGTTAGGTACAGTTGATATGGAAAGACAGTAAAAGTAAAGAACAGTAAAAGATGATGAAAGTAAAGATGATATTTTTTTATAAATCTGATATTATATTTTCAAAATTCAAAATGTCAGATCCAATATGGAGAAAGAATTTTTTAATGTTGAATGGGGATCTCCTTGAAAATCATTACATACGTAGGGGTTTTTGTGATCGCTAATATTAAAACCGACGTCAGATTTAGAAAATGGTAAACTTAATATGATTACGCATATGACTTTAGTTTCTTAAAATTCAAAATAACGGATTCAATATGTCGGACAAATTGTGAAAAAGTGATTGGATTTTATTGTAACTAATTACTTGGGGGTTTTTGATGTCACTAATTACGAATTTTAAGCCCGATTTTAAAAATTCAAAATGGCGGATCCAAAAAGGCGGTCAAAAAAATTTAAGAATTGTTTTAATTTTCTTTAAAATTTGTCTTACAGAGGTTTTCGAGGTCGCTGATTACTAGTATGTTATTAGTTTTTCAACATTCTAAATGGCGGATCCAATATGGCAAACGAAAATTTAAAAATCGTTTGATTTTGCTTTAAACTTGTTTTCGGGGGTTTTTTTGGGTCTCTGATTACGAATCCGATGTTAGTTTTTCAAAATTTAAAATGGCAGATCCAATTTGGCAGTTGAAAAAATTTAAAAATCGTTTGGATACGCTTCAAACTTGTTTTCTAGAGGTTTTCGGGGTCGCTGATTACGAATCTAATGTCAGTTTTTTTAAATTCAAAATGGCGGATCCAATATGACGGTAAACTTTTGGAAAAGTGGTTGGATTTTTTTTGAAACTCGTTACTCGGGGGTTTTTGAGGTCGCTGATTACGAAATTGATATCAGATTTTCAAATTTTAAAGTGACAGCTCTAATTTTAATAAAATTTTTAATATTTCTCAAACGTGATAAGCATTTATGAGTATTTTAGTTTTTTTTTATCGAGAATTACAAGTTTATTGTTATTTTTTCAAAATTTAAATTCTTGGGAACCAATAAAAGTTGGTAATTTAAAAAAAATTATGATTTGCATAAAACATACATTAATGTAAATTAAATTAAATAAAAATTGGTTTATTTTTTTCTTTTGAAATTCTATTAAATAAAAATAATCAATTTATGCGTGCCTCCCGTTAATGAGTGTTGTACATTACTTATAATAAATATAAGTGTAAATTGATTAGGGCAGCTATTTTCCAAGTGTTGTGACACGCAAAGGAGACTTGATAAACAGTTCTAAAGAAGTTGAAAATCAATAGATTCCGCGACAGGTAGTCAGGTTATGGGGACACACTTCCTAGAGGAACGCGATAATGCGTGAGAACAGGTCTCGCAATTGCGAAGGTTGGGTTAAGAAGGGAAGGGTGGAAGGAGAGAAAGAGTGAGAGAGCGAGAGAGAGAGAATGAAGAACCCGGCAGGGTTTCTACGGACGAATCGTAGGAACCGTCGCTGTGGGAAAATCAATATGGAGTGGTGGCGGTACCGTACGGATAGAGGAGCGCGCGTGGCTACTACTCGAAACCAACGTTACAACGCTTCCCGCGTTTCTGCGCCTCCATTAGTTCTCTTTTCATCACGTTGCATTGGCTAAAACTCATTTCCAATGCTTTTCATCTCACAAAACCCAATCATCAATCATTCAACTAAATACCTACATTTTTTACAATCTAATCCTCTTGAGATCTGATGAAATAATCTTCAGTGAGAAAAAAAGTGCGAGACGGAGAGAGAGATATTTAGTATCACCTCCCAATTTAGATTAAAAGATTGTTGAAGAGGTTTCTAATCATTAAAACCACTTGAGAAATTTAAATTATTTTTCTAATTTTTTTAAAGGGTTTTTTTTTAGTTTCCTCTTTTAGATTATCTACTTAAAATGAGAATATATTTTTCAACAAAGAATTTGTATTTTTTCTTTTTTTACATTTTCTTCTTTAAATGAGAATATTCTCTTATGAAGAATATGGCTTTTTTCGATTACTCTTTTCATTTTTTTATATTTTCTACTTAAAATGAAGATGTATTTTTTAATACAGAATAAAATTGATTTTACGTTTTTTTTTCGTTTTATATTTTATTCTTAAAATTAGAATATTCTTTTATGAAGAATATGGCTTCTTTCGATTTCTCTTATCCTTTTTTTCACATTTTTTACTTAAAATGATGATGTCCTTTTTAATACAGAATAAAATTTATTCAACCCTTTTTTTTCGTTTTATATAAATTATTCTTAAAATTAGAATATTCTTTTATGAATAATATGGCTTTTACGAATTTTGTTTTCTTTTTTTTTGCATTTTCTACTTACAATTAGAATGTAGATTTTATTAAAGAACATAACTTTTTGCACGTTTTATCTTGTTTTACATTTTCCTTTTAGAATAAGAATATTCTTTACAAATAATATAACTTTTCGATTTCTTTGCTCTTTTTGCATTTTTCTATTTAAATGATAATATTTATCAAAAAATAATGTTTCTTTTCAACTTTAATTCTCTTCTTAAAAATTATTCTTAAAATGAGAATATTTTTGTACGAAGGAAATGCGTTTTTTATTTCTTTGCTCTTTTTTTTGCATTATTTCTTTATATTAAAATAATAACAATTATCAACAAATAATATGTTTTTTCAATTTCTTTTGTCTTTTTAATATAATTCTTAAAATAAAAATATTTTTCAATAAAGAATTTAATTTTTTTTAGATTATTTTTCTTCTTTTTAATTTTATTCTTAAATTAAGAATAATTTTTCCCTAAAAATGTGATTTTTTTCCATTTTTTTCTACTTTTATATTTTCCTCTTAAAATGAGAATGTTTTTATAAAAAAAAATTCAATTGCTTTCATAATTTGTGATAAGGTTAAAAAAATTAATTTCATATTTGACTTCTAAACTAAAATTAAAAAAAAAACATACTTTCGATTATGGAAATATGTAGTTTCAATTTTTAACTAACTTTTTTGTTTTTTTATAATAGTATGAATTTTTAATCTCTTTTTTGTTGTTGTTGTTTTTATTTAATTTCCCAAAAGATTGAAAAGAAAAAAACTCTTAATTTGAAATGAATATTCAAGTGAACCTCATGTTTAATAGAAAAAGTTTCTCTTAAAATGAAAAAGCAATTGATATGGTAGTTACAATATGATCTTGTATGCATATTATATATAAGAAAGTTTTAAATTTAAATTTGAAAAAAAAGAATACTATCATAAAAGTCATTTATATGTTCTTTATACAATGTCAAGTTGAATTTGATTTTAAGTTTATGTTACAGATAAATTCACATATAAAATAGTCACGAACGCACTCGCATTTTGAATTTACATTGTGATAGAAAGTTTGACAATTTTTATATATTCTTGTCAAATTTATCAAAACTTAAATATATATTACTTCTTTACGCAGTCCAGAAAGAAATATACCTCCTAAATCTTTTGCAATTTTCCGTAAGTGAAAAAAGAATTTTTTTTCATGTGTTTTGAATGGTTTTAAATGTTCAAATAAACGGAAAATTTGTTTACTACTTTTTTAACTTCAAATTTTATTATAAAGTATTGCTATCTACGCTGAATTAAAAAATTTTGGGTTTGCAACAAAATCGTTTGGTTAGGCAATTTTGGTTGTCGTAACAAAATTTTAGTTAGCTGAAATAAAGTTGTAGTTATCCCAATCGAACATTTGGTTAGGCCAACAATATTATTTGGTTAAGCTAATTAAAAATTTTTACTATACCAACAAAAAACACTTAACCAAATAGTTTGGTTACTTACAAATACCAACAAAATTTTGTTGTTGTTCCAACCTGTTTGTTGAGACGCAATATTTTTCTCAGTAAATATCTAAAAATAAATTAATAATTTATTAAATGTTTTTAGTAATTTTAGTAATTATAAATTTTATTTTATAAAATTATATTTATTATTTATTTATACACCCTGAAAAATGTTTCTTTG
This sequence comes from Leptopilina boulardi, assembly GCF_019393585.1. Taxonomy (NCBI): domain Eukaryota; kingdom Metazoa; phylum Arthropoda; class Insecta; order Hymenoptera; family Figitidae; genus Leptopilina; species Leptopilina boulardi. The sequence continues at coordinate 293,921 of NW_026137726.1, forward strand.
AATCGAAGAAATATATTTCTTTGATATAGGGTCAAAGGCAAAATTTTCTTTAATTTAAAAAAATACTTTTTCAATTTTAAAAAAAGTTTTATTCTCGGTTTTATTTGGAATAAAAAAAAATTTCTTTAAATTAAAGAAAACATTTCTTTGATTCTATATAAAAAAAAATATTTTTTTGGGTGTACAATAATGATATATTATTGTATTATTATATTATATAATAATATATTATATATATTATTATATTATATATTATTATACAGTAATATTTATTTATAATTTCGTAAATTTATTACTAAAATAATTATTATTATATTATTTTAATTTAGAACTTTGAAAATTTTGAATCTAGACGAGATGCATTGATGCAACAAGAATTTAATTCCTCATGAGACTTCTTCCACATGTTGGCAGTTGCCACATACTATATCGATGCTTTCAAATCGTTATATACCTGGTATTTCATATTTTCTGTGATTGACGTTTTTCAAATTGGATTGCAACTTGAAAATCAAACATCATAAAATGCAAAAAATGGGCATTTAGTAAAAAGTAATAGGTATGAATATACATCAATGTATTTTTCTTTCTTTTAAATTTAAATTGAGGTCGAGGGGGTAATCCTCTCAATATGAGAGAAATACTTTAATTAGCTTTATTCTTTTAATTTGCCTAAAACGAAATAAAAAGAATCCGGAACATTTAATTAAATACCTGCCACTTTTATTTTTGTTGAAATAAGCCAATAAAAAATTTCATATTATCCTACACATATATACATATATATTTGGTTTATTCTCTCTCTGTTAAATATATTATTGTGTTGGATAGTTCTGATTAATTGAAGCGTGTAAACCAAATTTTGCTATAAAGCAACACACGTTTACATCAACACTCGAGAGAAGTTTGTAATATATTTCTCCCAATGGCTTTAACACATTATATATTAAGCATTTGTATGTCTCTTTCCTTTGTTGGACATAAAAAGAATTAATAAAAAGTTTGGTTAAAAAATTTTTTTTTCTTTTTACGTTATTTGAAAATTGTGTATTTTTTATTGTCTAAAAAGAATAAGGAAATTGTTTTTTGTTATTAAAAATTTGAATTCAGGAAAAGAAATTTTTTTTCTAACCAAAAAAAACACTGAAAAAAAATTCTAGTTAGAATACCCAGAATTCTGGTTAGGGTATATTTAACATTTTCATTCTGGTTAGGTTAACCAGAATTCTGGTTATTTTAGAGAATTCTGGTTAATTCAACTAGAATTCTGGTTAACATAACTAGAAAGTAATGTTAAATATAGCCTAACCAGAAATTTTTTTCAGTGAATATACATACTAGGACGGATTAACTTTCAATACAAATACCATTGATCCTCAATAAAATAAATTTCAATAAATTGAAATTATTTATTATTATATTTTCAAGTCAATCAACGTTATCTACACTTTTTAATTATTCATTTTGCTAAGACGCCAAGTTATTTTATGGGAAATAACTAAACCTAAAAAATTAGTTAAATAAACCGACAAGTAAATTTTATAATTCTAATTAGGAAAAACTGTAACCAGCTCAGGAATTCCATTTGTTACTATACAGCAACAATAGACCGCGGAGAGGGGGGATAAGGATAAACACCATTAGTTAGACAAAATTTATAACAATAACACTATTTATTAATATTCACTTCAAATTTTAGAAAAAGTTAAATAACGGAAGAAGGCTGAAAGACAAGATTTGTATTTTATTTATTCAATTATACTTTAATAATAATAAGATCGATTCTGAAGAAAACGACTCCTAATTAATTTATTGGGATTCACCGTCTATTTGACAACGATGATGACGCCTCGTCTCATTTTTATAATTTTAAATTTTAATTATTTTACACGAAAAAGAATAGAATACAACTTGACTATACGAACACCAGAATGAAAATGAGAGTAAAATGGCTGACAAGTCAACATCGAAAGCGTCGCTAAACAGCGACCTCTCTTCTCGGTGTCATTGAGATCAATTAATATTCAATAATATAATACCCGCGACCGATAATCGATACGCAGTCGTCGGTAACGCAGATCTCTACACTATCCGATGTTAAAGTGATTGCTGCGAGAAGTCCATAGGAAATTGACTGCCAATATTGGTTTGTCAAATCGTCAACAAAACAGCAATTACGTCTTCCTGGTGTTCTTGAATATTCGGGACTCTCATCCAAATATATACACCAAAAAGCTCTTCCCTTGATGACTTCTAATTTAAATGATAGATAGTGATGTCCTTAACGTCTTTGCGACCCGGCGAGAATCCTCAGTGCCCCGCGAGAGTTTTCATAAAAAAACGAAAGGACAAATCAGAATCGAATTTATTTATTGTAGGTCGACTATTAATCTGACGACTTTGGCAAGTTGGTTTCTTAATAAGTTAATTTTTTATTTAAATAAAATGAAGTGAGTATCATAAGAAAACTCCACTTTGAACCTGAATTAGTAAAAAATTGAACCAACTTAAATTTTATAGTGCGACTTGACTTTTTTGCTTTTGAATTGTAGTAAATATTAAATAATTATATGCCCATTTAAACAATTTTGAGCAATTGTTGTAACTTCTAAAATAAACATAAAAAATTGATTTTCTGAAAATTTAAACTAACAAATTTAATATTGCACTCATAGTAAAAATTTGTTGTGACAGCGAATTATTTTCTGTAATATCAAATTACGTTAGCTAATATTGTTTATCATAGCAAACTTTTTCGTTGTCATAGCAAAAATTAAGCTGTGGTTACTAATATTGATAGATCTGATAGCAAACATCAGTTGGCATCTGTAAGCAATTTTTTTTCCCGTGTGTTAAGTTTCAATCAAATCAGTGAGGGTAACCAAAAATTAGGAAAACTCGTCGTCTGCTACCGAAAGAGTTGTCAATGACCGTCACCAAACGCACCTGCGCTTGCGCTACTAAAATTCTCTCATTTGTAGGAAAAAGGCGCTCTTATTTAAAATACTTTATTGTAAAAAATAGTTTAGTAAACTTACAATTTTTTTAATTTTTTAGTAAGCAATAAAAAAAATTGTAAGTATTTAATTTATTGTTTTAATTTAGCTACTCTCTAAATTTAAATTAGTAAAAATTTGAATTAGTAACACACGTTTTGTTTTTGTATTAGTTAAATTTTACTTATTCGATAGTAAACAAATTTCTTTGAATAATTAAAGAATATAATTTATCATAAGGAAAATTTATTAAAAATAACTCAAATAAACTCAAAATAAAAATAAAGTTTATTTACCCCTTATATATATTTATAATTAAAAGTATGGTAGTATTATTATTTATATTCATTTTTTGAAAACTAAAATGATTCACTGTTGTCCACTGTGGTCTCAGTATATATATGTCAACCAAGTGGGATATTCTGTTGCTTAGGATTATGAGATTCTACATAGAACTGTGGTAATTATTCGAGTAAACCCCTCTTTATTTTTTCCTAGAGTTGGCAACACTGGCTCGAATATTCTCCGGGCGCGGATGCCGCTTCTCTCTCTCTCTCTCTTACCCCTTGGAGCCTGGCTCTCGTTGAGGGGTGGTTTACACATGCGCAAACACTATCTCGATTTAAAGTAGGGAGTGTGATGGCTCGGTGAACGGATGGACAAGAGGGGCGTTGTGTGGTAGAGCGGAGGGGGAGGGGGTCGAAAGGGTGCTTTTTCGGGAAGGGGTGAAACAGTGGTAGGGATATGTTAGTAGAGAAGGTACACGTTGTGTCAGCCGGCAGTAGCAAAAGCCGTGCTACACGGCCTATATGGCCCATCGTGGGTCGTCCTCGCCTTTTTTCATATACATATATATATATATATATTTAAAATAAAAATCGGCGCGCGATATGTTGAAAAATCAGTGGGTACCCTTTAATAAAAACGAGGGTACGTTAAAATTTGTGGTTCATCTGTAATAATAATAATTATAATTATAATAATAATAATAATAATAAGTTTACAATTGAAATAATAAATAATAAAATTTAAAAAAAACGGTATTAAATATAGTATAATTATAAAAAACACAAGTTTGGTGTTTGTGTGTGTATATATATTATATATAAACCTCGGAATGATTTCGAGGGCTGTTTGTGAGACGCCACCTTCGGTTCTATTGCCGTTATATACCGCTACTGTTACCTGTATTTCTAATTCTAACGTTTAATTCTAGATTCCATCTTTATTTTCATTTTTTCTTGTATTTCTCTTTTCTTGTTTTTACTTTTTTTCTTTTCATTTTTTCCCTGTATTTCTTTTTTTCTTTACTTCTTTTCATTTATTTTTTTTCCCTTTATTTTTATTTTTTCCTGTATTACTTTTTTTCTGAATTTTTTTTTTTTTGCTTACTACTACTACTACTACTTTTTTTATTTACTTTTATTTCTTCATTTACTTATATTTCTTCATTTTCTTCTGATTTTTTCTTACTATCACATTTTTTTTTACTTTTGGTTCCTTTCTTAACTTGTGTTTTTTTACTCCATTTGTACTTTATTAGTTTTTTTTTTCTTAATTTACTTTATTTCTATTTTTTCTTCTTTTTTTACTGTATTTCCATACTATTTTTTTCCTTATAATTGTACTTTCTTTTTTAGTTTTACTTTATTTTTATCTTGCATCACATCTTCCTTCCTTATTGTAGTTTTAATTTACTTCTATTTTTACTTTTTGTTTATTTTTTTACAGTAATAATACTTTTACCATCAGACTTAATTTTCCCTCTTATCAAATTTTACTTTACTTGTATTTTTAATTTTTTATATTTTTTACTTTAATTTTTTTTCCTTTTTTTATATTTTTCACATTACTTGTATTTTTCCATTTTTTTTTATATTTTTAAATTTTAGTTTTATTTTTACCTTTTTATATTGTTTACTTTTATTTCATTTTACCTTTTTCTCCTTTACCTTATTTTCTGGTTTATACAAATATTTCCTTTACTTCATTAAAAACGTGGAGTCATCCGTTGTGCATTTTCTGTGTAACATTTTCGCAATTTAGACATTTAAAATATCTTAAATTAAGACATTTAGGATTATTTATTCTTATTTTTACTTTTCTTTCATCTTTTTTTTAACTTTTATATCTTTCTCTACTTTCCATTTCTTCGACTTTGAATTTTATTTAAAAATTCCAATTTTTCACTTTAAGATCGAATTTCACTTGAAAATTGTAATTTTAAATTAAAGTTCGAATTTTACTTCAAAAAATTTTTACAATAGCAAACTCTAATTTTATTTTTAAATTCGAAGTTTTACTTTCAATTTCAAATTTTACTTGAAAAATTTAAGTTTTACATTAAAGATCAAATTTTACTTTAAATTTCGAATTTTACTTTATATTTCAAATTCTACTTTAAATTTACAATTTCACTTACTAATTCTAATTTTATTTTTAAGTTCGCGGTTTTTAATTGAAAATTCGAATTTTACATTAAAGTTATAATTTTACTTTAAATTTAGAATTTTACTTTCTATTTCAAATTTCACTTAAAAATTTGAATATTACATTAGAGTTCGAATTTTCTAATTTTACCTACAATTTTTAATTTTATTGTTAAATTCGATTTTTACTTCTAAATTCTAATTTTCAATTTTACCTACTTTTTAATATGCTTTTATTTGCTATTAGTTATATTGAGTATCAATTTTTTTTTATGATAATAATTTTTTTTCTTTATAATAATAAATATTATAAATTGATATTGACAGAAAAGTTGAATTTCAAAATGATCCACGTGCAAAAAACGAGAGAATTGTGTTTTGGCGTCGATTTTTTTTTATATATATATAAGAGTGAAGCAACAATTTTATTCATGACACGCGGATATTAAAGCTTTGTATTTTACGATCGCCGGGTCGAGAGCCGCGCGTCTCGTGTAACTTCGATCTCATATAGTCTGCCAAATGCGCCGGGGTTGTTAGACGCGGAAAGCCCTCTATAATCCAGAAAAGAGCGTTTTTTTTTCGTTTCACCCTAGTCATTGTCCGGGAAACTGTTACTCAAGTATACCAAGTGAAAAATGACGAATCTCATTAGAAAAAGCAAATTTCAATTTGTATGCATTTCCAAAGAAAAGAAAAAATTTTTTTTTACTTACATTCTGAAATATATTATTATTTTTATTTATTTCGAGTAAAATAATTTTGAAAATAAATATATGAATAATATTTGTTTCAAATACCGAAATTATTGGTTTAAATACAATTTATTTAATTCAAATAAAAATTATGTAATGGAAATAAATATTTATTTGAAAAATACAAAAAAGTTGAGTAACCGATTATTATTTGAATCAAATAAATTTTCTTTTTACTTTACAAAAATTTCATGTCAAAATAATACTGAAACTTTTTTAAATAAATAAATTAATACATGTTTTTCGCCCTTTACTTTATTGTAATTATTTGATTATATTAATATTAGTGAATTAATTTTAATTACTTTGGAAAGTAATCCTCCGATAAATACCTATCGATTTTGTTGTTAATAGAAAATTACTTATTCAGTTGGTGTATGGTTTAACGCAAATATGTGTGGGTCAAAATAATCGAAAGATAATAAGTAGAAAAATTAAATATATGAAAAAATAAAAACGGTATTGTTATTAAAAAAAAAACAAACAAACAAACAAACGGACTGTTTATTTGTTAGGGAAAAAAATAAAAAAAAACTTTTAATTGCATGTTCACGCGAGGAAAATTGTAAATATTTATGAACACATTGGATTGGAGAGAGGAAGAAAGAGAGAGAAAGAAAGAGAGAGATATGTTTGTAATTGTAATTAAATAAAAGCATAAAAGCAGAACAATAAATCCTGTTACTATTTCGTTTTGATGATTAAATGGAGCGATGAATATGGAAAAAAATACAATAAAAGAGAAATTAAAAATGATTTCAGAAATCAAGATATGAAGAAGAAAAAAATTGAAATCTAGATTTTCAGGGTCAAAATATAACAGGAATTTTTAGTTCTTGCTTAAGAGAATTATTTAATTTTAATTTACTGGCAAACTATATTTTTCTGAAGTAAAGAAATCGTTTTGTAATTTTTTTTAAAGATTTTTATTTCTTTTTCTTTTGTTAATTAATTCTTTGTAATCTAATTGTTGAAAGAATTTAGTTGGAAAGCAACAAACAAAGAAAGCTTTCTAAAATAATGTTTTACAAAATTAAATTTAAAAAATTTGTTTTTCAAAACTTTTTCTACAAACTTGTTTTGTAAATTTAATTTAAAAATTTGTTCTCTACATTTCTTTTACTTCATTTTACTTAATTATTTATTTGTAATTTACGAGCAATACAAAATTTACAAATTTTTTTTTTTAATTTATTTTTTTACACTTATTTTTAAAAATTTTGTTTTACAAATTTATTTTTTTTACAAACTTATTTTTTTAATTTTTTTTATTTATTTATTTTAAAATAAACGGTATTACAAACGTATTTCTTTGAAATGGAAATTTTTTTGTATTTTTAGCAAAAAATACACATAGAAAATACAAAAATTAAATTATACTATATACGATTCTTTTGTTTTTTCATATATAAATTTAAAAATCGCGATATTTAATTTTAATTTTCACCAAATTTTTACAATTTCAATTCAAAAGTTCAATATTTTATTTATCGGTTACTCTTTAATTAAAAAAAAAAAAATCTAAGCAAATTATTTCGGATTCTAAAATTTTATTAATTTTCTCCTCTAATTGAAAACTAAACTATTCTAATTTTGAAAATAATTTTTCCCTCTATAAATAGAAACATTTTTAAAAATAAAAATTGTCTTGAAAATTTTTCTCATGATTTTCTAATTTAGTTTTATAAACTTATTTTACAAAATTTTTTTTCGTAAAATATTTTTGCTAAATTAATTTATAAACCTTGTTTATCAAAATTTTACAAACTTTGTTTAATCAATTTAATTGACAAACTTTGTTTAACAAATTTATTTCACAAAATATGTTGAATAAATTATTTTACAAAACTAATTTCACATTGCAAGTAAATTTGTTTCGCAATATATTTTTACAATTAATTTTATAAATTTAGCTGCAAAAATTTTGTTTCACAATTTCTTTTTATAAATGAAAGAAAATTTTCTAGTTCTTTTGTTTTGTTTGGCAAAATAATTTTACTATAATTAATTTTAAAAAATTTAGTTCAAAAAAATTTCGTTTTATATAAAAAAAAAATGATTTAATTTAATTTCTATAAATAAAATTATTTTTCTGATTTCTTTTCAATTATTACCAAAACTTTTAAATATACGATTTCTTTACCTATCAAAGATAAATTCTAAAACCAATATTTATTTTTGGCTTCTATTTATATTTAGAAAATTTCTCTCTAAACTTAAATTAATGAAAAATGAGCTACTAATTCATATTTGTAAGAATTTTTACTAATTTTTAGTAAAATGTTACTGATTTAGTAGTTTAAAATTTTTTTACTATAAACTTTTTGTAAAAAGTGACTAAAAATTAGTGAAAATTCTTTCTAATTTAAATTAGTAACTTACTTTTCACTAATTCTTATTTAGAAAGTTATTTTTAAAAAAATTTGTTTCTAAAACACATATCGAATTTCTTTTTATACTCTCTAAATCTGAATTAGTAAAGAAGTTTACTAATTTGAATTAGTGACTCATTTTTTGCTTCTCAATTAGTAAAATTGTACTAATTATTAGTAACCTTTACTAACAATTAGTAAAATTTAACTAATTCTATAGCAAAAAGTGAGTCACTAATTTAAATTAGTAAACATTTTTACTAATTCAGATTTAGACAGTAAATGAAAATATTTTTTTTTGTTTTATTTTATTTTTGTTATTTTGTTTTATTTTTTATTAAATTTTGTTTGTGTAGGTAAATAAAAATATTTAATTCTATTTTTGTTTTGTGTTTTTTTTCAAAATAATTTTACAATAATTAATTTTAAAAAATTTAGTTTAAATAAACTTCCATTTAACAAAAAACTTATTGAATTTCTTTTAATGAATGAAAATTTTAAAACAAAAATTTTTGAATTTGTAAAATAATTTTACAATTAATTTTATAAATTTACCTTCAAAAAATTTTGCTTTACAAAAAAATGTTTGAATTTCCGTTTTATAAATGAAATAATTTTTCTGGTTTCTTTTCAATTATTATACCAAAACTGTATATATACGATTTCTTTACCTATCAAAGATAAATTTTAAAGCCAATATTTATTTTTCAATTTCATGAGAGATGTTTGATTAGAAATAAAATATTAGTTCAAGTTTGTATCGATTAAACGGGAAAATGATTACAGATTTTTCGTTTAAAAAAAAAAAAAATATTTTTCTCTCGAGAACACTATTTTGTAGAAACATTTTTTTTTCTTTTTTTTTTTTAATAGATATGTCGCGGTTTGCGAATGACGGAAAGCGATAAGCGCTCGGAATTCTCGTTCGGTGGATTTTCATTGGAATTCTGGCTAATCCAGCAAGCAGACTGGCTTAAAACAAACGAGAATGCAATGGAAACAAAGCGTTTAAATACAGGCAGTAGTAGGTGGGTAGGTTTTCATCCCTCTTGGCGAAACAGCCCTTGATAAAAAAAAAAAGAAAAAAGAAAAGGTTTCGAAATTCTCATTCTTTTGATGTATCACTCTTAATGATTTTTTTTATTCTAATTTTTTTTTATATATATAAATAGAGAAATAGATTTATATATATATTGTCTCGAGAAACATTTTGTATAGTGTGGTTTTGCTTGTATAGTTGACCACAGTATGCAAAGGGTGAACAACCCCTATATCGCGTTTCAGTGTTTCTGTAGTGGCTTACGACGACCTAAATCTTAAAGAAATGAAGGAGACGGTGCAGATTAAGTTTAAGGGAGCTTAAATGACGAGTGCTGTGTGATTAAAAAAAAAAAAAAAAAAAAAAAGTGTCGCTTTAGTGCATTAATTCACGGATCTTGTGGCCTAAAGAAAAATTTCCATCAGTGAAATTGAAATAAACAACAACAACAACGGATAAATAATTGTGAAGTTCCCAAGTTTCAATATCTCTAGTGAATTTTGAAGCTCAAAGTTTTTATACTTTGAATTTCATGCTATTTGTGGTGTTTTTAAAAAATATATATCTGCATGTTCTTTCCAAAATTATCATCTCTCTCTCTCTCTCTCTCTCTAAATATATATAATTATAAAAATAATAATAATAATAATACTAATATAATAATAATAATCGTGCCGTCAAAAAAACTGTTGCAACCGATGATGTTTACAACTCAACGACCAACTGAATACTGTCAATTACTAATCGTTCAAGTTTTAATCGTTAAATTTTCATAGATGTTTACTAAGAATTAAAAAGAAAAAAAAAGGAAATTCGATATACAATATAGTGAATGTGAGGTTAAGAAATTATTTGGCCTACATATATGTGTTTTCTCTTTGGAAAAAAATAAGACATCAACTATTGTACCTGGTTCTCTTCTGTATTTGATGTTTTTGTCCTTGTACTTGCTATTTAAGAAAATATTGCCGATTTCAAAAGGTAAGAGATTTTTATTTCCCCTTTATATACAACTGGACAGTTTCCATGAAATATTTGTTTTTTTTATGGGAGGAATTTTTTTATTGTATTTTGCGTCACATGAACTTTGTGAATGGAATCAATTTTTTTTTTTTTGTAATTTCAATTTGTCGAATAATCCTTTTGTCGTGGTCAATCTTCTTTTTTTTCAAAGGGAAATTAAAACGAAATCAATTTTTTTCCAATATGTGAGGAATTGTGAGTTTTTTTTTTAATCGAATATCAAAAACTTTATTATATACACGGAAAATAATGAATTAGCTGAATTTGTGTTTGATGAAAAAAATTTGCTATAGGAACTAAAATATTTCCTGCAACTACTAAAAAGTTAGGTGTGAAAAAAAAACAAATTGAGTATTTAAATCCCACAGCATACTTATTCGCTGTATGAATATTAACTAGCAAAGTTCGCAAAAAAAATTCGCTGCCACAGCAAATTGTGTCGTCAGTAAAATAGTTTTTGGTATTTTTTTTTGTAATTTCTATAAAGAGAAACAGATTAAAACTTAAATTAAATTTTTTAACAAATTAAAATTAACCAACATTAAATTAACAAATTGAAATTAAATTAAAATATATTACAAAATAAGTTATAAATAAATAAACTAATATAAACATATATATGTGACGAGCTCTAAAGAAAGAGATTTATAAGAGGCAAAAAAATTACAGGTTATGTTTATGATAGTTTCGAAGTGAAAATAAAAACTAATTAAAAAAATGATAAAAAAACAGTGTAATTAAAAAAAAGCAATTTCAATTAAGGTAAAACTATCATAAACATAATCTATAATTCTTTGATTCTTACGTTTCTTTCTTCAAAGTGCACCGCACATATTGGGATCTCTTCTATTGTGATACGCCATCTGGTGAGATTTTTTGAACTATTGACAAGAGGTAGCGTCCACCAATCCGAATCGCTCATACCTTAGTGGCAAAAAATGGAACTAACTGAGAGAAGGTCAAAAACATAAACCACGCCCCCAAGAGAGATCCCAATATTTAAATTTCATTTTTTTGTTTAATTTTTGTTTAATTTTGAAAATTTTTATTTATCGTGTTAAAAAAAAATTGAAGTTCAGATAAAGTTTATTATTTCACTTTTTTTTTTTTGTACGTTTATTAGTTTTATGCACTTGAGCGTCAATTATAGAGTAGGTTACGATAAGAATTAAAGACATAAGACTTGACACAAATTTCAGACGATCGAAAAAAATACTGAGACGCGTAAATCTAGTAAAGAGAATATGTTCATATAATGCACAATGAAAAAAAATTTATTTTATTCAAATACTCTATTTTTCTTTTATTATAATAATCGTTAACTATTATCAAATGGATATTTATTTCTATAAAATAATTATATACATTTGTATATAATTAATATTTCTTTGTATGGTAATTAATATTTATTTATATTGAATTAATATTTATTTAAATACGAATTAACATTTATTGGGAATCACAAATAATTATTATTTAACCCTTAACTGGCACCATGGGTCCAGTAGACCCGAGCATTTTTTCGAACTCAAATTAATTGAAGCATTTGAATATTTTTTAGTATTTTAATATGTATTAGTTTGACATATTCTTAGTAATTTTGTAAGTTTTTTGATACAACTAATTCGTTACAAAAGAATATAAATTAGCTTCAAACATTAATAATTATAAATTTTTAATTTTAACCTAAAAATTTACATTTTATTCTGCAAAATAAATACCTTTTTTGCAAGTCTCGCAGTTGTGGTAATTTTTTCCTTAAAGAATAATAAATCATAACCTTAAATTTTTGAGTCATAATATTAAAATTTAAATAACTCATGAATTTTTAAGTAAAAACATGCAATTTTTTGTTTCTATTTTTCACGATTTTTTTTTAACTGACTTAAAATAAATTAATTCCTGTAAAACTAATGAAATTTTAAAAAACACATCATAAGCTACCTCAGATTAAATTTTTGTGTGCAAAAATATTTAATATCGGCTTTAATGAAGTATTATTAATGAAATAATATGTTTATTAGGTATATAATAAAAATACCGAGGGTTGATATAGGTTAAAATTTCTTCTATGAAAAAAAATATATACTTTTATCTTATATATAAAATTATATAATGCTGTTGATATTATAGCTATTATATTATATATATATATAAGACATAGTATAAGCTATTAAGGTAGATAGACAGTAATTTTCTTATTTCCTTTGTTTATGTAACTCTTTTAAATGTTATAAGCATATACATATAAAACACTTAGGATATTAATCGTTAACATAAGTTATTTAGCTATATTTATTTTATTATGATTATTATTAATATGTATATCCTTCTTACAAAGTTGTTATTAAACAATAAACTTATGTAACTTTTTTGGTGTTGATTTTAACATTATGTATTTTATTCTTTTCAATTAATTAGATAATTTATTTATTTTTATAAATTTGATATATCACATTTTCAAAATTTCAAATGGCAGAATCAATGAGGATTTTTATTTAAAATTCATCAGATTTGATTAAAACTCGTCACTCGGGAGTTTTTGAGGTCACTGATTACGAATTTGATTGTAAATTCTTAATGAATGACGACAAAAAAAAACCCCCCCATAGTAACGAATTTTAATCAAATCTAATCAAATTGAAAAAAAAGTCCAGCCATATTGGATCCGAGAATTTGAGTTTTGAAAAGTTTTCATCTAATTCGTATATAAATCATCGATTCCAAAAACCCCTCGATTGACAAGTTTTAAACAAGTCTAATGAATTTAAAAAAAAATCCTTCATACCCAGGTGAAACGATTCTACGGAAACTACTCTACGGAAATTCCGTACGTAATTCCGTAAAAATTATATACGGAATTCCGCAAAAATTTTCGCAAAATTTTTGAAAGAAGTTCTTTTGTAATTTTGCGAATTTTTTACAAGAATTACACACATAATCTCTATACAGAATTGCACAAAATTTTTGTTTGAATTTCACAACTGTACACTGAAAAAAATTTAGCCGAAATCCTCAACTACCTTTAGTTAACTGACTTGAAAATAGTAAAAGTAACTACTTTTTTGGTTATTTTAACTATGTGTAGTCAATTTAACTATTTTTTATGGAGTTAAGAATTAGTAGTTAATTGTACTTAACAAAAGTAGTTAAATCAACTTCAAAAATTAGAACAATTACAAAATCTCCTTGACCTAACTAAATTCTTAGTTCTTTTAACTACTTTTTAATAGTCCATACAACTTTTTAAATTCAGTTAAGGACCTATTGAACTCTGCAGGGTAGTTAAAAAGTAGTCAAATCTACAAGTTTTTTTATTGAGTGTATTTTTTACTGATTTTTTTGTAATTTTAAAATAACTGCTGGTGGATACACTGAAAAAAATTAGTCGCGAAATTCAACTACCGTTATAGTTAGTTGACTGAAAAATAGTAAATTTCTTTTGGAAAACGTTTTATTGACCTCTCAAATAAGTTCGACTTGATATTAATTAATCACAAAAAAATCAGCAAAAAATAAGGTTGTGGAATTTTATTGAAAATTTTGTGCAATTCTGTATGGAATTCTTCCAAAAAAATTGGCAAAATTACGAAAGGAATACTTTCAAAATTTTGCGGAATTCCGTATAGAATTTTTGCGGAATTCCTTATGGAATTTCCGTGGAGTGATTTCCATAGAATCGTTTCATCTGGGTATTGATTCCGATATTATGAATTTTACAATATGCAATAACAGTTTTCGTAAAATAAACAAAAAGATACAACATTTTTTTAAGCCAAATCAAAAAAGTGTCAAAGTCAATTATATAAAAAAAAAGGATTTGGTTTTGACAACAAAACGTTTGGTTGATTATAATTTAAGCAAACAAAATGTTTTTGTTGCCTCCATAAAATTTTGATTGTCTCAATAAAATTTTGTTTGAAACAATCTAAAATTATAGAATAAAAAGATTTTTATCGTCTTAACTAAAATTTGATTGGGACAAGAAAAATTTTAGTTTGAAAACTTTTGATTGCTTAAATACCAAAACCAAACGTTTTGTTGTTAAAACCAAACCCTTTTTCCAGTATGTGTAATGACTTAGACCTCTCTCATAAATATAATCCGTTAATAGACATAATTTCCGCAATGAATAGAAATCCTAGGTCAATTTATGGTAAAGACAATTGCCCATTTAGGGAATTTCGCCAGGAATACATTTCTACTATATGTACTAAAAAGTGGAGCGTGTGAGCTCGTGCCAAGACACTTGTTGACACAGGTCGCGTATTCACACATCCATTTGTTAGAGAGAGATATATATGTGCGTGTCCAAAGCTCTCAGTTGTATTCACATGAACGAAAAGAGAGCCCCTCTCTTTCTCTTTCTACTGCAGTGAACATTGAAATGATTGAGGTAAATGTGAAGTTCCATTGTTACTCCTCGAAGGGATCGAATTGCTCGCAAAGGGTCTCACAAACACGCTATGCTGACATTACGAAGGAACGAGAGAGAGAGAGAGAGAGAGAGAGAGAAAATTATTCGTCAAAAAACCACACACGTTTAGAATTTTGCACATACACCTCTGGTGTGTTAAAATCTAAGCTCTTTTCTATCCACTTCCACTCTTTTCATTCTCTATCTCTTACTATTAATCCAACGTACACTCTGTGATGTATGTTATATGTAAAGTTGTGCGGTGACACTTTGTGATGGATTGCGCTTAGTTGTACACTATATATATATATATATATATATATATATATATAGATAGAGGAGAAAAGTACATCAACTCTTGTACGATGATTTAAGTCATATATATTCGTATAGGCACACCTGACATAGTAGCTCTAAAATAAAGGGAAAGAAGCAAAAACTTATAGGTTATGTTTATGATATAGTTTCGCAGAAAAAACCTGGGATCAATTTGAGTATGTGTACGCTGCACAATTTGAAACGCATCAAAAATAAAACTCCTCGTTACAATTTGATGAATTACGCTAAAATTTTTCATAATATTAAAATAGTTAGGAAAATTTCTAATCGGAAATAAAAAAAAGAAGGGAGCGCAAGATTATGTTTTAAAAATCATTACTTAAAATTTTCAATTTTATAGAATTTCATTTGTCATAATTATTTTTGAGACGAAATTTTATTTGTTCGATTTAGTATTTTGCCCCAATTTTCATTTAACATAATAGGCATTTTAAAGAATTTTTATTGGGTAGAATTTACTTGCATAGAATTTTCATTTTATTCTTTCAGATGAATTTTCATTTGTGCGAATTATTATTTGATATATTTTCCATATAACCGATTTTGCATACTACAGAATTTTTACTTAACCGAAAAATTATTTAACAGAATTTCTAATTGATAAAATTTTCATTTGTCCGAAATTGAAAATGGCCAAACAAATAATTGACAGAATGATTTCGGCGTGATTTTTAAAATCAACCTGTCAAAAATTATTCATAAAATTGTGATTGGTTGAATTTAAAAATCGCGCCGAAATCTTTCTTGTCAATTGTTTGTTCGGCCAATTGCAATTTCGGTCAAATAAAAATTTAATCAATTAGAAATTCGGTTAAACGATTTTTCAGTTAAGTAAAAATTCTGTAGTATGAAAAATTGGTTATATGACAATTATATCAAATAATAATTCGAACAAATGAAAATTCATCTGAAAGAATAAAATGAAAATTCTATGCAATGAAATTCTACCCAATAAAAATTCTTTAAAATGACTATTATGTTAAATGAAAATTCGAGCAAATAAAAATTCGAAGAAATAAAAATTCTGTGAAATGAATTTTCGGTTATATAAAAATTTTGTAATATAGAAAAACGTTTTGATGAAAATTCTACAAAATACTCATTCGAACAAATAAAAATTGGGCTTAAAAATAATTATGACAAATGAAATTCCTTAAAATGAAAATTCTAACTATTCAGTTTTAGAACATAATCATGCGTCCCAAAATAAGTTGTATCAAAAATGATTGCAAGTTTTTTTTTCACTTTATGAGTAATTTTTTTTTCAAAAAGTCTGTTTACGAAGACTTTTGATAAATAGAAAAAGAAAAAAAATGAGGATGAGGCTTGATTTTATTGCAATTGGCACTAGCACGAGGTAATTGGCTACTTCAGTTGGAAGATAAACTCGTTTCATGACAATAAAAGGAGAAATTAGAGAGAACGTAATTGGTGAAATTTGTGACATTTTGCTTTAATTTCTTCTTGACTACTTTCTTAAGACACATAGTTAGTAGTCTTTTATATAATAATAATAATAATAATAATAATAATAGAATACGAAGATTAAGAGAATTCACATTTGGAAATAATTTTGAACTCGTAAATTTTATTTCCGCAACTATACTTCTAGTATACGTTAGGATAGTTTAAATTATTATTTATTTGGTAAATTTTTAAAAATTATTTAATTATTTATTTATTTATTTACAAAGAAAACAAAGTTATCCTCCATATTGGATCCACCATTTTGAATTTGGAAAATCTGATGTCCGATTTGTAATCAGCGACCTTGAAAACGCTCGATTAACGAGTTTCAAGCGAATCTGATATTAATACTAATACTTAAATAATTATATTTATTATAATATATTTAGTAATTTTAAAGCAAAAAATATTAATTATTCTTTATTTAAATAGTAATTAATTGCATAAGTTTTTAATTTTAGCGTCATTATTTATGTTGTCAGCACTGTTTTGTACTGTCAAAACACATGCGTGTTTTCATTTTTCTAACCTAAAAACATATACTTCTATCAAACATATCTATCAATTAATTAATTAACTAACTACCAACGCAAATTTTGAGATATATATATATATATATATATAGAATATAAATATCTGAAGTTAGTTTCCAGATAATCATTGTTGAAAATATTTATATATATTTCACATATACGTATAATCACTATAAACTTGTACATATTCCGATAATTAAGTCCTATTTGCCAATACTCGGATGGTACGTCTATACTATTGAAACCAGTAGCAATGCGAGTTCAATATTCACAAAGCAAAGGTTAGATTGAATCACGTAGAGCCAATCATGTCTAATTTTAGATTAAGATAAATGGTTAAATATATATATAACTTCTTTAAAAGAAATTACATTAGATATATATATATATTTTTTTTTTGTTTTAGAATTTTTCTATTGAGTCTTAATTCAATTTTCAGAAAAATATAATAGCTAATCAACATTATTGTGCAATAATGGAGACAATTTCAAATTATAGATTATCAGAAATATTGATCACTTCGCGCAGCAATTCGGGTTAATTAACTGGAAATGCTTTTAATCATCAATATATATATCAGTTGCACACAAATTAGTTTCAGGTTGCAGTACAACAACTTACTTAACTAAATTTGAAATGAAACGTTTCTCCTACACGACGTGGATTATATTGAATTCGAATTCATATATATATATATATATATATATACATATAGTTTCGACTTTGAGAGTAAAATTGAGACATGGATCAATAAATACTTGATTAGTCACTATTAACTTACTATCTGTTATAGTATTGGATTAAGAGGCGGTTAGAAATGTAACACATGGAAAAAAAAATTATTTTTTTAATTCAACATAAAGTCAATTCATTATATTATTTATAATGTTTATTATATATTATATTTAAGAATATTATATTTTGCATTTTATTTTTTACACTATTAGAATGTAATCTCATGTTTATGAAATAGTAAATTATGCGTATATATTTTGTATAGAAACGAAGAAGCTTTTAAAAGTAATTAAAATATCAAGTACATTTTAAGAATTATTTTTTTTTATCACGCTGAACGCTCTAAGCAAGTATGCTCTAAAAAATTTTCATCAAATATTCCCTCTACTATAAAAAAAAAAAATGTTACTTGCGAAAATGACAAAACCGCAACGATTGATTTTTTAGTAGCAATGGCTTTTATTTGTATGGAATCAATTTAATAAATTGATAACTTTATTCTCGAATTTTGAAATGTTTTCATTTGAAACATATTTTTTAAAATAGTGATTTCACATTTTTATATAAAATAAACTATTTTCGTAATGTCAAAATCGAAAATTTTTCCAAAAAAAATATTTTATATAGAATATTATAATAATAAATATAATATAATATATAATATAGGTATTGAATTTTAGAAAATTTAACTAATTTAATAGCCACTAATTCAGATTTGTTAAAATTTTTACTAATTCAAATTTAGAGAGTAAAAACTCTCATTTTAAATAACAGGAAAAATTTAATAAATTTGTAGAGAAGTTTCTTTTCTAACCAAATTATTAGTTAAATTTTACTAATTTGTTACTTAATTTTTACTAATTTCTTAGTGAATTTTTAGTTTTACTAAATCTGTACGTTCATTTTTTTTAACTAATTCAAAAAGCTAATTCGCTAATTTAAATTTAATTCACTTCATTAAAATTTTTATTTCTAAAACTATTTTCTCTGCATTTTTCTTTATTCTTTACAAACAAAAAATTGCTCTCTTTCTAAATTTAGTTCTTTGCTTTAAAAAAAAAATCAAGAGATTTCATTCTCGGCGAATAGAGAAAATTTCTTATTGTTCGAAAGCTTTTCTTTTTTTTTGTACAAATTTCTCATTTCACAAAATGAGTTTCAATATTTCCTTTTTTCATCTACATATTCTGCCTATAGACGCCTTCACGCTATTTATATTTATATATATATGCAAATTGCCTCTTTGTTACGATATTAGAATTCAAGAATAATACAATAGTTGAAGAATAATAATTTTTTAAATATATGCAAATTACTCCCTTATTGTTAACAATGTCAACTTATTTCTCACATTTTTATATTTAATAAAAATAATTTTTCTTTATATATATATTAGTAAGAAAAAAAGTATTTACCTTTTTTTCTACTTTAAAAAAAAAACAAAAAATATTTCTCCTTAAACATATCATTAAACTGTCATCTATTTTACGAACAATAATTTATTTTAACCATATATATATATTATTATCATGTGAAAAAAATCTACATTAATCTTGATTTAACTATAATAATTCCCTTTTTATCCTAAGAATAAATAATATGTGATTTTTATCACGAAATCTATAATAAAAAGGCACTTTTTTTATTCTAAAAGCAAATATAGCATCAGATTTATATCACGAACCTATTAAATAGCATTTTTAATGGAAAATAAATGACTTTATAATATTTTTGTATAAACAAATATATACACTGAAAAAAAAAGTTAATTGAATCAAGTTAATCCATTCACTTGAGGTACTTTACTTGAAACAAGTCGATATTTTCTTATTGGAAGAAATTTATTTTCTTGAGTCAACTAATTTTGAGCATTGAGCAATGTTCTTGAAATAGGAAAATATGAGTTTCATACAAGTAAAATCATACTGTTTCAAGCGAAATGTTTTACTTGCGTTAAGAACAGAAAAAGAATTGAATCAAGAATATTATTTTCTCATGTCAAGTGATTTACGTTGAGTATTTTATTTTCTTGGGTCAAATCGTTTTGTTGTTTCCTTCAAAACAACTTTTTACTTAATCTAATACTCATAGTCTTGATCCAAGAAAATGGAAAGATTAATAGAAATAAATATTTGTTTCAACTTGATTAAAAATTATATTGTTTGAATTAAACATTAATCAATCCAAGTGTTTAATATACTTTAAGCATTTTCATATTTCAAGAATATATATTCATATTTCAAGAACATTCAATTTCTAGAAATAATATTATATTATCTTAAATGAAATAATTTATTTTTTCAGTTGAATCTTGAATGAAATCATTTTTTTCTTTCCTTGAAAATATTTTTTATTCAATTCAACGCTAATATAATCTTGAGTCAAGAAAATGCGAATATTAATATAAGTAAATACTTGTTTTAACTTGATTAACGCATAGTTCTTGAATTAATAATTTAGTATTTGGCAGAAGTAAATATGTTATTATCGCAACCGAATATTTTATTTTCCCGAAGTACCAAAAAGTATTCAATTAAGAATATTAGGTTATTAAGCAAAATAATAAAATATTGTCTAAAGAATTTTCATTTCTTTAATCAAATAGTTTTATTCATTTGCTTTGAATTAATTTTTTACTTAATACAAATCCCGTATTCTTGATCCAAGAAAATATTTCTCTCCAAATGGATGTGAAACTTAAATAGGAGTTTTTGAAAACCATCAATTGAGTCAGGATGGCATAGTGGTCTACGTTACTGCCTTTGGTGCGCGCAACTCGGGTTCAGTTCCTCGGACCATGAAAAATTTTCATTCAAGGTATACTTGTTTTAGTTGTATTAAGTATTAATTAAATATAAATATGTATGTAAAATAAACATTATTTAAATAAATAATAAAAAATATAAATGTTAATAATAAATAAAAATGTTTGACTTAAGAATTAGACATGGTGGGATAAGGAGAGGGGGTAAATTCAAGTAAATATTTACTTGTATTGGAAAAATATTTTTTTGGTTGAACTCCATAAGTTTTCTCAAGTCAAGAAAATATTTTCTTGAGTTAATATATATATATATATATATATATATATATGATCTTGACTTAATATATTTTACATTTCTTAGAAGTCAATGAACTTCTTAGACGAATTCCATATTTTCTTGGACCAAGAACATAAGTGGTCTCCTCACAATATAAATAATATTTTGATTTAAATCATGTCTTACTTGATCCAATATTGCAAAGATTTGAATGAATCAAATGAAACAATTGATTTGACTACATATATTCTCAGGACAAGAAAATATTTTCTTCCTTTAATGTATTTTACATTTGTTACAAGTTGATTAATATATTGCTCGAATTCCATATTTTCTTGGATCAAGAATATATATGCTCTCGTCCCAAATATACTATCTCAAGACAATCGTTTAATTGAACCAATGCCGTAATTGACTGGTCCCTATTTAATTCCACGGTTTACTTGAAGCAAGTAAAATTTTCTTGATTCAATACTATTTTTTTCAGTATATGCGTTGATTTATTTTTTGTGCTTTATATAACACATTTGGAAAATTTAATTTTAATGAGTTTTTCATATATATATTAATGTACATTTTACCACAAGGCACAATAATTCTTAACTGTAATTAAACGAAAATCTTCTAATTTCACATTCGATAAATTATATCTTGAGAAGATAAACATTATTGCGGACATGTTAAAGAGGGAACTTTTGGAAACAACACTATATTAGATTTTATATAATAATTAAATAGGAATTCCGCAATTTTAGTATCGTAAATTTATACGCAAAACAAAATCAACTGTAGATTTTCTTTCAATTGATTATAATTAAATTCATACGCTTCATGATGAAAAAATGACAATGGGATTAGACAACTTAAGAGAGTTTTTACATCCAATCATCGTCTTTAAAATAGTTATAAACATTACACTAAGAAAAATAAAAAAAAATGATTTAATAATTTTTATTATTTACTGTTAATAAATAACAGTTATTGCTTTAATGAATAAAAGTGGACAGTAGCTCAAATTTTTTTTTTTGAGGTTAACTTTACAATACACAAAATCACGACCAAATAGTAATCACTGAATCTGCAAAAATGAAAATATTAAAATAAACAAATAAAGGAGCAAGCAATTTTTTATATAATATTATTAAAATAGTTCGACTTACCTCGTTTCTAGAAGTTCATATATTTTAATTTCTTAAATACACATGCTTCACCGTGGTAAACTGACACGATCGACTATAATGCACCCTAGCGAGAAATTCGCGAAGCTTGAACATCCGATTAAAACTCGCTTGCTTTCAAATACATTACTTAAAATTAGTAAAAATATTAAAAAATATTAAAATTAGTTAAAATATTTCAAAATTAAATGCTAAAAATTTATTCTTAATTTAAAAAAATTCTTTTATTTACCAATATTATGGTTGAAGAAAACTCAGTTTTTAATTGTTATTTAATTAATGTTTATTTTATTGGTCCATATAATGAAAATCGACGAAAAATACAAAATTACTCCACATCATTCTAATTCATCACTGTCATTAAAATAAATAATGTTATGTTTTTTTTTCCCGACATCAATTGAACCATCCTAGATTATAATTGAAGCTCGAGGGGTTTGTTGAAAGAAAACGACTACGTGGCGGAATTCGAATTAACGAAGACTAATGGAAAACGAAAATGCCACGAGATGATCAAACATATATATATATATATATATATATATATATATATATATATATATAAACATTTCCAACAACCTTATCTATTTTCACAGTAAACGGAAACAGAACCACAAATTTCCGTATATTATCTACTAATTCTCAAAAATTAACCTAAATCTATTCTATTTGAATTATTAACTATTTTACGTATTAAAAAATAATATCGATTTACTAGATTTTGTTCTCTTATTAAAATAAATTAAAAATTCAATTTTTTAAGTTACGTTATTTTTTATAGTTTCTGCTATACCCATGTCTGGTCTAAATGGACAGTAGAATTTTTGAGTTAAATAAATATAAAATGAATTTAAAATTAGATGCAATTTTTAATATAGTAAATTAATAAATTTAAATCAATGCATTTCAAGTTTTGAATTTTCAATTATTGTGAAAATATATAAAAGTATTTTAAACGCTAAAATACAGTGATAATAATTATTTTTGGCACTATGACCCCGCCAATACTGGTTTAACCTCAAGCTTTAAATATTTGCAATCGATGCCGGGGTCCATGAGTCGTTGACTCCTCTCCTGTGCTTTTCTACTCTTCATAGCATATATACACACACATACATATTCTTCCACTTTTCTATATAGCCTCTTCTCTCTTCTCCATCCGTTCTTCAATGTCTTTCGCTCTAACTGGCTCCCTGTGTCTCATCTCTCTACCCATCCCTCCTCCTCCCCCCCTCATTCGTCTCACACCACCTTGTGCTCCTCTTCACTCGAGAAAAGCACTACTCTCTTCTCTTCTTACGACAGAGACCTAGGAATAGGACGAGTTACCATACGAAGGAGTTATTATCACTTCATTTTAGCTCTTGAATAAGTGAGAGGTATTTGTAATTATACTTTTTTTAATTTTTTTATATTTGACAAATTTATTTTTTTTTTTTTTGGGGTCTGAAAGTATCCTAGTGCGAAATGCCAAGACTGCCAATACGGCCCAACAGTGGCCCAGTAATGTCTGCCGAAGTACGGCAAACGTTACTGGGCCTGTACTGGCGATCAATTCGTCCCATTATTGGGCCAATATTGGCACCGATCCTCGGTTACTCTAATTTGCCCTTATTTGGTCGAATTCCGTTCTATTACTGGACCAATATTGGCACCAATACTTAGTAATTCTAATTTTTCATAATTAAGACGAACTCTGTCCCATTACTGGGTCATTATTGGCCCATTGATGGCTGAAATGTTGAATTTATTGTGACAAGTTATTTTTTCCAAAATTGGACTGAATATTGGCCCCGTAATGGCTCATTAACGGCTGAAATGTTCCTCAAATGCAGCTTATCAAAACATTTTTGTGTTGAAATTCCCATATCCGCGTAGTGTAGTGGTTAGCGTGTTAGACTTTGATGCGTTAAGTTGCGAGTTCGGTTCCCGCGAGAGTTAGAAATTTTCAAATGTTTAAAAAATTGCGCTTTCTGTCTGTCTACCACTAACGGAAGCCAAGATTGACCCAGTAATGGCGTCCGATACTTGGCTGCCGACATCTAGCCCGCTTAACACTACAAGATTCAGCCCAATATTATCTGCCAAGGTTCGGTGCCAGTTTGCCAATATTGGGCCAGTATTGGTTTTTGCACTTTGGTAGATAAAAATTAAAAACTACGTTTTATCGAAAAATAATTTACATAAGTGCGAAATACAAGGAGTGACAATGTGGACAAAAATTGGTCCAGTAATGTCTGTTGAAATATGGCAAACGTTGTTAGGCCAGCACTGGTGTTCAAATCGCCCCATTACTGGCCCAATATTGGTACCAATTATCAGTAATTTTAATTTGCCAAATTTAGACTGAATCTCCTCTTAAAAAAGTAACAATATTGGCATCGATTCTCAATTATTCTGATTTGACAAAGTTGTACCGAATTCCGTCTCAATACTGGGCCAATACTGGGTTAATATTGGCACCATTTCTCAGTAATTTTAATTTGCCAAATTTGGACAGAATCTCGACTCAATCGTTGGTCTTCTCAATTATTTTTATTTGACAAAATTGTAATAAATTCCGTCTCAATACTGGGCCTATACTGGGTTAATATTGGCACCAATTCTCAGTAATTCTAATTTGTCAAAATTGGGCAGAATCTCATCTCAATAAAGTGTCAATATATTAGCACCAACGTTCAGTTATTCTAATTTATCAAAATTGGTACGAATCTCGTCTCAATACTGGGCCAATATTGGCACACATTTTCAGTAATTCTAATTTGTTGAAATTGAATCGAAATTCGACTCAATAATGGCGCATCAAGTAGCAAATATATAATGGCAAATAAGCTTTGCCAATACAGAATCGTATCTCGGCCCAATACTGGGCCAATATTGACACCGTATGTCAGTAATTCTAATTTATCAAAAATTGGACTGAATTTCGTCTCAATAAATTATCCATACTGTGACTTGTAGAAAAATTAAAATTGTAAAAAAATATTTTAATATTAAAATTAATTAAAATATTTAATATTGTAAAAAAATTTTAAAATGAACTTAAAAACGTTTATTTATTACGAAATTGAAAAAAAAATTTAATCCAACAAATGGATTATTTTACTTTTTTATGGTATTAATTTAATATGCAAGGCTTTTTAATACCTTACACAGTTTACTATACGTAATGTAACTGTTACATAAATTTATCAAGTCTGACTGTAATTTACTGTTACTACTGATACTAAAAGTAGAAAAATTCAAAGTGTTTATCTAAAATTTTCATCTACTATAGTGATACTAATGTAGAAGGAATTTTAAAACATCTCGCCTGATTAAAACTGATTTTTACTACTTATACAGGTGATTCTCCACGTAGCGTACAATTTCTTGTCCCTTATGTTTTTTTTTAAGAAATAACTTGCATATATTGTAATGAATCCAATGTGAAAAAGTAATTTCTGCGTTTATAAACAAACACCAACTTTTATTCATAATATTATAATTATATATATCCGCTGATTGGTACCAGTGGTATACTTATCGCTGATTCAAATTTAGAGAGTATAAAATTAAAATTTGTGTTTTTAGTAAAATGCAGTAAATAATTTATTTATCATTGTCATTTTCTTATTGTCTAAGTTAGTAGAATTAAATACTATAACCAATTGAAACAAATTTGTTTTTTTTCTCATTTTTTCGAAGTTAATTCTTGTCCCCAGTTTTGTGCGTCATGGTGAAGCCTTTTAATAACACTAAATTATTTTATGAAAATCAAAACAAAACTTAACTTTACATAGGAGAAACAATAACTTTAATAACTTCAACTTTAACAATAACTTCCTCAAGTAGATTCACTACGGCAGAAGTTTATTTTTCATAATTCATTTTTTTGGTTATATACCTTTAGAATGCCAATTTTACATATAGGAAAACACAGAATCGTCATGGTGAAGCCTTCACATATTTCACAGTAAATTTAATAATTATTTATATTATCTGTTAAATAAAGTGTATTTGTAGTAATTTACTAAGTATAAATGCCGTAAATACGAGACAGATTAAAAATAAATCAACAAAATTTCTAATTGATAGAATTTTCATTTGTCCGAAATTGTAAATGACCGAACAAATAATCGACAGAAAAGATTTTATAGCTATTTTTAGAAGTAACCAATAAAAAATTATTCATAAAATTATGATTGGTTGAATTTAAAAATCGCGCCAAAATCTTTCTTGTCAATTGTTTGTTCGGCCAATTGCAATTTCGTTCAAATAAAAATTCAATCAATTAGAAATTGGGTTAAACGATTTTTCAGTTTAGTATAAATTCTGTATTAAAGAAAATCGGTTTAATGAAAATTGTACAAAATAATAATTCGAATAATTATAAAAATATGACTGAAAAAAATTTATGTCAAATGAAATTCTATACTTCTATCTACGTCCATAATATATATATTTCTATCTTAATGAAAATGATTTACTTTGATAAATAAATAATACCAACTGCATCTCATGACAAACTCATGTGATTAGTTTTCTGTGCAATGTGCGGCTATAACTGAAAAATCAATACTTGTATATGCATACGTACGGACAGAACGTGCTATGCGTGATATTAATAATTGTACCTTGTTCAAAGAACTATTTCAACTTCAGTGAAAAACGTATTTATTGTCGTTGGTATCTGGTATTTGCCAATATATATATATATGAATATCAACAATATGTATCGAAAATTAAACAGAAAGATAAATTTGAATGGAATAAAAAATAATAATAATAAAATATATTCTACAATGAATAGAATTTATTTATCATTTTTTATGCATTCGGGGCGCATGATTATCCCATAAAATTCATTCGTTAGAATTTTCATTTTAAAGAATTTTATTAGATATAATTATTTTTTAAACGAATTTTAATTTTTCGAATTAACATTATTATCAGAATTTCTTTTTTTTAATGAATTTTTAATTAACTGAATTTTTAGGCAATTTTCATTTGGTAGAATTCTTATAAAACGCCGAATTTTTATTTATTCAAAATTGCAAATGGCCTAACAAACAATCGATTTCGATGCGATTTTTAAAATTCACCAATTACGATTTTCTTTCGACAATTTTTGATTGGTGAATTTTAAACATCGCGCCGAAATGTTTCTGTCGATTGTTTGTTCAATCATTTGCAATTTCGGACAAATAAAAATTCGGCGTTGTTAATGAATTCTGTACAATAAAAATTCGATACATAAGAATTCTGTTAATTAAAAATTCTTTAAAAAAGAAATTTCTGTCAAATGTTAATTCGAAAAATAAAAATTCGCATCTAAAAAATAATTATATCCAATAAAATTATTTAAAATGAAAATTTGAACTAATGATTTTTATAGGATAATCATGCGTCCCCAATATAATTATAGAAAATATTTATTCCTAATATTCTCTGCATTTTTTCTGATATAAAATTTTCTTTAATTATTTTTATATTTTCAGATTTATTTATTTTTTCTTTTTTACTGTAGAAAACTAACACATTCTTGTATATTTAGTTGGAAAGTAATGGCTTATATATATAGGATCTAAAATAAAGTTTTTTCCGAATGAAGAAAACTTTATTCATTGCAAATGAATAATTCCCGTTTAATTTGACTTGAAATTTATCTTTTGATTCTTGTTTCATATATATATATGTAGTTTAAAGTTAAGAGTTTAATTTTTATTTTATTTTTTTTCACCAATCTAATGGAATTCTTAGTATCCCTTTTTATTCCATTTTATTTTCTTCCCCTTTAGCTGTAGAAATCACGTATTGAGTAACTTCTTCATTTTACACTTAGGAAAAATTTCTCTTTCAAGCCTTCGAAAGTAGTAGTATAGAGCTTTTAACTACAATATCCTGTAAGCTGCGCTATCTATAATGTTTGCATTCGCAAAGAATTCCATTCCCTCAAGTGTACTTACTGAGCTGTTTTAAAATACAATTTACATTTGACCAAGTCAATGTACTTTCTTCAAAGTGTATTTCTTTTCTTTTTTTATTTTTCTTCTCCTTCTCCTTTTCATTTTTTTTTTTTTTTTTTTTTTTTTTTTGTACTTTACTCGCTTAGGTTCCGTTTCATGGAATTCTTTCTCTCTTATTTAATTTCATGGAGCCAAAGTTTTCTTAATCCCCGAAGATCTTTGTTAAATTATTCTTTCCTAGACCACACCCTGCTTCAACCTCGATAATAATACTTGAATCCTTTTCCTTTATCCGATGAACGAAGCTCAAACTTTGTTTCTAACTTATAGAGAGTAGAAGAAGAAAAAGAAAGAGAAAGATAGAGAGACTAAAAGACGACGAACGCAAGCTGATAAGATTTCGATCTAAAACTGATTCGCTTGAGAAAAATTATTTCCAATTCTTTTCAATAATATCAGATTAATTCAATTGAAAAGATCACTCTCTTTTCTTTCTAACGCGCAAAAAGATTGAAAAACTAAGTACACACATATACATGTTGCTTGTTCTAGATTTTGTTATTTTTAATTTATAATTTATTATACGTTTTACTTTCATAAAAAAAAATATAATATTCTTGAAATAAGAATATTATATTCTAATAATAAAAATATAAAATAAAATAATATAATATATAATAATAATAATAATAATAATAATAATAATAATAATAATAATAATAATAATAATAATAATAATAATATTCTCAAAAAAAAGAATATTATATACTACACCGAAAAAAAGTGTTCTCATTAAAAGGGGATTCCTCTTCTTTTGCAGTAATTTTTTCTCTCATATGCGGGCACTAAATTATTCCTGTCTAATTAAGAGGATTTCCCTCTTTTACTATATTTTTTTAAATGTCACTTTATAAACAGGTTAAAGGTTCGAGAAAAAACAAAAATAAATCCTAAGTTAAAAAGAAAATTTGTTGGATTTTCTACTGTTTCGAAATTTATAAGCTCGTATTTCTATGTTACCGAATTTTTATAAAGTATAGAATTTATATTGAATTGATTTTTCATATTTAAGAATTTTTATTTTACTGAATTCATATGGAAAAGAATTTTTATTAAATTAAATTTTTATACAACAGATTCTCTAGTTCACCGAATTTTTATTTTCATACAATTACTATTAAATAGAATTTTTATTTTGCAAAATAATACAAAAAAGTTTTAATTTAAATATTTTAATCTAATTTTTATTTAGTAAACCCAAAATTAACCAGAATTTTAACTGAACTCTGAATTCACATGTAACATAATTTCTATTAGACAAAAACTTTTATTTAACCGAATTTTCAATAAAGAAATTTTCTTTTTAAACAAATTATTATTTAGCAAAAATTTTCTTTTAATGTAATTTCTACTTAGTTGAATTTCTAAATAGCAGAATTTTCATTTCACCGAAACTTCATTTGCCAGAATTTCTTATTTGTACGAATTGTCATTTGATGGAAATTTTAAAACACCGAATTTTCATTTGACCGAAATTTGCAAATGTCCAAACAAATTTCCGACAGAAAAGTTTTGCCGCGAATTTCAAAAATTAATCAATCAGAAAATATTAAGAAAATTGTGATTAATTAATTTTAAAATTCCCGCCAAAACTTTTCTGTCGGATATTTGTTCGGACATTTTAAATTTCGGTCAAACGAAAATTCGTCGTTTTAAAATTTCTATCAAATTAAAATTATTCATACAAATAAAAATTCTGTTAAGCGAATTAGAATTAATTATTTAATAGAATTAGTAGAAATTTTCACTATAATATTTTTAGTAAATTATAACTATTTGATTTAGTAATATTTTTTTTTTTACTAAAATTTAAGTGAAAAATAACTAAAAATTTGCAGAAATTTTCAGTTAATTTAACGAATTTTCAATATTTTAAATTTAGAGAGCAAAATAAAAGCAAATTTTATTTCTTTAAAAAAAAATGAATGAATATTCTTAAAATGAGAATAATTTTTTAGCGTTTTTTTTTATTTCCCTATTTTTTTTCGTTCATTAAGATACAATTCCATCATATCAATGGCCATAAAGGAAATTCATTTTTTTAGCGGCATCGTATATTTTCTGAATGTGGACACTATACAAACAAAGTGAGAGAGAGAAAGAGTAACAAAGAATGAGAGTAATGATCGTACCAACGAAATAGTATAATAGGAATGGAGTATGAAAAAGAAGAGGATGAGAGTTATAGTACACCCAGGGCAATTGAATTTTGTTTCCCTAGTAGAAAAATACCCCAGAGCACACGTGAATTTTTTTTTTTTTTTTTTTGATTTTTGATAGGTCAAAAAAGTGTGTGTGTGTGTGTTTGAGTGAGAGAAAAGTAATAGAGCTACGGATAATGGATTATCTATATATAACCGTTCATGGAGATTAATCTTCTTTTAATGCGTCTATCCTCTCGGAATTTCGCGTGAGTGGAGAGACGCACATTTTTTTTTCATAAGCAAACGCCTATGGATTTGATGAAAATTTTGTCATTTTGACATGTAGTTTACTTCAAATTACAGTCTATTACGATCAAGAAAAATTTTTAAATTCAATAACGTGTTAAAATTGAGAAAAAATATTTTATGGATATATTAGGAAAACAAAACTATTTTCATAATTAAATAATAGAATTCATTTATTTTGTTTATACTTTTATAGATTTAGTAGTATCTACCTATATTATAGTTTTTAAAACGAACATAACCTCAAAATTCAAGATCCCTGGTCTCCAGGATTCAAGGTCATGGATCAAACATAACCTTAAAATTCAAGGGCATAGGGTTTCAGGATTGAAGGTCAGAGATCAAACATAACCTCAAAATTCTAGGGCATAGGTTTCTAGGATTCAAGGCCTTAATTCAAACATAACCTCAATATTCAAGGCCATAGGTCAAGGGCTATGTCCGACAAACATAACTTCAAATTCTCCTAACCAGGAAACGAACATAACCTCAAAATTTAGATAAAATTTTAATAATTTTACTACTTGCAAACCTATAAATTATTATATTATTTATAAATAATATAATTAAATACTAGTATACAAATCTCGGGCATTCAAAAAATTTATGTCTTACTTTGATTTTGACTTTGAATTTCACTTTCGCTTTCATTTTTCAGTGAAAAATTAAGAGCGAAAATAAAAGTGTGAAAGTGAAAAAATATAATAAAATAAAATTTTATAATATCTTTTTGGCCAAAATTCAATGAAGGATGGACGAACAGACAAATGCGAAAATATCATTGATCGTAAAAATCATATTCTTCAATTAAAAATATATGGCAGCTATTTTAAAATATTTAAATTCGATTCATTCTCAATTTAATTATATTCACTTATACTCGTAATCTAGTTTTATTTAAAAATCTCATGGAAAATTGATTTTCTCTATATTTATATGCAACATTTAAAAGGAAAAAAAATTTTTGTCTCAAAGAGAAAAAGAGAGAAAGAGAGAGAGAGAGAAATGCATTTTTACAACTCGAACTGTAGTAGATTCTCAGCTTTTGCAATAAATCTTCCAATGTAAAGCAATACGGAGTAAAAAGTTTTGTATATATACATATATATATATATGTACACTCTATGTACACGAACCAATTTTTATAACCAATGTTTATTCAGTATTTTATTTTTATATACACTGCAATACTTTTTGACTATTATGATTGTCTTTTTTTTGGTTCACCATAAAAAATTATTCTCAATTTGAGAATGTATCTTTGACGCCTATTTGAGAATATTTTAATGCTATTTTAATGTTTTAATACAAAATTTTATAGTTACTTCTTCCGTATATTTTTTACTCACACCCAGAAAAGATTTCTTTGACAAATTTTTTTTTATACAAATAAATTTTTTTATTTGTTTCAAACAAATTATCTTTGATTCAAAAAAAAAAAATTATCTTTGTTTCAAAGAAATTTTTTATTTAATTTGAAATAAATGTTTCTTTAACCCTCTATCAATGTTGGAATTTCTTTGATTTAATGCACAAATTTCTTTCATTCAAAAAAATTTTCTTTAAAAATTGAGAGACTTTTTTTTAAAAAAAAATTTTATTTTGAATGAAAGAAAACAAATCAAAAGAAATTGGTTTCTTTAAATCAAAGAAATCTTTTCTCTGGTTGCATAAACCTCTTTGAATATTTTCAATTTGTTTTATTTTTTTTTACTATATCAATTCACTGATATTAAAAAAACTTTATATATTTAATTTTCAAATAATTTTTACTTTGTGTTTATTTATTTTCACACAAAAAAATGTGTATATGTGAATTTTTGTTTACTTTATCAGCCCTCGGTAATCGGTCAAAAAAAAGTCACTCTCAAGCTCTTATAAATTATAAAACTTTTATAACGTTATCACAAGGTTCAAGATCCATTGTATGACAGGAGGGGTCTTTTAAATATTTTATTTTTCTCAAAGAACTCACTTTATGGTTGGTATATTTTCCAAAACTTTTTCAAGTTAAAATATTTATTCATAAATTATTATCAAGAAGCTCTTGAATTGATAAAAAAAAAGTATATTAAAGTGATTTCTTAAATAACTCTATAGAAGAGTCTTTATATACAATATATATATACCTTCAATAATTCACTATAAATTAATAATAAGATTTATTTTGTGGCACAAACCCATTTGAATAACATATAGAAAACTTTACTCTCAAAATAAGAATCTATTTTTTAATTAAAAAATAAATATTATTAAAATTTATTTATTAATTTATTTTTTAATATTTATTTTAAATAGAAAAAATTTTATTTCCTATAAAAATATATTTAAATTTTTACTTAACAAAATTCTTATGTATCGAATTTTTATTATACAGAATTCTTAAAATGCCGAATTTTTCATTTGTCCGAAATTAAGAATTGCCGAACAAACAATCGACAGAAAAATCGCGCCTAAATCGATTGTTTCTTCGGCCATTTGTAATTTCGGATAAATAAAAATTCGGCGTTTTAAGAATTCTACCAAATAAAAATTACCTAGAAATTCTTAAAAAAAAGAAATTCTGAGAAAAATTCGAAAAAATGAAAATTCGTCTAAAAAATAATATCTCATAAAATTGTTGAAAATAAAAATTCTAATTAATGATTTTTTTGAAGCAATGAAAATTTTTAAAGCAATGAGAGGAAATATAATTTACCCAGCAAGAAAATTGAATTTTTTTTAAATTAAAAATATTGTCGTCGCATCTATTTTCAGAAGTTTTTAATGAAATTTGTTTATAAATATATCTAATTCTATTTTTAAAAATATATTCTGAACTTATGATAATATATTCTCAAAATTTAGAATAAATTTTGTCCATTTTTTAATTAATTTTAATATTAAGAATAAAATTTTTACTATTTAAAATATATAAATATTTAGTAAAAATCACATTTTAATTTAAGAGAAAATTAAATAATAATTAATTTAATAATAATTCTTACTTTGAAAGTAAATTTTTGTTTATTCTATTCAATATATATATATATATATATATATATATATATTGAATGGTAATTGTATTGGAACGTCAGAAAATAATCGAGTGTGAGTTTCAATATAAAGATAACTAAGTGGTGTTCGTGTTATTTTCTCATGGAACATCGCGTCCCATCTCTGTCCAGTGATAAAATTTTTGAGTGCCTTGGTAACTCAATCGAATCAAATTGAAGAATAAATTCACTTTTACGCATCGTGGGATACGACTATACTCAATCTTCAATACATATATATATATATATATATATATATATATATATATACACATATATTATCACAAAAATTTTCTATCGAAATTCTTTTCCATTTTTAAAATTAAACTCATAAAATTTCTCCAATTTCATAAAGTATACACATACACACATTTACTCTGGTGGAAATAAATTATTATCAATGTCATATTAAGTAATGTGAGGAAAAAAGTTCCCTTATTTTTTGGTGAGAAATTTGTTTGAAAATTTATCAATGTCGATTGATAAATTGAATTTTTTTTTATGAAATTGTAATAATTTTTTTTTGAATTTAATATTATGTGAAAATTACAAAGAGAATTGTGAGTAGAATTGTTCTTTTACGATGCGAGTAAACGTTTTAATGAGCATAAAAAGAACTAACGATAAAAAAAACTTTTTTCTTACATTATTTATAGAGAGTTTTATTTCTAATTATTTAACCTAAGTTCTCCGTCTCGAAGCTTGGTGTTATATATAAACAGAACAAGGAATATTAAATTTCCAAGTTTTACGCATTTGTCTCCTATATATGATATACACATAAACTTTATTACTATTAGAAACTATATGAAACTATATATATATATATATATATATATATATATCTTCCTATATTACAAAAAGATATCGCCGCCGCCGCCGCTGTTTCAAGAATTCTTGACCTTCAGGTTAGGTTAGGTCAGGTAAAGTTAGGTTAGTTTAGATCAGGTTAGATTATACCCTCAAAATCAGGTCAAATATCGCGGGTCAAAAGGTGAACATAACCTTAAAATTAGGTCAAATATCGCAGGTCAAGAGGCGAACATAACCTCAAAATTAGATAAAATATGAAGCTCCCCCACCCCCTCCCCTACAAGACCTACGACCCATAGAGGTAATAGGTCAAGAGGCAAACATAACCTCAAATTATGATGCTCCCCCACCCCCCTCTCCCTCAAAATTAGGTCAAATATCGCGGGTCAAAAGGTGAACATAACCTCAAAATATATATATATATATATATATATATATATATAATAGAGAGTTATATGAAAAACTTATAATTATATGTATACCAAGAAATGAGAAATAAAAAATGTCTTCTTTGAAAATTTAAATTACAATTCTTTTATTTTTAATGTTGAGAAAAAAATAAATAATTAAATTTTTTCAAAGATTTTTGTTGACATTTTATCTTATCGGGAAACCCTCCCAGGATGACATAATCATGTAAAAGTTTGTAACATATTTACTCGAATTTTGCACGAAAAACATTTGTGATTTTTCAATAATTTCGAATCGCAAATTTTCTTTTTTTTTCTTATCCGTTTATTTATAAGCTTTGTTAATTTATTTACGCGTGAATTACAGGATTTTTTATAAAATTTTGAAAATTATGACTTTTTGAACGTTTTTTTAGAATACTGTATCCAGCTTATAGAGAATTTGAAATCAAATCAATTTTACCTATTTGCGAACATTTTTATATCTAATATTAAATTATTATTGACGTTTCAAAAATAAAATATTTTTAAACCTATGTTTTTTGGACTTTTTTAGTTAAAAAAAAAGAAATTTATTAACATTTTTCACAGAGCACCTTGAACATGCTGTTTTTTTAATTTTACAATTTACCATGTCATAAAGTTAATAAATTACAATTTTGTTTAAACAATTGTTATAAATAATGATATTTGTTTAAATCTTTATTCGTTATTATATTAAATTACAAAATTATTGTTATTATATTGTGACGAAAGTTTGAAAATTATCATATATATTTATTTTTTAAATTTATCGGAGGTCAATAATTACGTTACCGACGAAGGAATAAAACGTATGTAGTATCCATTCACAACACGCGCGCTGCAGTAGCGGTCCCCACTGAAATGCCGCGCATGCGTTCCATCAAATCGTTCGTGTTTAAAAGTCGCGCACTCAGCAGTAATCATCACTCCTCGAAGTGGTCTTACCGTAGCAGGAGACACAGTTCGAAGTGGTCTTACCACGGGCAAGAGGTCTTACCTCAAAGTAGTTTTACTACAAGCGCATATGGATGCAATAAGTGGTTTTACCATAGACGAAAAGGTTTTACGTAGAAGGCGACTAAAAATAGCGTCGCTACCAAACTTCTAGCGTAAATAGAGCAATGCGTAACGTTTTTTATATTTTGATCGTTTTAACTTCTCTTTCCGTTTCTTTCTATCAATCGTTTACGTTAAATTTCCTTGCATTTCTTTCGTTAATGTAAATATGTAATATAGGTCATTTTTCCGTTTTCTGTAAATATACGTTTTTCCAGTTTATCTGTAATTTGAATTGTTATTATTTGTCATTTTTCGAACTCAGGTCTAACAAGCATTCGTTTATTGCAATTATTCATTACAATATTCAGTTTTATAAAAAATTGGGGAAAAAACTGCATTTTCTAGATAAACTGTAGACAAAATTAATAATTAACTATAATTATTTGTTTAAACAATTGTTGAATAATGATTTCATATAATTTTTTGCTATTATATTTAGTTTAGTAATTTAAAAAATTTACTTTGTAAAAAAAAACTATCTTTTTTTAGATTTATTTGAAAAGTAGTTTGTTTTGTTAGAAAACAATTTGTTAGAAAACAACTGTTTGTTTAAACAAATAATTTATTCTAACATTAGTGAAATAAAAATTGAATATCTTTTAATATTGCAGTGAAATGAATTATTTGTCGACATAAAATAATTCTAGTGAATAACTTTGATGATTCAAAAGTCCATTTAAAAAAACATTTAGGTCACACGGGTTGTGAGTATCCGGTAATAATCAGCGTACATAAAAATCTCCGGTATATAGCGAAGATTAAAATAGTCTCTAAAAATTAATTTTTGCAAAAGAACACGAACAAAAATTTTTAGTCTCAAATAATTCTTTAATTTCTTATTTATTAAGAATATAGGAAGTTTAAGCATTGTATTCTTATTCTAAAAATAGTACTAATTTTAAGAATAAATTGCTTTTTGAGTTGAAATATTTGCCAAGAATAAATAAATAAACTTTAGAATAAATTGTAAAAAAAAATTAATAAATGTAATTTTGTTATTGAAATAAAAAAAATTAAATTTTTCTTTAAAGAATCAGTGGAAAAATATGTTAATAAAAAAAATGTTACTATATTCCACAGTATTTTTCTTATGGGAATTATTTTGATAGTGGCATTGTTCATAAGGAACTTACAACCACCAGCTATTTAGAGATTTAAAAAAGCTTTCTCCTCACATTCTCCTTTTTACTTTAAATCCCTAGAGATATATGTATACCTATTACATGAAGAAAGTGTATAATATTTTGCCATTAACTTCCTGGAAACTTATAAAATACTTCCAAGCAATTTTTGTTGATACTAAATTTCCATAAAATTTTTATTTTCAAAAAAAAAGAAAATATGTTATGAATATATTTTCTTGTTTTTTGAAAATGAAATTTTTTTAAAATAATTTTTATTTTGGAAAATTATATTTAAAAAAATTTTCCTCTTAATGTATCAAACGATTAAGCTATACTGGATTTTACATCCTCTTAAAAACAATACTAATTTTGTTAATAAAGTTATTAGTTTATAAGCAGCTTAATGTTTTCTGATTGTAAAATTGCTTTTCGCTTAAAGTATACTTTTAATATCCTCTAATGTTGAAAACAAAGTTAGTGTTATAAATGTTGGAAAGTTTTAAAATGTTGTTGTTTCATGTTTCACTACTCTAGATAGCAATTTCTCTTCAATACATATTTGAACACAATTTCCTTTTGTAACCGAAGTAAATAGTGATTTGGCTTTTTATGACTGGTCGTAAAATCATTGAAACTTAATTACAATTTACTTCAGACAGTAGTTGGTACATTCTTGGCGAAACACTATATTATGATGAAATGTATAAATACATTGTTTCATGAGCACATTTAACGACCGTGCCATTTAAATATAATTTATATTTAGCATTTAAATGTAAATTTTTATTTAATATTTAAATGAAAATTTTTATTTAAATTTTTCTATTTTTTGAAAAATTGATTATAGATATTTTTTATTTGGAAACAAAAATAAAAATAAATAACAAAACCGCGCGCTGGCAAATTGTAGTAACTGTCATTTATGTCTTATCGAAACTAACTTTTACTACTTTAATTTTTTTTATTTCTTTTACTGGAATACATAAAAAAAATTTCTACAATTTTATATGTCTTATTGAATCGAAACTCTTACTATCTTACTAATAGTTATACGAAAATAAAGTTTAAAACTTATTGTCTGTCGTAAACTGACTTTGACTACCGTGGATGTACCAGTTACCGTCCATGTCACAGTATCCGTCCATTTTACAAATATCTCGTATAGTAATTTAAATTATTTTTTAACAATAATTTATTCCTTTTGGCACGCAATCGACTTATTAGTTTAAGTAAACAAATAAAAGAAAATAATTTTTTTATAAATGTTATTTTGAAAATTAAACTGGACGGAAACTAGGTCTCAGGTGGACGGCAACTGGGACATCCACGGTACTGGGAAAAAAATTTTACTGGAATTTTAAGAATGACTAAAACTTACTGTAATTACTTAAAACAAAATTATACAGTAAAATTTTGTTTTAATTAATTACAGTAAGTTTTAGTCATTCTTAAAATTCTAGTAATATTTTTTTCTCAGTATTCAAAGTCAGTTTATGTCAGGCAATAAGTTTTAAACTATTTTGCGAATTTTTAATTTTTGTATAATTTTCAAATTTGACTAAACGTAACTCTTACTACTTATGTTTTGAATTTTTATTGTTTGACTATAATTGATAGTAACTACTAATAATAAATAATTTGCTAAAAATTTACAATGTCTGATTAAAACTATTTTTTATACTACTGGCAGCCTAGATTATATTTTTCTAAGTTTCGTCTGACTAAAATGGACCTTTACTACTGATATATCTAAAGTATATAGAAACTGTCTTTTACAACTTTTAATTTTGTATTTTATTATATACAAAATTTTTTTTAAACAATTCTGACTAAAATTTACTTTTTCTACATAATATAAATAATTTCTTCATAAATTCTTTAATAAAAAAAAAAAAAAATAGAAATTCTAAAAATTTAAGACATCTACAAATTTATCAGTATAAATTACATCAAAAATTAAAAATTTACAATTATAGGTCCAATAGGACCGCGGGTTTATCTCTGTACAAATAAATAAATAATTTAAAAACAGACCAAAAAAAGAAAAAAAAATTGGTTTTAAAATCTATTTTCACTTTTCAATAATTAATATAGTAGCTGATTAATAATTCTTTGGATTTTTTGGACATCCATTAAAGAATGTAATTGTAATTGTAATTTGCCGTAACATTGCGTTTTAAGCTATTCTAAAAGTTAAATTAAACTAACCAACTGGAAAAAATTTAGACGACCTTTGAAAAAAAAAAATGTAAATTTCCCGTGATCTTCAATTAGAATAATTGTAAATGAGAAAATTCAACGATTCGATTCTAATCACCTATTACTTCCAGCTTAGTAATTGGCTATAAACTTTTTTCTGACTTTTATCTCATATATATATAATATTAAATTTTTCCACAAGGCTGATAAAGTAATAAATTTAATGAATTGTAGAAGAAGAAAAAAATTTTCAACTCTACTAAAATTTGTAACCCTACTATAACTAAATAAATAATAATATAATAATAAAAATAGTAATAAAACAAAAATATATAATAATTATTATTATTGTATTATTATTATAATAAAAATATTAATAAAACAAAAATATATAATAATAATAATAATTATTATTATTATTGTTATTATTATTATTAATTACTAATTTTTATTAAATAGAAATAAAAATTCAAAAATAATTCAAAAATCAGATTGAAATAAATTAATTTCTAAAAGCAAAGATTATTTTGATCATTTTAGAAAGTTTTTTTTTCAACGTCTGAAATTTGGAATTATTTTTCATCAAATAACGATGCGGAGACTTGGAACTCTAAGAAAGTGCCATCACAAAGAATTCCTCTTGATTCGTCGATCCCTTTTCTTCTTCAGAGTTATTTTTTCCCTTCTCTCTCCCTCTCTCTCTCTCTCTTTCTCTCTCTCTCTCTCTTTTATATAGTTGAGCTTAGAGCTGCTTCGTTTCCAGACACAATGAACCGCTCTTCCTTTTGTTGAAGAAATCTATCGTTTTCATCCTTTGCTATTAACGAATCTCTGTACAGTTTCAGTCTTTTGGTTCTCTAAAGATTGCTGCCAATCTCTCTCTCTCTCTCTCTCTCTCTCCCTCTCTGTTTCTCTCTCTCTCTCTCTCTCTCTCTCTCTCTCGACGTGCATTTTAATGGAAATCCTCACAAGTCTCAATTTTTCGAAACATCATTATTTATTTCTTTTCAAAAAAGCAATGATCAAAACAGCACAAAGATAACTTTTGAAGGAAAAACTCATTATTGATTTTTTTTATTTTTTCTACTTTAAAAAAAAGAATGTATATGGGGCATTCCATGTGAGATTTATATTTAAAATTTTTTTTTGTTTTGACTGGGATATTTTTTTTTTAATTTTATGAAGAATTAGAAAATACGTACACTTTCACTTTTACGAAGATTTTTTTTTACACTTGAACTTACACTTACATTTTCACTTTCATTTTCACTTTCATTTACTAAAATATTATTTAATCTTAAATCCGCACTTTCATTTTTACTTACACTTTCATTCGCACTTACACGAAGATTATTTTTTGGCACTTGCACTTACACTTACAATTTCACTTAGTTTATTAAAATATTTTTTACACTCAAACCCGCAATTTCACTTACATTTTCATTAGCACTTACACTTACACTTTCACTCAAATATTTATTTTAACTTTCACTAAAACTATTTAATTATTCTTTTTTTACTTACACTTTAAATCGCACTTTCACTTCCACTTTCACTCAAAAGGATCTTTTAACTTTCACTGAAATTATACGTGAAAGTGTAGTTGCGAGTTTTAAACGAATAATTTCAGTAAAAATGTATGTCTCAGTGAAAGTAAAAATGTAAGTGTAAAAATATAATTTTAGTGAAAGAGTAAAAATTGTTTTTTAGTGTAAATATAAGTGAAAGTGTAAGTGTAAGTGTAAATGTTAAAAAAAATAATTTTAGCGAAAGTCAAAGTGTAAGTGAGAGCATGAGTGCGAGTGTAAGTTTACAAAAAATTATAAAGAAAGTGTAAGTGAGATTGTAAATATTTTTAAGTGAAAGTGTCAGAATTAGTGTAAGTGTGTAAGTACGAGTGTAAAAAATTATTTTAGTAAAAGAGAAAGTGCAAGTGAAATTACGTGAACACTGTTTTTGGCTAATATGAAAGTTGTTCGATGTTTTTCACTATTTAAATTTATTGTAAAAAAAAGCGTAACTACAACGGCAGCTTCTAAAAAATTGAAATTAAATCTAAAAACTGCCTTTTTTCAAAACCAAAGTGATCGATTTTAAATTTTCTCCTATATTTAAAAATTCAGTCTCTGATTTTGCCTCAAATAAACTTTTTTTTTTATTTATATACACTGAAATTTAAGAGTATATTTTATTTTCAAATATTCTAAAATAGATAATAATAAGGCGAGGATAAAAACAACAACTTTGACATGTGTAACTAAAGTGTTTTTCTCGAATTTAAAAATTATTATTGACAAATAAAATTCGATGCTTTCTTTTTTATGATAATCGACTTCTTCGTCTGTAGAGCTGGTGAGGTAATTGCTTTTACAGATATGTGGCTTATTCCTCAAGGATTCCATGAATTTCGATTTCTTTCAATATATATATATATATATATATATATATATATAGAGCTATAGACTATTACTGGTTCAATTTCGCAGCAAGCTTCAATTGAGTACAACGACGTCTGACCTATTTTTTCTACTTCATTTGTTATTATTATCATTATA
The DNA here is from genome assembly GCF_019393585.1 of Leptopilina boulardi. NCBI lineage: Eukaryota > Metazoa > Arthropoda > Insecta > Hymenoptera > Figitidae > Leptopilina > Leptopilina boulardi. The sequence goes on from NW_026137726.1 coordinate 335,922, forward strand.
TTTATAGACCAATAATAATGAAAAACCCATAATATAATGAAAATTATTGATCATTATTTTACACATACCACGGATTAAAAATTTGTGATTTGTAACATACAGACAGGTGTTTTTTTTTTCTCAATCGATTTTTTTAGGCTATTGAATCTCTCCTTTTGTAAAAGGACAGAAGAAAAAAGAAAAAGGCCGGTAAACCTGAAATATCGTGGTTATAAGAGGGTTCAAAGATCGTAAAATACGATAGGGGTTTCTAAAAGTGCACTTAACTAAAACGTCTTTTGAGCGTCTTTTTGATGTCGTACCGTTCCGAATATTTAATTTTAGATTTTAATATATATGTAGTAGCTAAAGTGAAAATATTCGAAAGTTAAAAATATAAATTTTTTTTGCAAAATTATTTCTTTTCATTTAATTAATAAATTCTAACTAAATTTCTTTTCGATTAATTATTTTTAAGAAAAAATGTTTTTTTCTATATTTTTTGAAAAATAATTTTAGATGTTCTTTTGTCTTTTTCTTTGTAATGTTTTTTTTAGTCACATCAATTTTGTACTATTTTACTGTTATCTACTTTTTTCTCGAAATATAATAAATTTTTGAAAAACATGAATTTTTAGAAAATTCTTATTTTGAAATCTTTATTTAACTTTCAAACTATATGATGACAATTTTATGGAATATTTAAACACAAATCGATTGACCTATTTGCAAATATTTTACTGTCGTAGATATTACCAAAGTTATTGACAATTCAAAAATCAAGAAAAAAATTCAAAATCACGTCCTTTTTGGACAAATTTGGTTTAAAATTTTTATATATATATATATATGATCTGATATATATTCTTACAATGTTCTCTAGACACCTTAAAAATGCATCTTTTGACCTATTTCCAAACCTTTCACGATCTATAATATTTCCGGTTTCTTTACTACTTTTTAAAAAATCAAATATAACTTTGACTTTTTTGAAATTTGTTTCTGAAAATCTTAATGTAATTTTTTTAATCATATTCAACTATTTTTGCAGTATATTTAAAAACGCCTCAATCGACCTATTTTTGCAATGATTTTTCTTTTATCCAATCTAATATTTTTGACGTGTCAAAAATAAAAACTTTTTTCATGCCATGTTTTTGTGGACTTTCTAGTTTAAAATTTTTATTCAACTTCTAATATATTCTGACAAAGTTTTATACACCTTTCAAAAAAAAAAAACCTTTATGTATTGATCTATTTGCGAAACCTTTACAATATAATATTATGAGAAGTTTATGAACTTTAAAAATAAAAACAAATTTTGAAAATTATCAATTTTTTAAATAAAAATGTTTAAAAGTGTTTATGTGACTTTTAAACTATTTTATCCAGCTTATATAGAGAATTTAAAATTAAATCAATTTCGAATTATCAGACAATTAAATTTTCAAAATTTAAAATTATCAAAAATTCAAAGTTCGAATTTTTAGAAATTCGAATTATTAAAAGTTTAAATTATCAAAAACTAGAATTGTTAAAAATTCGTATTACCAAACGATCAAATTTCTCAAAGTTCAAATTACAAAAATAAAAAATTTTTAGAATATCAAATTATCAAATAATCGAATTATTAAATTTTTGAAAAAAGTCACTTTTTTAACTGTTTTGGATTTTAATTACAAAAATTTACATCTTAAAGTAAAATGTTTCTCGAAATTATTATATTCTAACTGTGAGAAGAAAATTTTATTCTCAAATTATTATTAAAAAAATAAATAAAAAAAAAATTAATTCCAGTATCATTGAAAGCTCTCTCCACTATAGTCTTCGCACAATATAAAACCAAGTTTGAAGCCTAATAAGAATGTTGTAATCGAGAAAACATACAAGTAACAATTTCTACGACGCGTGAAATTGTCGTTGACGCGAAAAGTTATATGCATTATATATATTACATTAAAGCGTGACAACGATTGTAATGTCTATCCAATATGCCACATTTAAAGTACAACTCACGTAGTTGCTATTTCAACTTTCTACATACACATAGGAAAACGAATAATACGCATAAGTTATTAGATACTTGAAAATGCATCTTGCATATATTTGCTTTCTTCTTTTTTCTCTCGCGAATCTTGTCGTATATATTTTACGTAGCCATGTCATCAGTACTGGGAAAAAAATATATACACACACACACATATATATATATATATATATATAAATACCTTTTACTAAACTCAAGAGCGTAAACTTTTTTTCGCTTCTAGAAATGTAAGTAACGCAACGCTGCACATTGCAAAAAAATCCGTGGGTTAATTTTTTAACATGAAAAAGAAACTTTTACTCGTGATGTGAATCGTATATAGCAAGACCATAAAAATTCTTTAAGGGTGATGAGAAAAAAGAAATACTGCAGTAAGGCTTTTTTGTAAAAAAAAAATATTTTTTTTTTAAATTATAGTACCGTCAATATTTTTTTTTTTTTATTAAAAAATAACTGATGTAAAATATTATTTTATTTTTTGTTGATAAAATTTTGAGACGCATGAATAGGCTCTAAAATTAATTTTTTAGAATTTCCACTTGACAGAATTTCATTACATTAATTTTAATACCAAATTAACTTTTTTTTCAGTTATACAAAATTAAATTTTTGTACTTTAATCCTTTTATAAAACAATATTTTGTACAATAATTTGTACCAACATTTTTTTTTTCAAAATAAAACTGATCCCAAAAAAGAAAATTTCAATTTTTAAAAGAGAACATGTGAGAAAATTGTATTTTTTTCTCTATATATATAGGTATTTAATTTATATTTTTGACGAGATTTTTATATATTATTGACAATGACAAGAGCAAATTACATTGAATGTGTGATATCTTTATTTTTCTTCTTTTTTTTAGTAGAAAATTCTATATATCTTGACTTGAAAGACGTATACAAGTTTCCCGTGAGACATGGACGAATGTTTTACTTACGAGTCGGGCAAATTGCATTTTACCTTTTCTCACTGGAATATAAGACAAGAGAAGGAGAAAAAAAAAATATTTCATAACCTGGGAAAAAAAAAATTTACGTCCCTTGTAATAAACGTTTAACTTTCTTATTCAACCAATGAAAATTCATCTTGAGCTTTTATAATACACGCGTGTAATCTGCTATTTACGTTTTTTTATTATTTGATATATAGCTATCATTATATAATTTTTTTCTTCAAAATCAATTATTGAAAAAATAAATCTTTGTAAAAAAAATGCACATTTTTTGTGAGGAAAGGTTTAAATTATTTAATCATTAAATTTTTTTGCGGAAAAAAAATATTGTGTTTGAAAATTTAGTGGTTTATTGCTGCTAATATATGATGAGATCCTTTTTCTACTAATTACTTTTAGTTCAATATAACTCGACAAATATATTTTCAAAGAAACTTGAAACTCAAAGTCCCTTCTTGACATTAGTTTCGCACTGTTAAGTACTTTTGAATTGTCGTTTGTTAACTAACAGAGAAACTCTCGAGGTTCCATTGGATGAGCATCCTTCTTAAACTTCAAGGATATATAAAGTTGTATATATCTGAAAAGCTCACATGAATTAATCCTCCTTAAAATTCAATAAGTTGTTTTCCAACAATTATTATTCATTTTATTACAATGAAAATAGAAATCGTTCCAATTAGAAACAAAGCTACTTCTATGTTCTATATTGAGTATAATAGTCAGCTCAAGTATCTTCAAATCTACAAAACAATCTAATTTCACTTTTCTCCAAAATGATAATGAGTATTTTCAAAAGCTTTAATTATTTTACAAAAAAATTATCGTAAAAAAACAGTTGTAATAATATGCATTTTAAAAGTCTCTTTTTATTGCTTCCAGTGAAAATAAAAATTATCTTTTCTTTAATCTCCACTTTATAATTGTTAAAAGGCAACGCAATTTTCATTAAATTCAACTTTTCTTCTGATTTTATGTTTATAATGACGCTTACAATAACGCTCTGGTATTTCGAAATGAAATTTTCGTACTTAAAGGACAGAATTATACATGCAGTTATTCACATTCCAGAGTGCAGGAGATTATTAGAATAGGTAATATATATATATATATATAGGTCAAAGTATCTGTCTAAATAAATTTAATTGGAAATAAATTGAAGATTAAATTTCTTTCATATATATATATATATATATTGTAACGCGGAATTTTGTCGTGTTCAAATGACTTATAAATAATAAATTTAAATAAATTTTGTAAATAAACGACACCAGGGTGGGAATCCAGCCACAATGGCTGTAAAATGTTAAGAATTACACGGAGAGAAGGGCATAGTAGATCTTACTACTATCTTAGTTAAATCTACTAAACAGTATCGTTCATTTTGGACGGACTAAACATTCAGTTAAATGAACGATACTGTTTAGTAAAAAAATTTACACGATTATCGATAGAAAAAAATTTACTGACAGAAACAAAATGTAGAAATCTGATTGGTTGTCGGCAATCTGGTTAATTGTGGACAACCAATCAGATTTGTGCATTTTTATTCTGTCGGTAAATTTTTTTGTGTGACAGAACTATAGTAGTCCCTCTGACTATGCTGTGTAGTAGAATCTAGACTAAACGTGTCTAGTAGAATAGACTAAATCTCTTCTCTCCGTGTAAAAAAATTGTTTTCTTACGATACTCACTTCATTGTGTTTAAATTATAAATTTACGTATTAAGATACCAACCTTCCAAAGTCGTCAGATTAATAGTCGACCTATAATAAATAAATTCGATTCTGATTTGTCCTTTCGTTCTGTTATAAAAACTCTTGCGAGGCACTGAGGATTCTCGCCGGGTCACAAAGACGTTAAGGATATCACTATTTATCATTGAAATTAGAAGTCATTAAGGGAAGAGCTTCCTGGTGTATATATTTGGATGAGAGTCCCGAATATTCAAGAACACCAGGAAAAGAAATTGCTGTTTTGTTGACGATCTGTCAAATCAATACTGGCAGTAAATTTTCTATGAACTTTTCGCATCAATCAATTTAACATCTGATAGTGTAGGGATCTGCGTTACCGACGACTGCGTATCGATTATCGGTCGCTGGTATTATATTATTGAATATTAATTGATCTCAATGACACCGAGAAGAGAGGCCGCTGTTTAGCGACGCTTTCGAGTTTGACTTGTCAGCCATTTTACTCTCATTCTCATCCTGGTGTTTGTAAAGCCAAGTTGTGTTCTATTCTTTTTCGTGTAAAATAATAAAAATTTAAAATTATAAAAATGAGATGAGGCGTCATTGTCGTCGTCAAATGGATAGTGAGTCCCAATAAATTAATTAGGAGTCGTTTCCTTCAGAATCGATCTCATTATTATTAAAGTATAATTGAATAAATAAAAAATAAATCTTGTCTTTCGGTTTTCTGCTATTATTAAACTTTTTCTAAAATTTGAAGTGAATATTAACAAATAGTGTTATTGTTATAAATTTTGTCTAATTCATGGTGTTTATCCTTACCTCCCCCTCTCTGCGGTCTATTGTTGCTGTAAACTAACAGAATTCCTGAGCTGGTTTTAGTTTTTCCTAATTAGAATTATAAAATTTACTTGTCGGGTTATTTAAAGATTTTTTTAGGTTAGTTATTTTCCATAAAATAACTTAGCTTATTGGCAAAATTAATAATTAAAAAGTGTAGATAACGTTGATTGTCTTGAAAATAATAATAAATAATTTAAATTTAAAATAAGAATCAATACTAAATTAAAATCAACGTTACAATATATATGGCAATTAGTTTTTAGCTACAATGCAAAAATTTTAATTAAAAAAAAAATGTTTTTTTTATTTTTTAAATTTTATAAAGAATTTTTCTTTAATTTACAATTCAATATTTAAAAAATTGTTTCTAACGACTGACTTTTTTTTACTACTTTCTAAAAAAATTCTGTCAGATTAAAATTCTCATGTACTGCTGATACTAAAATTACAAACATTCATAAAAATATTTTTTAAGAACTAAAAATTTCTTTTACTAATTTTATTTTACATAAGTTAAATTTTACCACTTATTCCACTTAAAAAAAAAAAGAAAAAATGTCTAATACAAAAAAATTCTTATATAAGTTCCATTAACAATAGGTAATATAAGGGACACTGTCCTTTGTGGAAGAGAACAAGGGTCCTTACGTCTAGTTTCCATTTGACAGGGTTTTCCAATGGTAGAAATGATTACGTAAAATCTGAATTACATCTCAAAAAAGAAAGAAAATACTTTCAGACAATAATTTATTATACAATAATTTCTTTTCGTTATTTATCTTCTGAAAATAAATCTTTATTTCTATTTAAAAAAAACTCATAAAAAAAAATATAAAACACTTGTAGAAAAAAATAATAATTAAAAAATAAATAAAATACTGATAAATTTAAAAAAAACTTAAATAATAATAATAATCTTCATTTCTTCGATTTTTTATTTGCACGAATTGTTTTTTTTATAGAATTCTTAAAACAATACAAAAATATTTATATTAATTTTATTAATCAATATTGAAAACATTTTTTTCTTTGGTTTTACAATAAAACATCCCTTACTTCTTTTGAACTCGCGAGTATCGTAAATTCAACTCTATATATAAAGATAGACAAATCATGCATCTCTGAATTTCTTTCTATATGCGCCGATCTTTTATAAAATTCAAAAGTCTAAGAAAGAATTCGCAATAGATGGAAAAAGAGAGAGAGAGAGAGAGAACTTTCAAAGGATTATGAGTTCGAAATCAATCTTATTGCTTTTCTTTAGAAACCAAAAAAAATCTTATTACCTTAAAATGAAGTCTATATTTATAAATTATAATTAATATTAAATAAAGAAAAATTTAATAAATTTTAAATATTTAAAAATGCTTCTTATATTTACAATATTGTTAAATACTTATGTCCCCTCAATTTTTTTTTTTTTTTTTTTTTTTTTGAAAATACAATTAAAAAAATCTTAACATACAAATGTGTTCTTGAGAATGAAACACATTTCGCTTGTTTCTTTGTTATTCTCTTGAAAAACTGGGACAAATGTGTAAAACAAATTGTATATATGAGAACCGCATTAGAATAAAAGAAAAATCGTTCTTTTTATCGACAACTATTTCTGCATAGTTTCACAGTTTAAAAAGAAAATAAATAAACAAAACAGTACAAAAATTTAAAAAAAGGAAGTAACAAAGTAAATAAATAAAATATAGTAAAAAAATAAATAAGTAAATAAAAAACAATAAAAAATAAATAAAATACAATAAAAGAAACTAAATAAATAAAAAACAATGCAAAAATTAATGCAATACAATAAAAGAAAATAAATAAATAACAAAAAGAAAAATATAAAATAAAAAATAAGTCAAGAAAATAGTTAAAATTAAGGTTTTTGCCAAGTAGTTGTGTGCCTTTAGGCATCTAAGTTTTTTTTGAACCTTTCTCTCTCTTTCTCTCTTTCTCTCTTTCTTTTTTTTTTCTTTACATGAGGTGGAAATTGTTGTAAACTTTGCCAAGTTTACCTCGATGTGGATTTTGAACAAATACCAGTATGGTACGTGCTCTCCTTCCCGCACGTGTCAGAAGTTCAAACTCTCCTCTACTAAAAGCTAAAAATAACTCTTTGAATACGACACACAAGTGTCACTTAAACTTGACCCTTTTACAAAATTTTAAGTATAACTGACATTATTTAAATCCTTATGCAACGATAGTTAACTACTTTAAAAAAAAAATTCTCGAAACGTTTCTAAATATCCCACTTAACTTTAAAAGATTTGTCTGACTAAAAATATCTTCTACTACTGCGACTACTACTACTAATATTAAATTACGATTCGAATTATCTAAAAGAAAAAAAAATTTTATCTTACTACTGTAATAAAAAAATAGGGTAAGTGCATCAATTACGGCGCGTTCATAAAAAATAACTATTATTACTATTATATTTAATATAATTGTTGCAAAATGATTTTAAAAAAATATTTTAATCTGTTTTTGATACAATTACTAATAAAGATGCATATTTAAACAATTATTAATTTAATTATTTAAGATCAAATTTTTTCCATCGCCGTAATTAAAACATTTTTAAGATTTACATTGGCTCTTATTACGATGGGTGTATCTTCAAAATACACGTAATTTTGGTCACCGTAATTGATACACCGAAACTGATACAAACGCGCTGTAATAGAAAATTACGGTATTAATTTTAATTTCTCATATTTGTTTAAATAATCGATTTTTATAAAGTAAAATTTTTTTTCATTTCTAAATAACATAACCTTTTAGTTGAATAAGTCTTAAATTGACTTTATACAATAATAGAAATGTCGAATTTTCTATTTCAAAGATGTTTTAACTCGAATATGAAATATTATTAAATATAAAAATTTACAGATAATGCAATTATTTTTTCATCATTAACAGACGATAGTTTAGTTTTAATATTCAAAAAGAAGTATAAGGCAAAATATCTGTAAGTCAATATGGCTGTGTGGTCAGTATATATTCTTAATATTTAAAACATATTCCAATTTTAAGAATATTACATAGGGTCAGTTGGGGTAAATGAGGAAAAAATCCCTATTTTTTACAAGTTACGTAAGTTTCTTTCTTTAAAAGGTAATTTTTGAGGGTTCTTTTTTTAAGTTGTTATTTACATTCCCAGGATTAATTTTATGCAGCAGAAAAAAATTTAGATAATCTTTAAACGCATGAAACTGACTGTCCCCATTTACCCCCAGATTTAGAAAATTTCATAACATTTGTGGTAAATGGGGACAGCATAGTTTCTAAGAAAGGTTTAAGAAAAAAGTTTCCTTCACAGTAAACTTGGTTGTCTCTTTTTCTATTGCAACGTTTTGATGCACATAAGTTATATCAAAAAGAGATTGTTTTGTGTATCATTTTTAGAAATGATACACGAAACGGTCTCATTTTTTGATGCAAAAAATTGAATCAATTTATATCAATCATGGCCGAATTGAATCGACTCAAAATTAAACGAATTTTTTTCAGATATTTTGGTAATAGTACAATTTGCGGAGACCATTTTACTATTTAATTTGAAAATGAAAATAACAGAAAATCAAAGACAATGTGCAATTCGATAATTAAAAAGTGACAGCTTATAAACATAACCTAAAATGAATGAGAAAAAATTTGTCGATAAAATCAATATAGCCGAGCTTTTTAGAAGGTAGATGGCAGTTTTGCTTTTTATAAAAACGATTCAGAAAAAATTTAAAGAAAGAAAATAGATGAGTGCTGCCATCTACCTTCTAAAAAGCTCGGCTATATTGATTTTATCGACAAATTTTTTCTCATTCATTTTAGGTTATGTTTATAAGCTGTCACTTTTTAATTATCGAATGGCACATTGTCTTTGATTTTCTGTTATTTTCATTTTCAAATTAAATAGTGAAATGGTCTCCGCAATTGTACTATTACCAAAATATCTGAAAAAAATTCGTTTAATTTTGAGTCGATTCAATTCGGCCATGATTGACATAAATTGATTCAATTTTTTGCATCAAAAAATGAGACCGTTTCGTGTATCATTTCTAAAAATGATACACAAAACGATCTCTTTTTGATATAACTTATGTGAATTAAAACGTTGCAAAGATTTGATGCAATTTTTGGTCTCAATTTGAGACTTTTAGGAAAACTGTGTTAAGTATATTACTGTATTAAGGGATGAAAAAACTTGAAAAAAATTTCTAATGTGGCGGATGAACTTCAAAATTTTCTTATAAATTTATTAAATTTGCTTGGTTTATGTTTTATTTTTTTATTTTAGTATTTTGTCTCGCATTTCAAATAAAATAGACTTAAAAATCATAAAAAAAAAAATTTTCTTATTCCTTGTGATTTCCATAACAGAAAATCACTTCAATTTTTGTCAATTTGGTTAATAATGACAAGCTGTCCCTATTTACCTTAAAAATTTGAAAACTCAGGGTTAATGGGGACAGCTTGTTATTATTAAACAAATTGACAAAAATCAAAAATTCAAGTGAATTTCTGTTATGGGAGTCATAAGGAATGAGAAATAATTTTTAAATGATTTTTAAGTCTGTTTTCTTTGAAATGCTCGACAAAATACTGAAACAGTTTGACTTTGATTTTCAAGTTTTTATGCATTGAGCGATAACTTGAATTATCTTGCTGCCAATTGTCCAGATAAAAATTTGGCAATACTTAGAACCTCTTGTGTGTGACCTGAGGTTAAAATATTGACGTTGAACTTAATTTTAAAACTGTAAATTAAATTCCAATACCTCTTCACAGAAAAAACTGAACTCAGAATGAGCCGCCTAGACGGCTCATTTTGATGTGCAACAAAAATGAAAAAGCTTAATGGCGCCTCTTTCTATGTCGTTTAGTATTGAATCATTTTGAGTTGCAACAAAAATGAGACTAGGTTTTTCCTGTGTTGTCTTTACTCCAACTGATCCTACTGAATTTAAATATAAAATATTCTAAAATAAAGCCTCAAGTACTAAATGTCAGAATGCTTTTTTACGATATAGGAAAAATGTGAATTTATGAATTTTTTTGCGCAACAAAAGTTATAAAAGTGAGTGTCAGATCAGAATAAGTCTGATTTATTATTATTGATTTTATTATTATTAATTAACAGTATTATTGAATATCTTAATCACTTTTCGAACTATATATTATATATAAGATTCTTTAGAACAAGTGTTTGGTTTATGGTAAATCAAACTGGATTGTAATTTTCAATGCGAGGATCTGTTTTGACTTCTGATAGGTTTAAGTGGATTTAACGAGGGTTAGGCAAGACAAGGCTTGATTAACACAAGAGATAGTTGGAGGAAGAGAGAGAGAGAGAGACAGAGAGAGGGGGGGGGAGGATAAAGAGAATCGAGAAACTAGAACGAGTGCCCGAGGGTAACAGTCCCGGGTGGTGTCCAGTTAAATTGGATGACCCACCTACGTAATGCCCCATTCTCTTATTATTCGAGCATCCTTTTCACTGTGGGTTTTTCTTTAATCCTATTCTACCAATCGTCAAGCAATTCATTTTATTACTCTCACACACATTCGTTGATACAATCAAACAAATTTCTCACTACACACTGGTAAATGGATTTCTCGTTAGGTCACACTTAACACAATTTATCTTCAATCTTGTGTCGACGAAGAATCTCTTTTTAGAGACATTTTCTTCTTTCTATACTGGGCGCAGCAGTAGATATATATATATACATATAACCTGGATGGTTAATTAAACTAATCAAACATTTCTACACTTTTAAGTGACAAAATTCTATTTAGAAAAAATTCTCAGTTTGAAAGGATTTCTCCATATAACCGATTTTTCATAATTATTACAAAATTTTTATTCAATCGAAAATTCATCTAACAGAATTTTAAATGAATTTCACAGAAAAAAAGGTGGGTAAAAAGTTGTAAAAAATAGAGGATAAAAGTCGTTAGGATACAGAGTAAAGGATAAATTTGTGATGGATAAAAATGTTACTAAAATATTACTAGAAAAATGGATGTCATATTTGAGTAAACTGTCTAATTTTAATAAAAATATTAGTAATTTTACACTAAACTTATTAAATCCACAAATTTTATATAAATAAGTAATTGCACGTGGAAATATTTTTCCTATAATTATTGTCTATTAATAAAAATATCTTTGACTAATACAACTGACAGCTGACGACAGTGCGTAAATAATCAGAACTGGGAAATTACAACTCAACGTCTGTATTGTTGCACGAAAGCAGAGTTGGGTAGTAACTAAATTTTTGTGCATATTAGGCTGTGTCACTTCATCGAGATATTTCGAGTTCAAGATATGACGTCAGAGGCCTGGAGGGACAACAAACAGACGACACAATGTTATTCTTATGAGGAAGAAAATTTGTTTCCACTTTCAGCAATATTTTATTCATACTTTAAACACGGAAAACGCTTGTTGACATCTAATAAAATTAAAATGTGTGTTGATAATTAATTTTGTTATATATTTGACTCAATTGCATTGATAGATTCTCTGAATTCGTGATAAAATATAAATTTTGAGGTTAGGGGTGTTTGTTTACTACTTTGAAATCTTTTACTGCTGCGGTAATTCCCACTTAAAATATATATTTTATATCTTTTTTAATAACATACATACTAGATTGTGTCGTCTGTTTGTTGTCCCTCCAGGCTTCTGACGTCTCACCAGAATCGACTCTGACGTCACAAGTGACAGAGCCTAACATGCACAAAAAATTCAGTTACTACCCAACTCTGCTTTCGTGCAACAATACAGACGTTGAGTTGTAATTTCCCAGTTCTGATTATTTACGCACTGTCGTCAGCTGTCAGTTATATTAGTCAAAGATATTTTTATTAATAGACAATAATTATAGGCAAAATATTTCCACGTGCAATTACTTATTTATATAAAATTTGTGGATTTAATAAGTTTAGTGTAAAATTACTAATATTTTTATTAAAATTAGACAGTTTACTCAAATATGACATCCATTTTTCTAGTAATATTTTAGTAACATTTTTATCCATCACAAATTTATCCTTTACCCTGTATCCTAACGACTTTTATCCTCTATCTTTACAACTTTTTACCCACCTTTTTCTCTGTGTTATAATTTCACTTTAAATTTAGAATTCAAAATCAATTTAAATTTAACAAAAAGAATTCACCATATTTGATCCGACATTTTGAAATTCTGATATCATTTTCTAGGAAATTTTTTTTTTCTTTTTGACAAACACTATTAGATAAGCAATATTTTTCAAAAATTGATTTTTTTTAAAACTCTAAACTCATATAATAATAATAATGATAATAATACTAATAATAATATTATTAATAATAATAATAATTTAGACATTATATTATTGTGAGTAAAAATAATTATATATATATATATATAAAAGTGAAATAATATTTAAATTTAAAAATTATATTTCGAAGTATTTGAAATGTTTTGAATCGATTTTGGAATTTTATTACCTTTATACCCATACCTGCATTCTAAGCTGTATTTATTTACACTGAAAATACAAAGGGCAACCTCAAGCCAGATAATCCAAAACAACATTGATGGAAAATACCATCAAAGATAATATTAAATAAGTTACAATTCGTGTATTGATCTGTTAAGATGTAGTCAACGTGAGCGACAATTTTTTATTTCTTTAATCTATTTTTATTTTTAATTTTCTTTATCGTATTTTATTCAATTATTTTTTTATTTGAATTGTAAATAAGTTCGGGAGTTTTGTCATTTTAGTTAATTTTTTGATTCGGGAGTGTTCGAAATTCTTAAAATCGCGATTGTTTAAATTTTTATTAGAAAAAGTATTTTGTTTTTTTAATTTTTAAATATACTTTCGTGAGTGTTTGAAATTTTTTTAATCCACGTGTGTTTCTGGCACATCCGATCATTAAAAATATATATATAATACATCGTTTGCAGACTAAGGTTAGAGGTTTCTTTATTTAATTAAAAAAAAATTTTTTTATTTATTTTCTTTCCTTTATTTTTTTACATGAAATTTTTTTCCTAGTAAAAAATGTTGAAAATATTACATTATTTTTTTTTTTTTTTAAAGTTGTATACCATTTTAAAGTTCACAAAAATAGTTCTATAAGCAAGAAAAAAAAAGATTTCAATATTTATGTATATATGTATACAAACTAAAAATATCATATAATACACGTCTTTCTTATATCATTTATCAAAGGTAAAAATTCAAAAACGAAAATTTTAAACCCGGAAAGGAACAACCTTTCCTCAAGAGATTTATTATAGTGTCATATCTAAAAAAGAACAAAATGGAATATGAGGATCATATAATATATTTTAGATGGTGACATTCTTTTTTTTGAATTTACCATAATAAATGATTTTCCACAAGATAAATTTATTACTTATTTTAATAAAAAAAAAAAAAAAATTATAAATTTTAATTTTTCTAGGATGCATGAAAATTCTTCACACTGAATTTGTTGTAATTTTAACGGTGACGAAATTAATTAACTCGAATTTCTATTACTGAATATGTTAGAAAGTAGAATTTATATTGGAAGTAAATTTTCATATTTAAAAATTTTTATTTAACTAAATGTACAAATTACAAATGCCAGAATTCTTATTTCACCGAAACTTTATTTACCAGAATTTTTATTTGTACGAATTGTCATTTAATAAAAATTTTAAAACGCCGAATATTCATTTGACCGAAATTGCAAATGGCCAAACAAATATCCGACAGAAAAGTTTTGTCGGGAATTTAAAAATTAATCAATCACAATTTTTTTGATTATTTTTGATTGGTTAATTTTAAAATTCGCGTCAAAACTTTTCTGTCGGATATTTATTCAGCCATTTGCAATTTCAGTCAAATGAAAATTTGGCGTTTTAAAATTTTTATTAAATGACAATTCGTACAAATAAAAATTCTGGTAAATAAATTTTCGGTGAAATAAGAATTCTGATATTTAAAAATTCGCTACTGAAATTGATACCAGGTTTTTATGTGTATAGTTTACTGAGAAATTTTTCCATACAGGAAGTATATATATTAAACATTTCTTGTTAGAAATAGTCTCTCAATGTATTTTAGATACATATATTGTTAATATATTATTTTGGAATGATGTATATAAAGTTATAAATAATAGAGTGTATTAACATTAGCATACTAACTATGGTGTAGTCGCAACCCCAATAAAATGCGGTGATAGGTGGCGTGTCCGACAATGGACAGTCATAAATCAATGATTACTTGTGAAACTAGAAATAGGTCTATTGCACCCTTCTCTTACCCCGCCACATGCATAATTGGGCACAACGTTGTTGATCACGTGATTCCGTTTGCAAATAGGACCATGATATGTACTCGCGTACACTTTGGCTGATTGTCTTTGTGTAATAATGCATACCAGGTAATACGCATCGTAATAGAGAGAGAGAGACGTACAGTCTTCAATTATTCACATCTTAAAAGTGGTTTTATATACTTAAAAGAAGAAAAACAAATAGTTACAAGAAATAGGATCTATAATATCACAGAGGCAAATATTTAATCTAGGAATTATGTACTTCAAAAGTTGTAACCGAAAAGTAGTACATAAACTTAGTTCAAAATAAAGAAGGGTTGATAAAAAATTATAAATTAATTAACAAAAAAAGAAATTATTCTCAAATTGAGAATATGCTTTTTAAAAAATTTTAATGTAATTTATTCTTAAAAGATAATTTGCTTTACGAGTAGAATATTCTAGAATTAAGAATATGTAAATGGGTTTTATTTTTAAATTTAGAATATTTTTTTACAATTAGAACCCGAGATGAAATTTTCGACCTGTTTTCTACCTTTTAAACCTACTTCAATCCTAACTTAAACCTTTTGGTACTTTTTTCGGCCTTTTAGCCCTACTTTAACCCTTAACCATCCTTCGATTGTAACATTTTGGACCTAAAATGGACCTTATTAGACCTTATGAGACTACTTGAATTTTTACTGACAGGTAAACAAACTTTTCTGACCCTTTTTTCATCCTACTTGGCACTACATTCGGCCTTACTTATATCTGTTTAGACCTAAAAGAAACTTGAACTGAAATTTACTGAAATGAGCTGCAATATAGCTCGACGGACTTTAAAACATGTGTAGGTGCTATAAAATGTAAAACTTAACCAACCATTCTCCACAGGAGGGCTCTGGTTACATTTAGGTACAAAATTAGAAATAGTATTTTCTGAAATACAAAAAATTATAAATTTCTCATTTTAATTCCATTGTTCAAAAAGGGTCACTTTTTGGTGTCCGGAAAAAATACATGAAAACCAAAGCAATCATAAAAATGGAACCGAAAAGTACAAAATATCTCAGATGCATATGGGTTGAAGAAACGGGTATATATATATACCTATTTGTGTATATACACAAAATATAGTTTTGGAATTTCCAATTTTTTTACACAAAATTTACTATAGTAAAAACACAAGTATCACCAAGCCAAAAACCGTTTTCCCACCAGTCTTTTGTCGACTTCTACAAAGTTAGTTTCAATTTTCTAAAGCGTATATCTCCGTGTGTTTAAAGTGATATTTATACAAAGTAATGTAAAAAAAATAATTGTGTCTTAGTGTGTATTCTACATATATAAATTTGTATATTTGTATTCTATATTGTATATAATTTGTATATAATGACGATGTTGAAGTACGCAACGTTTATGATGAACGATTTTTTAAGAAATACTTTTTTAGAATGAAAATTTAAAAAAAAATTTGCTTGAAAAATATTTTTTGTAGAGTTTATTAATTAACAAATTATAAAAAAATATATTTTTAAATAAACTAGGGTAAATGCACTAATTGCGGCGCGATTCGAGTCAAAACACCTTTGAAATAGAAAATTCGACATTTCTATTGTATAAACTCAATTTAAGACTTATTAAACTAAAAGGTTATGTTATTTAGGTTTTGAAAAAAATGTTTAACTTTATAAAAATCGAAATTACGTGTATTTTGAAGATACTTTTCCCGCCGAAATTAGAGCCAATGGAAATCTTAATAATGTTTCAATTGCGGCGCGGAAAAAAATTTGATCTTTAATAATTAAATTAATAATTGTTTAAATGTGTATCTTTATAATTAATTGTATCAAAAAAATATTAAAATAATTTTTTTTAATCATATTGCAGCAGTTATATTAAATATAATAGTAAGAATAGTTATTTTTTTATGAACGCGCCGTAATTGGTACACTTACCCTATTTTATAATTTTCCGTGTTAAATAAAAATTAATTTCGAATCGTTGATTATAAACGTTGCGTACTTCAGCATCGTTATAATGTTTGTATTAATTAATAAATAAATAATATAAATAATAAATAAATAAAATAAATGGACTATATGGCCACCACGGAAGCTTGGATCTTTTACCTTATTTATGGTCATATTGTAAATTGAAGCTAATGACATTTGTTAGTAAAAATATAATATTAATAAATATTAATGCTATAAAATAGTTAATATTATATTTGAGACCGTTGAATTTCTCTGATTCCAACTGTATGTTTTACTTGAAAGTATGGAAAATAAATATAATTATTTTATTTTCCATACTTTTAAGTCGAACAACATACCATAAGAATCAGAAACATTTAAGGATCTCAAATATAATATTAACTATTTTATAGCATTAATATTTATTAATATTATATTTTTACTAACAAATGTCACCAGCATTAATTTACAATAGGGTCGTAAATCAAGCAAGGGAAAAAATTTCTCCGAAGGTCATCTCATAATGACCCTAATGAGACTAAAAACTTCCTAAACAACCCTACAATATTTTTACTGACGACCCTCCTTTCGACCTTTTTGATACTGCAAATTTAACCCTAAACTTACTAGAATCAACCTAAAATAGGAGAAAATGGACGAAAGCGACACAGTTTAGGCTGATTGTAGGCTCTTTAGGTCCATTTCTGTATTCTAGGACCCTTTATAAAAAAATTTTATGAGCTTCTCAGAGAGCAGAGAATTGTAGGCTGAAAGTAAGGTTCAAAGTAGGCTCGAAATTTTGTCTCGGGAATATTCTAAAATTTAAAAATATGAAACTTATTCTTAAATTTAGAATATTTACTTTACGGATAGAATATTCTAAATTTAAGAATATGTTTAAGAATATGTGAATTATTCTGAAATTTTGAATATTTTTTGTACAAGTAGAATATTTTAAGTTTAAGAATATATTCAAATGGGATTTATTCTTAAATTTAGAATACTTACTATACGAATAGAATATATACTAAATTTGAGACTAAACTACATTTAAATATGTCCTTAATTACAATAGAGCAATTTATTCTAGTACAAACTACTCTAAAAGTAAGAATATTTATATTCTAAATAGCACTTGATTCTTAAATTTAGAATACATTTCTTAGTATACCCAATTTTATTTTAAATATTCTAAATTTAAACAAAATTCCTGAATTTCACAATACATATTCTTAATTGAAGAGTAAAATATTTGAAAGTTAAAAATAAAAAAGTTGTCAAAAGAATAATCTCATTTTTAGAAGAAATTTTTGTCGTGAAGAAAGAAGACAAATTTTAATAAACGATAAATGTATTTCACATGAAAAAACTTTATTGATTTTGAAAAAAATCTCACTATCTATTGTACTACAAAATGTGCAATTCGTATGTATTCTTTGATAATAAGATAAATCGAGTCAACGGAAGTTAGAGAATGCGTGCCACGAGATCATTAAGCAGGTTCATTAATTACTATAACGAGGTCGCTTCATTCTCAATGTATTTCCGGGCAGCAAATGGTCGTCGTTTCCTCTCATTCTTCACTATCCAATAAGACAAACACACACACACACAAATTGATAAAAAATTTTGTTTTTAATTCATTTCCCCCCTCTTTTAAATTATAATAATTAAATTTTCTTTTACCAAATTTTATTTTAAAATTATGTAAATTATCACGTTTTAAAAAGAAGTAAAATTAATTAAATATTCATTTTATATTAAGGGGGAAGTTCATCCATGCCATCCAATTTCAAATATTAAAGGAAATTGCGTGGCTAATGAAGTTAAGGAATGTGTAATTTCATTTCAATTACAGTAAATCAAATTAAGTGGATAAAATCTTAATTAAATTCATAAATATCAATTAATTTAGATAATGAATAATTAATATATTTGTACCATCATAATGTCAAAAACAATGATGAATTTATAGTTGTTTGTCTGTTTTTCAATTTATTTGATTTTTTAATATTTTAACATTTTGAAGAAAAGTAATTAATCATTTTAGTTGATTCTTCCACTTATTTTAATGCAGTTTTTTCCTTATATGGTATTAGGAAGATTCCTCTTGATTTGAGAGGATATAACTCTAAAGGTATAATATTCATTGGAAAATTGTCCCAATTCGATAAAAATTATCGAGAGAGTTTGTTTTTAAGAAACAAGAGAAATATTCTTGTTTTGAGAGGATAATGAATATGTATTCAATTAATGTTTACAGTTGGAATATAATATTCTAAAAATAAGAATATTAATTAAATTTTTTTTTTTTTTTTGAAGAACATTATAACCGAAAAAAAGATACTCTAAATTTAAGAATATCTTCTAGGCCTCTATTTAAGAATATTTACCATGTATTATATTCTTACAATTAAAATATAATAATTTAAAAATAAGAAATAATTCTTAAATTAGGAATATTTTTCTTTTAAAAATATTCTTCTTTTTTAAATCTATTATATTCCAACTGTAAGAATAAAATAGGTGGTAAATATTCTTAAATAAGCGCCAAAAAAGTAATCTAAATTTAAGTATAAAATGCGTGTTAAATATTCTTAAATAGGCGCCAAAAAAATATTCTCATTTTAAGAATATAATCTTTGCTTCTATGTGTAAAAATATGTTGCATGCAATTTATTCTTGTCGAGAATAAAAATAATATAGCATATAGTATTCTAAAAATAAGAGTACATATTTTAAAATTTTATTCTTAAATCTAGTATATTTTACTTTTAAAATTGTTGTTTCATATATATGTGCAGAATAATACAGAATTTTTAAAAATTATTTACAAAATATCTATTATAATTTATTTAAAAATTAAATTTTATGTATTTTTTCCATTCCACAATGCATTCTTTTTTTCTTTACTTTTTTTTTCTCTCCACCTAGTGACTGTAATCATATACATATATAGGTATATCTGAAGAGAGAAAAGTGAACGGTACGAAATAAAATCACCTCATCTCGTCACTATGTATTTCCGGATAAAATGGTGCAGTCCTGATTTCCATTTTGTAGCAAACTATCCGCATTTCTCTCTCTTCTACCTTTTTCGCTTTAGTTTCGTTCTACCTGCTTAAGCAAATGCACTTTCGTAATTTCTCTATTTCATTCTCGTCGCCGACTTTTTTTCCCGTTTTTTTTTTTTTTGTTTTTTTTTTAATGCTAAAACTAACAAAAGTTAATTTTTGATTTGCATAATTGATTGCAATGGAAAATATCAATGAAACCAAAAACTCTCATAAATGATATATCAAAATCTTATTGTTTTAATTTTATTTCTCATCTCGATAAAAATGTATAAATTCATAGAGTGAAAATTTTGTTATCTTATATATAGACTCTTGTTAATATCCTCTCAAAATAAGAATATTCGTCTTTAGACCAATTTTCCTATTTTTTTTGTTTTTTAAAATATAAATAAAAAGTATATAAATATAATAAATATATATATATATTATATATATAAATTTGTTGTCCTCTCAATTTGAGAAGAATACTTTAGTTTACAGTGAATCTTTATTCTAGAGGATTGGAAAAATAGCATAATAACGAGAGAAATCTTCAACTACTGACAATATTTTTTTATACCTATGTGTTCGTATGGAAAAAATCCTCTTAATTTAAAAGGATTGGAAAATTTTGTTTTATCTTTTATTTTTACCTAAATTCTTTTCTTGTTTGCAAACGCAGGCTTGCAAGTATTATTAATTAAAATTATTAAAAATTTTATTTAAAATTTGAGGTTATGTTCGTTTCTTGGTTAAGGGAATTTGAAGTGGTTTTTCGGGCATAACCTCAAACCTAACGGTCTCTTGACGAATTTTGAGGTTATGTTCGACTTGTGACCTTGAATTTTGAGGTTATGTTTGAATTAAGGCCTTGAATCCTGTAAACCTATGCCCTAGAATTTTGAGGTTATGTTCCTTTTAATAAAATCTTTTTATAACATAGAGTGATTCTTAATTTAAGAATATTTTATACTTAAAATC
Source organism: Leptopilina boulardi (assembly GCF_019393585.1). Lineage (NCBI taxonomy): Eukaryota > Metazoa > Arthropoda > Insecta > Hymenoptera > Figitidae > Leptopilina > Leptopilina boulardi. The sequence goes on from NW_026137726.1 coordinate 356,773, forward strand.
AGTATATATTATTCTTAAAATAAGAATATATACTGAATTTAAGTATGAAATATTCTTAAATAGGCGCCAAAAATATATATTTATAATTTCAGATTACGGGTTTTTCCGTCAAGTGTTATATATATATATATATATATATATATATATATATATATATATATATATTCTTAAAAATTATATTAAAGTTTAGAAGTATTTTATTCTCAGTTCCAAAGGAAAATGTTGAAAAATGATCATTTTCCTCTTAAATTAAGAGTTTATTGAATTTTTTTTCTATTTAAAATTTTTCTTTATAAAATCGATTCTATTTTTTTGACACAGACGAAAAATTTGTAAATTTTTTTACGATTTGCTTTATCATTGTCGTCACTAAAAAACTCTATTCCGACACTATTCTATATATATATATATATATATATATAAACGCGTTTCAACCATGATGCTCGCTCAACAGAATGCCAAACTCCCCAAGGATTTGAAAACTCGATGCCTTCGGCGTTGAAAGCTGAACGTAAACTTTTACGTAAAAATAAAATTCGGCATTCTTTGTTTCATTCCTATAACGTGAACTGTATATAATTTTCAATTAGATACATTTTTCAAATTTTTTCTTTAACCGAGAAAAAAAAGATAAATATAGTTTTAAATGAAATTGGAAATGAGATTATTTCTCTAAAACCTTTTTCTTTTATAGGTACATAAATTGTAATGGATAAAGAAATTCCTTCTTAAAATAAGAGGATTCTATCGTTAATAATAATTATTGTATCAAAATTAATTAATATAAAAATCCATATAAAAAAAATAAAAAATTGTTAAACAAAAATATAAAAATTAAAAATACAAAAATAGAAAAATATTTGAAAATTTATTTATACATTGAAAAAGGGGGAAATACAATTTTCGTCAAATGTAAAATTCATCGAAATAGAATGCAAATTTGTAATTTTTTTATTGCAGAGTTTTTTTTACGACTTGATAGATCTATTTTCGTTTTCAGTTAATAGAAATGTGCTAGCGCAGTTGACCCAAAATTGTATAAAAGGGGAATTTATTTTTCATCAGTAGATTTTTAATATTTAAAACATTTTTTTATGTACATTTATTAATTACTTGGCATTATCGACTTAGCATTTTATATATACATTTAAAGTAACGTTACGCTATTTTTCCTGCGATATACGATAAAATAAAACAAAGTATTGGTGGGCGATGTCATGTGAAATTTATAGTCCACATTTTAAATTCGGTTAAATATATATATATATATATATATATATATATATATATATATATATATATATATATATATTTAAATTTTGTTATTTACAGAAAAAATGGTTCATTTTTTTTTCTATGAGCAATTCAAATTTTTAAATTATGAATTTTTTAAATTTATTTATTTATACTCTAAAATGAAAATTATTTAATTCAAATAATCGTTTACTTAACTTTTATTAAAAAAATATTTACTTGAATCAAATAATTTTTATTTAAATTAAATAAACTGTATTTGAATCAATAATTTCTTTATTTAAAACAAATATTATTTAATTTACTCAAATAATAATTATTTGATACAAATTACGTATATAATGTTAGATTTCAAAATTCAAAAAGGGCAAATAAAATATGTCGACAAATTTTTAAAAATTAAGCTTCTTAACCTAGAAATTGACATAATTTTGAGGTTATAATTTTAACCTCAAATACAACGTTCTTTTGACCTATGTTTTTAACATTTGACCTTGATTTATGAGGTTATGTTTGCCTCTTGGTCCTTACTTATCACCTAATTTTGAGGTTATGTTTTCAGGTTTGTTAGTATTTTGACGCCGAACATTCACAGGTCATAAATTGAGACCGCTAGGTTTGAGGTTAAAATATAACCTTAAAAATTAGGTCGAAATACTAACAAAAACAAACGCTGGATTTAAAATCAAAATCGGCAAACATAACCTTAAAATCGGTAAATTTTTTTTGTCAAGATGGCGTCAAAATTCAAGGCAAAATTTTAAGTTTTTATATCAAGACGCCGCTGTGTTTGAGATTAAAATCAGTAAACATAACCTTAAAATTATGTCAAAACTGAGAACTAATATACAAAAAAAAATTTAAGATTAAATATATAAAGATTATTTAAATTTTACTTTAAGAATGTTTAAAATAGTCGTATTTTTAGTTTAAAAGTATATAGTTACTATATATATATATGCAGAAGCTTTTTGTTTCGCCTGATTCTAGGGTAAAAGCACAGTGGGTAAGCTAACTATATTCCTCCCTGTATGTATGTATCTATGTATATGTATAGCAGTAATCTTCTTAACGCCCCTTGGAGAAAGCATGACCCAACCACTGAGACACCACAGACGAGGGTTGCAGACTGCGGATGGTAAATGAGTGAACGCGCGGGATTCTGTAGAGATGGACGCTTCCCAAGGGACGCTGACTAATTGTCCTGATACTGATTGAAGGACGCAGCACCGCCATTTCCCGTCGGAAACCCGAGGCAGTTTAAATTCGATTTCCTACTGTGTGCAAAATCTATACCCCTATATCTCGTTTATTGAACTTCCACCCCCCAACCCCCCTCTCTCACTCTTTCTCTCAATACTTTCCTGCAATCGTCTTTTTTTCTTTTATTTCAAATTTTCCTCTTTCTGCTTTTCTTTTGCGTTCGTTCATTCAATTTTTATTAAATTCTTTTGACACATTACATTACTCGATGTCTCGAACAGAAAAATTTTGGCCTTTTTTTTAATATTGACTTCAATTTTCTAAATCCTATTATTAGATACATATATATATATATATTAGGGGAGAGTGGCCTATGCAGTAGATTGTTTCAATATTCTGGAAAATTACTTTAGATTATCAACTATATAGACACAAAAATATAATTTAAACATTTTTATAGGGTCATTTAGAGTAAATCACAGAAAATTAAAAGGCATTAAAATAAGCTGCAACGCTTATTATTTTAATCCAATTTTACTTATTTTAATCCATTTTGGTATTAAAATAAGCAAAATTGGATTAAAATAATAAGCGTTGCAGCTTATTTTAATGCCTTTTAATTTTCTGTGATGGAGACAAAATCACTATTTTTCACAAATTATGTAAGTTTCTTCCTTTAAAAGGTAATATTTGCGGGGTTTTTTTTTAAGTTGCTATTTACATTCCCAGGATTAATTTTAAGCAGAAAAAAATTTAGATAAGCTTTAAACGCATGAAACTGACTGTCCCCATTTAACCAAGATTTAGAAAATTTCATAAAATTTGGGGTACATAGGGACAGCATAGTTTCTAAGAAAGGTTTAAGAAAAAAGTTTCCTTACGGGGGGGTTCTCATGAAAAAGACAAAAAATGAACATTTTTGTTTTTTTGCAATATTTTTTTTTATTTTTTAAAATAATGGTCTAAATCTTTTTAAATATTAAAATTAAAGTATTTTTAAATCAAAAAAAATTTGTTTACATTTAAATTATTGAATTAAACGTTTGTTATAGTGTGGTAAAGTTGACTCCAAAAAAGAAAAGCGTTTTGCGGTAGACACGATTCCGACATTTTGAATCAGTGGAAATTAAAAAATCAAAAAGATTCTTAAAATATAGATATGTGGCGACTTTCTAAACTAGGAGCTTTACTGAAAACCAAAAAATAAAAGAATGGCGGGCTTTTGAATCAAAAGTTCGAAAAAACGACATTTTTTCGTACTTAAATCTAGCGGGGGGAGGAGGGGGAGTTACCGTTTCAGTTCATCCTAGTTCAGTAACTGCGGAAAGGTGTGCCAAACAATATGCAAAAAGATTTAAGGCAATATCTTTTTTCGTTTTTTCTGAAGCGTGTCTATCGTAAAAAAACATGATTTTGAGAAAAACACGTTTAAAGCCACGATAGCGCTATACATTACAGTGGTTGCGCCACCCACTATAACTGATCTATGTATCTCGAAAACTATCACTCGGATCGACTTAAAATTTTAGGAGGGCATTTTTGACAATATTAAGGAGTAAATTTATGCAAAAAAAATAAAATCGATTTTTTCATGAGAAACTCCCCTTAAGTATATTACTGTATTAAGGGATGAAAAACATGGAAATAAATTTATAATATGGCGGACGAACTTCAAAATTTTCTTATAAATTTATTAAATTTGCTTGGTTTATGTTTTATTTTTTTATTTTAGTATTTTGTCTCGTATTTCAAAGAAAACAGACTTAAAAATCATAAAAAATTTTTTTCTTATTCCTTATGATTTTCATAACAGAAATTCACTTGAATTTTTGTCAATTTGGTTAATAATAACAAGCTGTCCTCATTTACCCCGAGTTTTCAAATTCTTGGGGTAAATGGGGACAGCTTGTCATTATTAACCAAATTGACAAAAATCAAAAATTCATGTGAATTTCTGTTATGGGAGTCATAAGGAATAAGAAATAATTTTTGTATGATTTTTAAGTCTGTTTTCTTTGAAATGCGAGACAAAATACTGAAACAGTTTGACTTTGATTTTCAAGTTTTTATGCATTGAGCGATAACTTTTTTTATCTTGCTGCCAATTGTCAAGATAAAAGCTTGGCAATACTCAAAACCGCTTACAGGTGATCTGAGGTTAAAATATTGACGTTGAACTTAATTTTAAAACTGTAAATTAAGCTCCAAAACCTCTTGTCCCTATTTACCCCAACTGACCCAACTAATTTTTGAATTCTAGTAAAAAGTTAGGTACCAATTCACAGTAGTATAAGAATGTTTACCAATCTTTATTAAAATATTTATTTGATTAATTAGTTTTCTCTTTTTCTTTTAATAAAATTTTAGTAAAAAATTATTAAAAATTCCAACTAATGCGTAAATTAGTGACGTCCACTTTTTACTAATTTAAATTTATTAAATTTATTTATAAGAATTTTTTTATAATTGTAAATAATTGGAAAAAATTTCTACCTTTATTTTTAAATAAATAAATTATTAAATAAAAATAAATTAATTAATAAATAAATCAATGAAAAATACAGAATATGCATTGAAAGGAGTTAAAAATAATAATTGTTTATAAAATTTTCTTTAGTTAAAAAATAAGGGTTAGAATAAAAAAATAGGGCTTCTTATTTTTTTTCCCCTTTATATTTGAGACAAGATTATTATTCACAGTCTTTGATAACAATGAGAAATTTGATTCATATTCAAAGCACGTTTTACGTTATAATAGTGTCAGATTCATTTAAAGTAGTTTAATGAGGTTTTCTTAAATACATAAAAACTATGTCAGTATTATTATTTTTATTATAGTTTTAATGATAATATAAAGAAGTTTACTGTTTAAAAAAACTAAGTATATGCAATTAGGTATATGCAACTATAGTATCCAAGTTATTATAAATTTACGGTTTTCTTTTTGTGTAAATATAGATGCGTACATACATGCGTATAAATATTTTTCTTTCTTTTAATAGATATATAAAACTGTCTTTACATATAAGGAATATTTGAATAAAGCACATGTTACTTCAGTATATATTCATGGTCTTAGCATTGAGAACAATTCTATGACATAAATTTAATAGCTTATAGTCACTCAGAAACAAATTAAAAGATTAAATCTATTTATATTATTGCTCTTTTATACTAAATATACAAAAATTGATTAAAATTTTTTTATCATATTATGTCTACTTTTACAAACGTTTTGTATTTTTTTACAATATAACGCGAGAAGAAGGATTTATAACCTCTATTCTTTTTTTTAGAAAAATTATAATATTTTGATAAATAGTTGATTACTTTAAAAATTAGAAAATTAAACAGAAATAATAAATTTAACACTGCCAATTTTTTATATTGGTTTCTAAACATTTTCTTAAATAAAAGCGTTTTAAATAAGAGCGCCTTTTTCTACCAATGAAAGGGCTTAATTAGCGCAAGCGCAGTTTCGTTTGGTGACAGTCGTTGGCTTCTTTTTAACTTTGGTGATGTTCATAACGTTGATATTCAACGGTTGATATATATATATAAATACATATACATATATATAAATATAATTATAATATAATATAATATAATATAATATAATATAATATAATATAATATAATATAATATAATATAATATAATATAATATAATATAAAATAATATAATATAATATAATATAATATAAGATAATAATAATATACAAATTTGTAAAGAAAGAGATTTTTTTCTTCTAAATCATTGATTATAAACGTTGTGAACTTCAACAACGTTTCTTTTTAGCAGACAACTTTGTGATACTTATTGGCGTTTGCGCCGGCGCTCTGTATTCCTCATGTGCATTCTAGTCAGCCAATGAGAATACCTTTCGAACCGCGCGCATTTTAAACAGTCCAGAACAGTTTTTATTCCTTGATACTTTTAAATTTAAATCATACGTCTTTATATTTAATTTATATGTCAATAGTTAAAATTGAAATAAAAAATTAAATTAAATTGCATTATAATTTCCATTAAATGGAAATAAAAATAGAAATTTATATAAATGACTTGCACAAATTTTGAAAAAAATTTCCAACAGCCTACCAATATTGATTTATACTCAATACCGATTTAATAGTATAAATAAAAAAAATGTACATTTCTATCAATTTACTTTTTCTTTGGCTCATCGAAAAAAAAAATTTTTTAAACTCATCAGCATTCAGTAAATTTACATTAAAAAGATTTTCTCTTTGACTGATCAAAAGAAAAATTGCTCAAAGACTCTTTGCTTCTCCGCAAAAGATTTGATTAACGGAATGAAAAAATTTCTGTTCTTTTCCATCTTGTTGAGTCAAATCAATATATATTATAAATGTATTTTAGTTCAATTTAAAAATAATTTTCTATTATCAAAAATGACAGAAAGATTTTTTTTTTTTAATTCATTTTCACTTTTATTCCTTTACCGCACATATATATTCTTCGAATATGCGTAGACAGTTATATAATGTAATAATTCGCTCAAAAGCATATGGATAGCATCAGTGATTCATTGTCGATAATAGGTTACATCCGTATGTTTATTTTGAAAATAGACACACATACACACCAACCCGAGTTAGCGCATTGTCATTGTGTCATGAGACATTTTATGGAGCAATTTTATTTCCGCCACGTCGTATCAATATTACTTCACGTCAAATTGGTTATCGATATCCAAAGCGTCGTCCAATCAACAACCACACTGTAGTCACGATAATTTTAACTTTATATTTGTAATAATTCTATCAAATAATACATAAAGTTTCTTTGCATATATTAGAAATATAGACATTAAAATATACATTATTTCAATCAATAAATTTACACTATGGGGTTAAAGTGGGGCGTGACGAATTAGTAATTAACATAGTGAATTTGAAAAAAAACTGTAATAAATGGCATTTATATTGTTTAAAATATTTATTTTCATATGTAAAATTATGAATATTTTTGATTAAATGAGAAAAAATATAATTGGTCACGCCCCACTTTCCCTTAGAGAAAATTAAAAATGCCCAAGTGCAAAATTAACACGGCCCAATGCTGGCCCAGTATTGGCAAAACTATCACCGAGTCTTGGTAGATAATACCAGGCAGATTGTTGAGATGTTAAGCGCGACTATACGTCGGCAACCGAGTAATGGCCGCCATTATTGGCCCTATCTTGGCTGCCAGTAGTGGCCCAGTATTGCCAAAGTCTAATACGCTAACCACTACATTACGCGGACACGAGAATCCCATTGCAAAAGCGTTTTGTCGATCTGCATCTGAGAAAACACTTAGTCGGTAATGCGCCATTACTGCGCCAGGATTCCTTTCATTATTAAGGCGCTTTCACACCTTTTTGGCTGCCTGCAGGTTACCATGGCAACGCATGAGAATGAGTGCGACAGAAAATTTAAAAAATTGAATATTCAAATTTTCTGTCTCACTCACACTAGTGCGTTGCCATGGTAACCTGCAGACAGCCAAAAAGGTGTGAGTGCGCCATTAGAAAAGGTAATTTGCCGCAAAAAATTAAAAGCACTTCTGTCATTATTGCGCCATCAGCAGGCCGAGATTTGTCTCAACAATGGAAAAGATGATTTGTCAAAATAGATTTAAAACTTGAGTCATTGTTAAGCCATTATTGGACCGAGATTCATTTTATCATTGGCAAAGAGACGTTACTATAGAAAATTGAACACTTGAGCCATTGATGCACCATTATTGAGCCGAGATTCATCTCATTATTGACGAAAATAATTTACCATAATAGATTCAACACTTCGGTCCTCGTTGGGCCATTATTGAGCCGAGATTGGTTTTATTATTGTCAAAAAGAATTTGCCGTAAAAAATACAAAACTTTCGCCATTATTGTGCCAATACTGAGACAAAATTCAGCCTAAGTTTGCCAAATTAAAATTCCTGAGAATCGATGCCAAAAATTGGCCCAGTAATGGGACGAGATTCGATCCAAATTTAGCAAATTAGAATTTCTAGACATCAGTGCCAATATTGGCTAATTGATGGGATGAGATTTTACCAAAGATTGGCGTTTACAATTTGTGAGAACCAGTGTTAATATATCCCAAATACTGGCTCAGTACTGGCAGCATATAATATATATTAGCATAAATACACGTTATTTTATTTGTACTGGTTAGTTATTGGTTTATTATTATTGAAACAGGCAATACTGGTACATTATTGGTTCAAAACTGGTAGAGTTGTCAATAAAGGCTCAGTACTGGCATTAATAGCACAGTATTGGTTTAGAACCATCAGTTTTAAACTCTTATTACTCTACCGAGCAAAAACTCGGTACTGTTAATACTGGCACAGTATAGGTTCAGAATTCTCAGAGTTTTCTACATTTGCTCAGCAATTGAAATATTGGCACAGTATTGGTTCAAAGTTGGCAATAATGATTCGGTAATGGCAATAGTGAAAGAATAGTAGTTTAAAATTGTCCAAATTAGCCACAATGGCTCAGTAATGGAAATACTGGTACAATATTGGTTTAGAAGTGGCAGAGTTGAAAACAATGGTTCAGAACTGGCAATACTGGCTTAGTATTGGTTTAGAACTGGCAACAATAAATCGTCAATGACAATAGTAACACAGTGTTAACTCAGAACTGTTAAAGTTGGCTATAATGGCTCAGTACTGTCAATACTGGCTCAATATTGGTTCAGAACTGACAAAATTGAGAACAATTACTTAGTATTGGCAATACTTGTGCAGTATTGGTTCAGAACTGGCAGAGTTAAAAACAATGACTCAGTACTGGCAATACTGGCTTACTGTTGGTTCAAAACTGGCTACAATGATTCAGAACTAACAAAGTTTGTTATAGTGGAACAGTACTGACAATACTGCTACAATATTGGCTTTGAACTGGCAGGGTTGAAAACAATTGCTCCGCACTGGCAATAAACATTCCCTGATTTTCTAATTACAGGCAATTCTGGCTGAGTACTGGCAGTACTTACACGTTATTGTATCGGTACTTGTTAGATAGTGGCTCAGTATTGGCACAGTATAGGTTCCAAATTGGCGTTATACTATCTAAAAATACTTATTTTCTTTCAAGCATTCACGGAATTAGTTGATTATAATTAGCAGTATTGATTCAATACTGGCGCAATAGTGGGTCACTTGTTTCATGCGCTGGCCTCAATATTTAATAAAATGCACATGAAAATGATAAATTATGATTGAGAATGGTGACAAAAAATTTTACCATTAAAATAGGTGATAAAATAATACATAAATATATTTTGTTTCCCCCTCCCGTGCTCCCCATCATAATAAAAAGTCCATTTTCCCTTTTCCCATAGGGGGATATAATCTACACACACACACACTCTCTCTCTTATTATATACCTTCAGAACATTACCTCTCGATCCACTAATCCTCCTCATTTACATCCTGATGGTATTCTTATCGTAAAATGAAAAAGAAATATTCGTATCAGTAGAGAAAATTGTCTGAAATCGATTTTATTGAGAAAAATATGCAACGTATAAAATATCGTATAAAATGGATAATTAGTTTTTTATTTTTTAAATGACAAGTAGCGGATTATAACTAATTTGTCTTCATCTTTATGTATTGATAATTGTAAATTTTTATTATATTCACTTTTTTTTATTAATTTTTTGTTTAGATTAGTTTTGGTTTAGTTGCAATTTTATATTGGTTTTGTACTGGCTCAATATTGGCTGATAGTGATTTAACAATTGTTCATTTTTAGGCGAATATTTTTATGGTATTTACTTCATTTTCGTTTAATTCTGATCCAATAATAGTTCAATATGGGCTCAGTACTGGCACAAAATCGCTTTTGTCTTGATTCAATAATAATAGTTATAACGTTACAAATATTTTATAACAACTCATTGGACATTAATTCTGCAATAGCTCAATACTTATTTAAAACTGGCACAAAATTGGTTTAGTAGTGGCTCAAAATTGTTCCTATACTGGCTCAATATTGGCTTATTTCTAACTCTTTTCAATTAAAAAAAATTCAGTATATTAATTTCTATATCACTTCAGTATTGATTTGTCATTGACAGCAATATTGGCTCAGTACTGGCTAATATTATTTTTTTTCCTAGATCAGTACTACCCAACATTCACAATATTTTGCCAGTAATTATTATAAACATAGTATATTTTAATTTTTAATTGGAAAAAAATGTCACTATAGTCATTGCAATAAAAGTATTTTTTTTTTTTACTTTTTTGTATTTTCATTTTCAAATCGCAAATGACAAAACGATTAAATCCCTCTGGGGTTATCGTTGTAAAAATCGAGAACGTTTTTCAATTTCGAGATTAAATGTCCCGAAGTAAAAGCACAATTCAATATCGATAATAATTCGAATTGGGTAACAATGTCTCTGTTTTTTTTTCTTTTTTAATCTCGTATACACGTGTATGAGAGAAGGGATAGTAAAGAAAATATTGGAGAAATAATTTTATCGTGAAATTGCCATAAGAATAACGCTCTGCAACCCTCACACAAAACGTTAAACAACCGGAGCTTTTGTGCCGGATGATCACTACCCGAGTTTGGGTGGTAAATGACAAATTTTTTTTCTCTGATGTGATATGAAATAATACTTCATATATATAATAAAAAAAATTTATTTGATTCAAATAAGTATTTATTTGTATCAAATAAATTTTTTTTCAATGCGTACATATATAGTAATAATACTATTAATAATAATAATTATTATAATAATAATAATGATAATAATAATAATAATAATAATAATAATATTAATAATAGTAATATTAATATTTATAATAATTACACAATAAAGAAATTGTTAACAAAAATATATATAATAATTACTTCTAAATATTTATTGTTTTTTGTTTAAAAAATAATAAGTTTTAGAACAAAAACTAGTTTAATTAAAATTTTTTAATTAATAACGCGTTTTAATTAAATAATAATGAAACTGTAGGCATGTACTTGTATATATTTTATTTTACACGTACAAATTAATTTATGAACAAACGGGTGAGGAAAATTAAATTAGGATATTATAATTTCTAATTTATGAATATTATTTCGAAGATGAGTGGAATTTTTAGTAATTGGGATTTAGAGAAGACTTTTTAATATATATATATATATATATATATATATTTATGTATATATATTTCCAAAAGCTGCACTCTAATTAATGAATACTATCACGTGTACGCGTGTTTGTGAGAATGTCCTCAAGCCAAATGCGTGTTGCGCAAGAGTAATTATTTTTATTTTATGAAATATACATATAGAAAATAAAAATAAATATTAAAAATATTCTAATATGTTCCTTATATTCTGTTCAAAATAATATATAGATATTTTCTGTATTCATCTATTTTTTTAAAAAAGTAAAACTTTCTTCAGTCAAAGAATGCGCATCTACATTGAATATAATGTGGCATTGAATTGACATTTCTATATTAAAAGCGGAAAAAATTATTGATTCAAAAACACATATATACATATACTATGTATGAACTGTGTGATATTTAATTCTCAATGGAATTCTTTAAAAAGAACCGAAATGTATGTAAAATTTTTTTGGTCAATTTATAAATTTTTCAAATTTATCTTTAAAAATTTTTCAATTCTCCGAGGCGTCACAATAGATTTTAGATTTCTATAAAAAATTTTCTTAGAAACAATGAATTTTTTTATGAATTAATAATTTCTGTTTTTCATCGGGATGCATGAATAAGTTTTAAAAATCAATTAGAATTTTCATTTAATAGAATTTCATTAGATATAATTTTCATTGAGCCGAATTTTATTTGTTGGAATTATTATTTTGTAGAATTTTTATTAAATCGATTTTCTATATTAGAAAATTTTTATATAATCGAAAATTCACTTTACAGAATTTTTATTTCTTCGAATTTTTCATTTGTCAGAATTTTTATTTGCTTGAATTTTCATTTTAACGTAATAGCCATTTTAATGAATTTTTAATGGGCAGAATTTTATAGCATTGAAATTTTTTTCAGACGAATTTTCATTTGTTCGAATTATTATTTAATAGAATTTTCTTATAACCGATTTTTCATACTGCGATTTTTTCATAAATTGATATTTAACCAAAAAATCATTTAACAAAATTTCTAATCAACAGAATTTTTATTTGTCCGAAATTGTAAATGGCCGAAACAACAATCGATTTTGACGCGATTTTTAAAATCAACAAATCAAAAAATATCCATAAAATTATTATTGATTGATTTTAAAAATCGCGCCGAAATCTTTCTGTCGACAGTTTATTCAGCCATTTACATTTTCGGGCAAATTAAAATTCTATCATTAGAAATTCGGACAAATGACAATTGGAAGAAATAAAAATTTTGTGAAGTGAATTTTCGGTTATATAAAAATTCTGTCAGAAAATCGATTTAATGAAATTTCTGTAAAATAATAATTCGATCAAATAAAATGAAATTTTATTACAATGAAAATTCTAACGATTTTTAGAATTTATTTACGCTTCTATTTTCTTTATATGATATAAAAAGTGAAATAAATTTTAATTTCTAAAGCAAAAGGTATTAAGATAAATTTTATAGAATCAATAATAATTTTCATTTATTTTTTTCATGACAAAAATGCACATATTTTTCTCATCAGTCTATGTTGTATATGTATGTGTGGGTGAAATAAAAAAAGAGAAAAGAACTGTATAAACATGATTATGAGCGCAAAATAAAAGATCTCGTGGATAGAGAAGAACAAAGGGATAGGAAAAAAGTTTTCGTTTTTTTTTTTTCCACCAGAGGCAAAATATTGAGCAGTGAGTATATGGAGTATGAGAAAAGAAGAGAGAGAGAGAGAAAGGTGGAGAAAGCCATGAAAGCGAGAGAAAGCGAGTTATAGTTTTGGAGGGCTGCCGAATATTGATCCTTGCTGGAGGTGAATGCCGGGTCCTGAACCCAGGATCCAACTCTGCGTTTCTCATGTAGCGTTTACGGTTATGTCACGTGCGCAACTGCTGGAAAAAAATCCTCGACAACAAAATACTATTTTATAAGACTCGTGCCTCTTTTAAAATGAAAAAAAATACTACAAATTTAAAAGCTTTATATCTCTTCTCTTAAATTCATTCTCTACACTCCATTTCACACTGATCAACAAGTTTTGTTTCTATTCTTTTTTTTCCTATTTTTATTAAAAAAAAAAAATAAATAAAACAAAACCGGCATTTACCATTGGCGATAAAACGGTAAATTCTTTTACTTTTGTATGATAATTATTGTTGCTTTGAAAAGATTTTACAAACTAATAATTTTTTATTTAAAATAGATATACTATAATAATAGTATGGTACTTATATAATATATAATAGTATATAATAATATTATAATATATATATATATATATATATATATATATATATATATATATATATATATATATATATATATATATATATATATATATATATATATTATATATATATTACACAGAAAAAAGATTTCTTTGATTTAATACACAAATTTCTTTAAATCAAAGAAATTTTTTCTCTTGGGTGAATATTTCAAGTAATCGTAACTAATAATAATAACATTATTGTATTATTAACTTTACTATGTATATTATCAACTTTTAGCTATTGTCAATTTTAGTACTTTAGAATTTTAATCTCATTTTTTAGAGTTCGCAAAAAGAATATTATTATTATTATTTTGCAATATAATTAAAAATATAATTTCCTTTCGGAGTGTTATAATAAGAATACTTTATATTAACACAGATTAAATTTAAAAATGTCTTGACACTTGAAATTAAATTATTTTTCATTTTATTTTAAGTGTTTATGCTTTTAGAGAATAATTAAATAATATTTTTTAATTATTTTTTATTTCGCATTTATAAAAGAGACTTCAAATTTATCGCATAACAATATAATGAAACTTTATTAAATTTTATCATCAAAGAAAGTAAATATTATTCGATCGATTCCTTTTAATAAGACAATTTCTTTCTCAACTGCTTCGTTCATTATTAGTAAGTTTCATATATATATATATATATATATATATATATATATATATATATGTGTGTATATTTCAACTTTAATGCTTAATTTTTTAAACGCTTTCAAATATTAAAATTATTAAAATTTTTCCCAAATTTTAAGGCTATGTTCGATTCTTGGTTAGGGGAATTTAACCCAAGTAGCACGTAATATTACAGTAATATTACAGCAATTTTATCCGGTAACATTGCTGTAATATTACAGTGATATTAAAATGTCTGCCTCATGGTAATAATACCGGATAATGTTACTGTAATATTACACGGTAATATTAAGGCATTATTACTGTAATATTACAGTAATATTACTCGGTAATATCACCATCAGGCGGCCATTTTAATATCACTATATTCCAGTAATATTATCGGGTAATGTTACTGTAATATTACAATAATATTACATGCTAGTTGGGAAGGTTATGTTTGTCTGGAATAGCCTTGCACCCTGCGACAATTCTGGGGACTTGTAGCTATATTCACAATCAAATTTTACATAAATTTATGGTTATGTTCGTTTTTTGGTTAGGGGGGAGAATTTCCAGTCAAAATGCAACAATCCTGGGGATTTGCGGCTATACTCACAGTCAAAATTCATATCAATTTTGATGTTATGTTTGTTTATTGGGGGGGGGGTATTTCCTCATAAAATTTGAGATTTTGAGGTTATGTTCGTTTCTTGGTTAAGCGGATGGGGATTTCCCGCCAAAATTTGACCTAAATTTGAAGTTATGTCTGTCGGATTTAGAGCCTCAATATATTAGAAATTAAATTTAAAATTAAAATATTAAATTATTAAACTTAAGATTTTGAAGTTATGTCTTCTTATTGAGGTTTGATCTAAATTATGAGGTTATGATATGTCCTAACCTCACTATAAATAACACCAACAGAAAAAATATACATTTGAACTAAGTAAATAGTTGTTTTTTACAAATAAATCTTATTTAGTTCAAAAAAATATTTATTTACGCTATATAAAATGTACTATATTATATTGTAGGTAATAATTTACTATATTCTTTTCATTTTTGATAGTTATTATTATTTTTATTATTATTATTATTATATTATAATTTTTGTGTTATTATTATTATTATTATTATTATTATTATTATTATTATTATTATTATTATTATTATTATTATTATTATTATTATTGCGTAATACTAGAATTGGAGACTATAAAACACATAACTGTTCGTCATGGTTAACCTAATTATGTCAGGGTTCACAGCTTCTGCATTTGAAGAGATAAGCGTTAAAAGCTATATGACATATATAGATTATTCGTTTTACAAGAGTGGAATATTATCAACTAATTTTGTTGACTGTCGTTTTTGGAATATTTTACAAGCCAATTAACGAATATATTGATTTTATAAATTTATTACCATCCATATTATAATTAGACAAGAAATTAATAATCAATCATGAAAGAGTATTATTAATTTATAAATAGGTATACGCACAAAGTAAAATATCACATGTCAAGTATATATACTTCATCACAACTGACATAAATTTTATTCTAATTAAAATTAAAAATATAAAATTAATTAAAAAATTGCTTTTTTTTTGCTTGTTTAGAAATTTTACCTACATTTTCGTTTTCCTTGTAAATAAACAATTTTTTTTTTAATAAAAAGGAATAAAAAATTAATTAAAACAAATAAAAATATTCGTTTTTTTATTTTCAATTAATATTTCATATTTTTTGAAAAAATTATAATCACATAGCAAACAAGTTTTTTTAATTAAGTAAAAAAAAGAAAGAATAGTGAATTTTTATAAAAAAAAAAAAATTTTTTTTCTCTCGATACCTTTAATAATCTTATATAATGTTGGATAAAGAAAATATGTCGGCAACAGAAAATCTGATTTAAAAAACAAAATTTTTTCCTTTCTTGACTCTTCTTCTTCTTTTTTTTATGTTGATGGAAAGTAGCATATTCTTTATGTTGTGTTAGGTGTGCTCAGTCTTTTTACGTATTTTTACCTTCGCCAAGATAAGTTTCATGGAAAAAGAGATCAAAAGAAAAGATTTTCCTTAAACCGAATACTACGCTTCAAATGTATAAAAGAAGAAATGTCGTTTTTTATTACAGTTTCAGAACTTTGTAGAAAAAAAACGAAAAAAAAAGTTGGCCACATTCGTTCAATATTAAAGACGCACAATATTAAAGACTATATATATATATATATATATATATATATATATATATATATATATATATATGTATATCGAAGAAAAATGCTAGACATTTAAATTATCTGCTTATAAGAAAGTTTAATAAAAGTTTTGGAATTTCATTCTAACACAAAAATATTCTTTCTCATTCTGATTATAGAACTCAAAACTTTATATGATTATTGTTGAAATGAAAGTTCTTTGGCGTCATCATTTTTTTTGTTTCATTTTTGTATTTGAAATTTTTGTAAAAAAAAATTCATGTATTTTAGATAAGAGTAGTAAAAGAAAGTTTCAATCAGACGAAAATATTTTTGTATTCCTTGTGGTATTAATAACGTAGTGGAGGAAAAAAAAGAGCGTTTTATTCAGACAGAGCATTTCAGATAGTCTGTAATTTGGGTTACGGTTGTAATAGTGAGTAATAGACACAGACGTAGATTTTCGTAATTCTTGTGATTGTGACATCAGTAGTAAAAGCCAGTCTCTGTCAGATAAATGTTCTCTAAATTACAACAATTTTGATGCAGAAATTTACTCACTTTGCTCTGTGTATTTAAAATAGGGATTTAGTCAGGAACTTCACAGTTTTCCTTGTTTAAAAAAACAATTTAAAAAAAATTATTTTTCACATTACTGAAAAAAAATTTATTTAATTCAAATAATCGGTTACTTGATTATTAGGTATCAAATAAATATTTACTTGAAGCAAATAATTTTTATTTGAATTAAATAAATTGTATTTGGACCAATAACTTTTGTATTTGTAACAAATGCATTTGAAGCAAATACCATTTAATTGACTGAAATAATAATTATTTAATTGAAATAAAAGTTTATTTGATAATAGTGAATTAACCGATTATATGAAACAAATAAATACTATTTGATGTAAAAAATTTTAAACAATGTAGTATGTAACGTTGAGTTTAATTTTATTATTGATTTTATTTTAAATTTAATCATTAAATATAAATTCCATTGCTACTTTACAGCAATAATAGACCGCGGAGAGAGGGTGGTAAGGATAAACACCATTAATTAGACAAAATTTATAACAATAATACTATTTATTAATATTCACTTCAAATTTTATTAAATTTATGAAAGTGACAGAAGGACGATTAACAAGATTCAATTTATGTATTAATTTATTCATTTTTAAATAATAATGAGATCGACTCGAAAGGAAACGACCCATACTCCTCCCATACTTTTTCAAAACTTTGAAATTTGAGAAATTTGATGAAATAAAGTAAATTTTCGAAAAAATTTTCGCATCCCATATTCTTCCCATACTTTCCCAATACTTTTTCAAAACTTTGAAATTTGAGAAATTTGACGAAAAAAAATAAATTTTGGAAAAAATTGATAATTTTTGCATCCCATATTCTTCCCATACTTTTTCAATACTTTTTCAAAAATTTGAAATTTAAGAAATTTGACGAAAAAAAGTAAATTTTGGAAAAAATTGATAATTTTTGCATCCCATATTCTTCCCATACTTTTTCAATACTTTTTCAAAACTTTGAAATTTAAGAAATTTAAAGATAAAAAATAAGTTCTTTAAAAAAATTAATTTTTTCCTAAAATACTTTGCCAAAAGTTTGAAATTTAAGAAATTTGACAAAAAAAGTACATTTTTGAGACTATCCCATACTTTGCTCATACTTTCATTTTTACGCGGGTTTTTAATTTTAGTATCAGTATTACAAGACAATTTTAATCTGACAACATTTTTCTAGATAGTAGTAGAAAAAGTCACTCGTAAGAAACAATTTTTTAAATATTGAATTGTAAATTAAAGAAAAATTCTTTATAAAATTTAAAAAATAAAGAAAATTTTTTTTTTGAAAATTAAAGATTTTGCATTGTGGTCGAAAACTAATTGCCATATATATTGTAACGTTGATTTTAATTTATTATTGATTCATATTTTAAATTTAAATTAATTATTATTACATTTTCAAGACAAACAACCCTATCCAATCTTTTTAATTATTAATTTTGCCAAGACGCCGAGTTTTTTAATGGAAAATAACTATACCTAAAAAAAGTAGATAAATAACCGGACAAGTAAATTTCATAATTTTAATTGGGAAAAACTAAAACCAGCTCAGGAATTCCATTGTTACCTTACAGCAACAATAGACCGCAGAGAGGAGGGGAAAAAAATAAACACCATTAATTAGACAAAATTTATAACAATATCACAATTTATTAATATTCACTTCAAATTTTAGAAAAAGTTAAATAATGGCAGTAGGCCGAAAGACAAGATTTATATTTTATTTATTCAATTATACTTTAATAATAATGAGATGGATTCTGAAGAAAACGCCTCCTAGTTAATTTATTGAGACTCACATTTGACGACAACGATGACGCCTCGTCTCATTTTTATAATTTTAAATTTTAATTATTTTACAAGAAAAAGAATAGAACACAACTTGACTATACGAACACCAGGATGAGAATAAAATGGCTGACGAGTCAAACTCGAAAGCGTCGCTAAACAGCGGCCTCTCTTCTCGGTGTCATTGAGATTAATTAATATTTAATAATCTAATACCCGCGACCGATAATCGATACGCAGTCGTCGGTAACGCAGATCCCTACACTATCAGATGTTAAATTGATTAATGCGAGAAGTCCATAGGAAATTGACTGCCAGTATTGATTTGTCAAATCGTCAACGAAACAGCAATTTCGTCTTCCTGGTGTTCTTGAATATTATTTAAACACAATGAAATGAGTATCGTAAGAAAACAATTTTTATAATTCTTAACATTTTACAGACATTATGGCTGGATTCCCACCCTGGTGTCGTTTATTTACAAAATTTATTTAAATTTATTATTTTTAAGTCATTTGTACGCGACAAAATGCCGCGTTACAGTAGTTATTGTGTCTTAACAAATAGAAGGTAGTTTAGTATTAATATTTAAAAAAAAGTGTCTGAATCTGTAAGTTAACATAGTTGTGCAGTTAAAGTACACGGCTTACGTCCCAATGGTCCTAGGTTCGATCCCCATGCGTGCAAGATTTTTCAAAATTATTCTTAAATGCTTCTTATATTATGTATATATGTAAATTCTGAAATAGAATTTAAGTTAGAAATAAAAAATTCTTAAAACTGTCATTTAATTAAAATAAAAATAATTTCACAAAATTGGGGCCATTTAAAAGGAAACTAACAGGGCCCTAAAAAGTTTTTCTCCAAGTAGAGTATTGCTCGGGAAACCAGGCAACTAAAAAAATTTGTATAATTTTAATATTAATTATAATTTTAAATTCTTTTCAATGTTATAATTTAGTGGATAGATATAAAAAAATTAATAGAAGAAAAAAAATTATCCATATTATATAATTCTATTAAAATTGAGAATTGATAATTTTTATAATATTTTATCTCTTTTAATTTTCCTCACGCAAAATTTTCAAAATATATATATATATATAGAGCTGACAGCTAAATATGTATATAATGCCGTTTTCATATTTTCTCCAACATATATAGACATTCATGTATATATGTGTATATGCATATTCAGAAGATCTTCAAGTGAGCATGCAATTCGGTTGCCAAAGAAAATGGGAACATGTGTTTGAATGTTTGAAGAGTTCATTTCTTTACACTGTGAATAAGGGTAGGGCAAAAAATTTAGTACACATATTTTACACATAGATGATTTTCATCGCAAAATTAAAGACTGATTTTTTATAATTATATCAAAGCAAAATTTTTTTTCAAAACATATATGTAGAATAAATTAGCAAATATTTTCCTTTTCATTGATAAGATAAAAAAAATTATGTTATAAAAAAAAAAAAATATAAATAAAAAACATTCCTGTTTATATAATTACGAATATCTATGTTCAGCTCTTTATTTATCATTCACAAGAAAAAGTGCAAAAAATAAAAAAAATAATTATATATCTCCATTAAAAAAAAACTAAAAATAATATATTAAATAATAAAAATAACAATGTCAAGTAATGGAAATAATAATAATAAATAATAATAAATAATAATAATATCGCAGAAAAAACCTAGTCTCATTTTTGTTGCAACTCAAAATGAGCCAATGCTAAACTACATAGACAGTGGCGCCACCCACCTGGCTCATTTTTGTTGCACTTCAAAATGAGTAGCGTACGCTACTAAATAAAACAAATCGAAAATATTAAAAAATTTAATTCAGTAGACAAACTTTTGTTTTCTAAGTTTCATTTTGAAAAAAAATTATATTTTATTACATTGTAAGCTTGAATGAAAAATTATGAGATTTTTCATTTAAAATTAATCTTTAATAATTAGCTTTAAATTTTTTTTTATCTTATGAAAGAAAAATAACTTTTACACTTTCAGTTTTGAAAATACACTCTTAACTAGATTTTGATGGTTGTTGTAATGTCGTAAATTTGTAAATTAATTGAAATTAATTTGACAAATTATATTGTCAAAATAATTTATTGAACAATCCCACAGCAAACATTTATGTTGAGTTGCTTATATATTTACGATCTAAATTGTTTTGAATTTATATTTGTGTATACAATAATTTTATAGCATCCATATAAATTTTGAAATAAGTAGGATATTTGATAGTTAGAATTTATTATTGCTTATGCGAACACAATTTTTTCCACGCACTAAAATTATATAGCAAGTAATTAAAAACTATTTAAATAAAAATCTTAATTTCGTTGGTTTATACCTACACTGAAAAAAAATTTATTAGATTCAATTACTCTACAAATTATTTCTAATTATTAAATTATCCTCTTTTAACCTAACAGAATTTGAAAATACATTTCTAAAGGCGCATTAAGAACTCAAAATTATTTTCGAAAAAATTTTTATAATCTAATCTAATTGAATATTTTATAAGAATAACGAATAAGATTTTTGTAGGATTCTTGTTAGATTTCAATCGAAACATTTTTTATCAAAATTCAAGCGTCACTAAAAATGCCAGAGCCTTATCAATTTCTAACAATTTTCCCTAAACGAGATTCTTATCAAAAATAGGAAAATGGACAAGAATCATTAAAATTTATGCATGAGTAAGGACCTTTTATTTTCATAATAGATGCATCAGCAGTAAAACCCCGATGATATAATTCAAATGATCGAGTCAAGTTATTTGCTATATTCATATATAAATTATGAAATTTGATGCATCATTTTCAGTAAAATTTATTAAAATTACATTAAAAATTTTTAATGCTCTTGCATTACGGATTTTTTGTGTCAATTTTTAGAAATTTATAATTTACACCTAATTTTTTATAGAAAATGATGTTAAATTTAATAATTTACTAGTAGGGAAATAAATATTCTAATGAAAATTAAAAAAGAAAATTAACTAATTTTTAAATTAAAAGAATTTTTTTTACAAATAAAAAATATGGAAAAAAATATGTATGTATTCCTCTAAAATATAGTGTATAGGGAAAATATTTAACAAAGCAAATTTAATATTTCCTTGATACAAAATTAAATTGTTATAATTTAATAAATTTTTTTTAACTATTTTCTTTTTTAAAACTACAAACGTGTATAAATGTTTATAAAAGATTTAAGAATAACTAATATAATTAAAAAAATCTGATATTTTTAAAAAATAGAACGGAAAAAAATTTTGTTTTTAAAAAATAACAAAGCTTTTATTACTTTTTTAAAAAATATTCTGTTTCAACATATTTTTTTAATTGTATTTTTGCCTCTTTTTTCTCTTTGATTTGTTGGCACCATATATTCGTGTATTATTTTTCAATACAAGGTGCAAACAGATGGTTTTATATTTATTTTCTAAACACGATTTATAATTCGAGAGAGTTCGATAAATAATGAAATTAATTCAGACAATTTTAAATTGATTAATTTTTTTATTATATTATTATTTTTATTACTGATACCAATTATTATTGTTATATTATTAGTTAGTAAAAATTTAATAAAAATAAAAAGTAGATATCAATGAAAAATTTTTTGATGAGAAAATGTAAAAACTTAATAAAAAAAAAAATTTTGAAATACGATGAGGTTTGATGAATTTTTTCTAAAAAAAAAAAAAATAAAAAAATAAAGAAAAAAAAAGTTACAGTAAATTTGAAGGTATGGCCTATTGTGTGGGAGAAAATTTTATGCGTCTTTGTTTTTTTATGAGAAAATATATATGTATATAATATACATGAGAGAAGAAAATGGTAGATCAGTGAGAGGTTGCCTCAACAAGACATTTTTCTTATATTTACCGTCGTTCCAAGCTAGTGCACTGTTCCGCACCGGTAATGAGAACGTTCCAATGTCTAACGAGAAAACCCTTCTCTCTCTCTCTCTCTCTCTCTCTCTCTCTTTCTCTCTTAAAGTAAGGAAAAGAATGCGAGCTAAACGAAATGGGCTGAAATGGAAGGCACAAAAGGAACGTTGAGCCATTTGTGAACCGCAAGAAAATTGCTAGGACACCCCGTTGCTATGGTGTATACATATACATATAACGTGTTTGGAATAACAGGGCACTCACAGCTGGACCTCATAGATCACTTCTCATGTTTTTTTCTTTTTTTTTTATTGCAAAATACACAACAATGATCATAAACGTAATACGCGTCAAAGACAATTGGTATTGACTCACGGTGCGCCAGAAGGTGGTTTAAATAAAAATGAATTGGCACTTAAAAATACTTTTTGATTATGATTCTTAGATGAATAAAAAACATTTCTCAATAGTTTTTAAAATCAGTTTACGTGCCCGATTTAAATAAAATTGAGTTTTTATATAAAAACAGTGTTTTATGGGGAATCAGAATTTATTTAATCTAATAAATACTGTAATAAATGATAAAATAATTACTTATTTTCAATTTTACATGTAAATAATTATATTGCTGTAGTGTTTGTGTCCGATTTTAAAAAATTAAATTATACTGTTAAAAGAACGATTTTAAGAGTGACAAAATTTATTTAAGAGAGTCGAATGATCTCTGAAATTTTTTGGCAAGAAGAGACCTTTAATTATCGCTCTATAAAAACGGCACTAAACGTGAAAATGATAAACATTGATTTTAAAATACTTTCTTCTCGAAAGACGGGCACTTTTTACAAAAGCAGCTAGAGATCGTTATCTTTTATAAATTTCCTAAATCCGAAAGATTATGCGCATCCATACAAAAACACGATTGCAAAACAAAAAGTAATATAATGAGGGGTTCATTACCTCCTGCCGCCATCAGATGGCAGCAGCATGCAGGGCGCACAAAGTCGCAGCTGTTATTAGATTACTTTTCTTCTTTTTGTTTTGCAACCATGTTTTTTTATGGATTTGTACAGTCTTTTGGATTTAGAAAATTTATAAGATGAGGATTTTGTCTGATTTTGTTAAAAGTGTTCGTGTTTCGAGAAAAAAGTATTTTAAAATCAATACTATTTCACGTTCAGAGCGATAATTAAAGCTCTCTTCTTGCCAAAGAATTGCAGATACCGTTCGACACTCTTAATACATAAATATAAAAACGAAACAAGAAAATAACTTCATTGTTAATAAATTTATATGAACCCAAATCTAAAACATCTATTATCTATACGCATATAAGTATACATTAAATAAATTCTGGTCCCTCATAAAACACTATTTTTAAATATTTAAAACTCAATTTGTTTTAAATTGGGCACGTAAGCTGATTTTAAAACCTATTGAGAAAAGTTTTTTATTCATCTTAGAACCATAATCAAAAAGAATTTTTAAGTGCCAATTCATTTTTATTAAAACCACCTTCTGGCGCACCGTGGACTACCATATACAATGAAAAAAAAAGATTTTGTGTTTGCAACAAAATCGTTTGGTTAGGCAATTTTGGTTGTCGAAATCATATTTTTGATTGGCTGAAACAAAGTTGTACAGTTATTTCAATCCAAACATTTGGTTAGGCCAACAAAATTATTTGGTTAAACATTTTTCAAGTCGAACCAAAATTTGTTTAGGACAACAAAATAATTTGGTTAATACAACAAAAGAGTTTAGTCTGAAAAAAACAAATAAACGTTTGTTGTCCTAACCAAAATTTGGTTACGACAACCTGTGACAAACCCAAATCCAAGATTAATTTATTTTATTAAATAATTTTGAATACGCGGATAAGGCTCAGTTGGAAGCCACAAATATCGAACTTGGTTCCCACGAATGCGAAAGATCGAATTAGTTTCAGATAACGATAAAACCAACGAAAATTAAATAAGCAGCCTTTTAGATCTTATATATAGGTAAAAATGTAAACGAGAGGAGAGAAAAATCAACCACTCACTAATGATGATATCACACAAATCCAAAAGTTAAAAAGATTTACTCGGATTTGTTATTTGCGATAATCCAATAATTTTCTCGTTCAATTTGTTCACAATATTAATAAAAACAATTCATATAAAACAAACACAATAAATTTATTATTTTTAAATTATAATTGGTAATTCTATTACAATTATTCCGTGACATATAACGATGTTACAATTTGGACTCTTTTTATCTGCAGGCGAGAAATGTGCGTTTGTCGTCTGCTCGAACGCGGTTGAAAGCGCCATCTACAACTTTTCGAAATTCATACCGCGGGATCATTCAAATCATGATGAGCTGTCAGTAACGACATATTTACTTATCTATTAATTAGATAATAATAATAATTTTAATCGTTAAAAATCAAATAGTTGGGTTGCTTAAATACCAACAAAATTGTTTTAATGGCTCTATCAAATTTTGATATTACTGAGAAAAAAAATTTTTCAGTTTTTTTTTTCTTTTTTTAATGTGAAGAAAAAAAATCGTCTTCTTTATGTTATAGTTATCATAGTTCTGTGAAATATTATATTCGTTTACTATAAATTATTATTTTGGATTATTATATTAATAATAATTTAGATAATAATAATAACAATAACAATAATAATAATTTTAATAATTGTTATTTTATTATTATTTTTTTTTTGAAAATAATAATAACTTGGATTACATTTACAATTGAAAAATAAATTTTTAGTTGTATAGAATACGTTGAAGATGGATTTTTTTTTTTAGTTTTTGACATTACAAAATACAAATAAAGAAACCCATTATTGTTAACGTCTGTTAAAATTAAATATACAGAGTCCCTTGACAAACACTTTTTATTAGTGTGCCAGTAGTACAAATTACTTTCAGTCAGACGGAGGAATTGTATTTCAAGCCTCAGTAGAGTAAGACTGGTTTAGTCAGACAAGATATTTAAAAAATCATGTATGTTTTTATATTAGTTTAGTAATATACAATTAGATTAACACAATTAACTGAAAAGTATGAAATTAATCAAAATTTCACTTTCACTTTCGGATTTTTTTTTAACAATCTTACTTTCACTTTAGAAAATTTTTTTTTTTGGTAATCGTGATGATGTTTTTAAATTTTCAACAATGTATACTAAAAAAATTTTGGTGCAGCAGCTGCACTAATCGAAAAATTTCTATATTCAGTTTACTTCACTGATATACAAATTCATGGCAAATATTAAGTATGAAGTTAATTGAATATAGAAATTTTTTGAGTGTTATAGAAAACAATTTTAGTCGTAAGTAAATTTACAAACTTCTCTTTTTTTCTATCAGTTGCAAAAAAAAACGATTATAATCAGTCCAATTATTAAAAATTTTAATATTATTAATAGTAAAAAATAGTTTCAATTAGATAAAAATAATACAATTTCCACTATTTTGAATATCTTAACTCTTATATATATTTTTGCAATATATTTATATATGTATCTTTCTGAGTCTCTTGCAAGTGTCACAAAAGATTTTATTATCTCATGTAGATTTTTTTATCTCTTTCTTTTTTTTCTCTCTCTCTCTTTCTCTTTTGTATGTGTATATGTATATGTGTGACTCGGTTGAGAGATTTCTTCTGTATAGTTATCTGCTTCAAAAAACTTTTTTAAAAAGCGCAATAGTACATTTTAGCCAGCCGCATATAACACAGTTCAGTGTAGCTCCACTAACAACTTTCCACTGGCTGAGGAGAAACCAAAAAAAAAAAAGAAAAACTTTTTTCTCCAGGTATAACCGTTCCCGTAGTCCTGTAAGTTCGTCCAAAGAAAAAAAAAGCCGACGGGAAAAAAAAACTTTCCAACTGTCCGTTTAGACTTATTTGGCCCAATCCCGTCGAACTTTTATAAGAGTTTAAGAGAGAGAGAGAGAGATAGAGATTTTGGTGAAAAAGAGACGACGACGCCTCACCCATATAGTGCTTTTTCATGCATCTCTCATTCCTTTGAAAATAAATATCCATTTAAATTTTATGCTTTTATGAAAACTGATATATGTGACCACTTTTTACTAACATTAATCCATTCGTTATACGTTAATATCAAACAGACTTAATTGTTTAATATAAAAAATATAATAATATAATACTGTATAATAAATATAATAATTTATATACAGATATAATAAAAAGAATATTTAAATTTCTCATCTCTTTGCTCTTTGAATTGTAATATTTAAATATTTTATTTGAATACAGAGGTAAAATTATGTCATTTTATTTTAAACCGAATTTTAATTTGACCGAAAATTGCAAATGGCCGAATAAATATCCTACTGAAAAGTTGTGGCGCGAATTTTAAAATTAACTAATCAGAAATAATCAAGAAAATTGTGATTTAATTTTTAAATTCCCGACAAAACTTTTCTATGGGTTATTTGTTCGGTCATTTGCAATTTCGGTCAAATGAAAATTCGGCGTTTTTAAATTTCTATCAAATAACATTATAGAAAATATAATATTTTATAAATATATATCTGCCTTACGAGAAAGAATGAAGAATAAAAATATAATTATTTACATAAGTTCTTTGTTAGTACGTCAGATAAAAAAAAACATAAAAGAAATGAAAAAAAAGAAAAAATTAAAAAAGATATATATATCAGTCTTGAAAGTTTCTTGACTCATTCAATTTAAAATTCTTCCTTTTTTTTTATTAAAGCTCTTCCAATTAATGAAGACAATTTATTTTACGAACCACTCATCTGTCAGAGTGACTATATCAGAGCTCTTCTTACTTTGAACCATTGGAGATTTCACACAAATTAAAAATATAAACTTTATACTGGCCCCCAGGACACATTTTTTTTAAAGTGTAAAATAAAGAAAATTGAAACCCACGCAATTTTTCTGCAATTATTTTTTTTTTTCTATATAATATATCCAAAAAATTTTATAAATTATAAATACTTTAATCTATTAATTAATTTATTTATAATATAAACAATTTTTCAAATATTACAAATATTATTTTTAAAGAAAACTATTCTTAAATTAGATATCTTTAAAATATTTTATAAAATAATTAATATTCTCAGTGTAAAAATTGTTTTTTTTTTCCCTTCAAAACACTTAAACTCGTTACACGTTTCGTGTGAAACTAAAGTATGTATTTTCAACTGTTATTATACTTCAGCTTAATTTGAGAAAGAGTATATCTATATACATATATATGGTTCATAGAATGTTTCTATCTCATAATTTAGTTTCCATAATTCTCGAAACATTCAACAACTTATACTTAGGTTGCGTCCAACTAGAAACTTTCTCTACTCTCTGGAATATTATCCAAACAGTAGAATGTATTATCTCATTACATGCTAATTACATAATCATACATATATATATATGTATGATTCAACTCAACAACATTTTAATTAATTTAATAATTTTTTTTAACAAAAAAAAATTTGTCATTTTTTTAAATTTATTAAAATTTATTAAATATAAAATATAATAACATAGAAAATGATCTTCTATTATATTAAAATCATAATTCCAAAATTTTGTTGGAATTTTCGAATTTTTGTTTCTTTTTTCTCTATTTTTTAACCGTTTCTTTTTATATCGCTATATCTCATAGATTTTATGGAAATCTCACTGAGAAAAAGAATTATTTGTTTCAAATATAAAGATCAGTTTAAAAGTTTTTGTTTAACCCAACACAGTTTTTATGTTTAATTTTAATATATAGAAAATATTTTCTACTTTGGCTTAAAATTATTATTTGTTTGAATAATTATGTTTGATTCAAACATATTTTCTGTTTGGCTTAAACTGAAAATATGTTTAAAATTTTTATGTTTGATTTAAACATAAAAATTTATTATGAATAAATTGAAATCAACCATAATTTATGTTTAAATTAAATATATTTTCACATTGAATCAACCAGAGAATATATTTAATTTAAACATAAATATGTTTAACTGTATAACAAAGCTATTTTAAGTTTGGGTTAAACATATTATGTTTGAATCAAACATATCGTTTTCTCAGTGCTATCAGAAAAATCGTCATAATACTGGTTTTTTATCCTAATACGTTTTTTATTCAAATTTCACAGTTTTCGTGGACAATTTCGAAATACAAAACAAACATTTTAATATAATAGAAGATATTTGAAAAATTTTGAAATAACGATAACTTTTAAAAAAGTTGTAAATTCAGATGTTCATTATACATGAACATTTTGCTTCCTCGTGCACCCAGAGAAATGTTTTATTTGAATTAAATAAAATATATTTGACTTAAATAAAAATGGATATTTGTCTCAGAGCCTACTAAAATTTTCTTTGTCTTAAATAAATTTTTATATTTAAATTTGAGACAAAAATTATGATTTAAATTGAAAATCTTAAATTTTTACATTTCGTGGTTATTTTTTTGTATGTTCCGTGGATATTGTTGAAACATAACAATTTCCATTTCTCTGCGTCAATGATAAGTTCATTTGAATTCTGCTTCACATTTAAGACACAACAGGGAGAAAGGCACTCAAAATAAAAGGAAAGTGTGATTTAATTAATAAACACTCGCGAATAAAAACATTTCTTTAATTATCCTGAAATTAGTATTTGTTTTAATCAAATAATAATCAATCCTTGTACAAACAACTGCTTGGTCGCGTTAATCTGTCACCTCGTTTTCACTACGTCCGACATCTTTAAAGTTATATCGTATACAGTATTCTGCGCATGCTTGCGTTCAACTCGAATAAACTTTTATTTGAATTAAATATATTATTTATTTGCCACAAATGTACCTTTTTAAAAAGTACTAATAAAATTGTTTATTTGTAAGAAACATATACGACAATTTCAAACAAACATTTATTTATTTAATTTAAATAAAATATTTATTTGAAATAAATAAAAATGATTTAAATATACGTTTTTATTCAAAACTAATAAATTTTTTCTCTGGGTGTGGAGAAAACATTAACATTCAAATAAACATACATAAATAATATAATAATATAAACATTTGAGTACCTATACATTTGAGTTAAATTAAAAGAATTAATGGAAGTTAAAAAATCAAAAATTCACATTTTAGCTGATATTTCTAAAAATTAATGAAAAATAATATATAATTTATAATTATTTACAATTATATCGATTTGTTTCAATGCAAGGAACACTATTATTTTATATTTAAACTTGAATTTAAATAAATACAAAAATTTTCAGCTAAAATGTGAATTTTTTATTTTTTAACTTTCATTAATTTATTAAATTTACCTCAAATGTAAACTTTATATCGATTCGTTTTCATGCAAGGAATACAATTAATTATTTTCAATACCAAAATTCAGAAGGCAGCGCTATAAATAATCAGCAGCGCCTTTCAAGTAACATATTATTTGAAAAAAGTAATTAATATCACAAATCATATTTTTATTTAATGTAAATATTTTTAATAAACAAACGAAGGTAGACAAAAAATTATAACAGCATATTTATAATATAATATAATAATACAATATCTATTATTATGTTATTATTATATAAAAACAAACATCGGTTGTAAATATTTTTTACATTTTTATACTTATTTCTTAACCGCTACATTAAACGTAAAAACGTAACGAAATTTTATAAATTCAGTACGTATCATATGGTTAAACTTCACCCGAGCGAGCGAGGAATACGTCGCTAGTAAGGTATTAAAATAAGCTGCAACGCTTATTATTTTAATTCAATTTTGCTTATTTTAATACCAAAATGGATTAAAATAAGCAAAATTGGATTAAAAAAATAAGCGTTGCAGCTTATTTTAATGCCTTTTAGTTTTCTGTGAAAATATATATAGTAATTTATTTAAATTATTTAACTTAAAAAAAAACAATTTTTCTAATATTTAAATTAGAAAAAAATTGAAAACAAACAAAATTAGAAAATAATTTATTTTGAAAAAATGTTAGTAGCACAAAACAAAAGTTAAACAACTATTGTCATCACTAATCCTATCCAGAGAATGAAAACGATATATTCGATTTAATCAGAAATAAAATTACAAAGTTTCTTCTTCTGTGTGATTATAGTTGGTGATACCATATATAGAAAAATGAACACCTGTATATATCGATTTTATAGTAGAAAACTTACTGAGGAGAATTATTTTCTTTTGTTTTCTAGAAAATGATTAGGTATTATATATATATATATATATATATATATATATATATATATATATATATAGAACATTCGTATATATAAACTTGTCTCTGAAAAGTAAGATAAAGATTTTAGCTTGTTGCACGAAAAATCCGATCTTTTTTTTTAATTGAAGTTTCCTGTAGGGGTTCGATTAAACCAGTTTTATTCCAACCCTAGGAATCCTTATCAATAATAGAACCAATTATCTGCTGTGTTCACTCGCCTTCACTTGCTTGAAATGAGTCGCCGATTTTTCCAATGCCTCAGATAAAAGCTATATATAAACAGAAAAACTTGTTCATATCGTTTTAAATCTTTAGGTTTTCGTAACCAAGGACCGAAACTATTGAGACTTGAGATTATTGAGATTTGATATTATTGAGACTTAAGACTATTTAGGTAGTTGAGACTATTGAGACTTGAGACTTTTGAGATTTGATTCTTGAGACTATTGAGACTTGATTCTACTGAGACTTGAGACTATTTAGGTAGTTGAGACTTTTGAGACTTCAGACTAGTGAGACTTGAGAGTATTTAGGTAGTTGAGTCTATTGAGATAGTTGAGACTATTTTGTAGTTGAGACTAATGAGACTTAAGAGTATTTAGGTAGTTGAGACTATTGAGATGGTTGAGACTATTTATGTAGTTGAGACTATTGAGACTTGAAACTACTGAGACTTGAGAGTATTTAGGTAGTTGAGACTATTGAGATAGTTGAGACTATTTAGGTAGTTGAGACTAATGAGACTTGAGAGTATTTAGGTAATTGAGACTATTGAGACTTTTGAGATTTGATTCTTGAGACTATTGAGACTTGAAACTACTGAGACTTGAGAGTATTTAGGTAGTTGAGACTATTTAGGTAGTTGAGACTAGTGAGACTTGAGACTATTTAGGTAGTTGAGATAGTTGAGACTTAAGAATATTGAGACATGAAACTATTCAGACTTAAAACAGTTAATATTTAAAACTACCGAGGAAACCGACTCTTGAGTCAATTAAGATTTTAAACCATTGAGACTGTTGCCGCTTAAAACTATTAAGGCTTGAGACTATTAAGAACTGAGACCGTTGAGACCTTTGGGATATCTTTTCATTTTTGTATCAGTAGTAAAATATAATTTCAATCAAACAAATAATAAATATTATTTTTATTTCGATATCAGTAGAGAAAGACAATATTGTAAACAGACAAAACATTTAGAAAATTTGTTTAAACTAGATTTTAGTAGTAAAAGTAAATTTTTACCTATGGAATTTTTTTTTAAATTCTTTAAACTAAAAACTATATGAGTTAAATTATATTTAAATTTTTTTTTTATTCTTCATAAAATGAGTAATCTCCGAATTAAAAAAGTATAAGAAAATTGTGAGAGTGAGAGAAAAAAAAATTATTATTTAATCAAAACCTAAGGATTTCTTGGCAATTTATAACACCAGCAATTTTCAAACCGAAGGAAAAGTAAAGGCGAAGCATAAAATAGGTCGGTATATTGGTGAAAACTTGGGGAAACAGGACATCCCGTGCGAAATTGAAAATTAAAATTTATGATTGCGTTAAGCTTCTTAGACATTGCCTGAGGAAAAAGTTACGAGGATGCGACATGAGAAAGTTTTCAAAACAATACAAAAAGATTGTTGATGTTTTTTACTTTTTTTTTTTTTAATGACACCACCAATTTTCTCCAAAGTAAAAAAATGCGTATTTTTTTTTAAATCAGGGAATATGATTATGTGATTTCATTTTCATTTACACTTACACTTTTACTGACTCAGAGTTTTATTCAGACTTTCATTATCACTTTCACTGATTCTAATTTTCACTTTTAATTTCATTTCCACTTTTACTCATTTCTAATCAGTGAAAGTGATGAAATGAAAATGAAAATATGAGAGAATATAAGAATCAGTGGAAAAGAATGTGTAAGTAAAAGTGAAAATTTAAATGAAAATTAGAATCAGTGGAAGGTTTTTTTTTTTAATTTTTTGAATCTGATTTCAAAAAAAAAAGGATATTTTTTTTCAATTTACAACAAATTTTTGGGGGTCAGAGCAAAAGAATCAAAATTTTTTTTGGACCACTCCAATATGTATATATATATATATACTAGGAAATTTTAAAGCTACAGGAAATATTCGAAAAGGCGGAAGCAAGTCCGTCACGCAGGCACATTGAGGGCTTCGTTCGAGCTCAATCGAACGCGAAGAGAGAATTAAAGCTGAAACAGGTTTCAAGCAATTTAAACCTCATGCATGTTAAGCACATTTTGCACTAGACCGAATGACAGTGTGCACTTTCATAATCTCCCCCAACGACCAACGATGAATAAATTAGTCCTCGTTATATTGTCCCCAAAAACAACTTTAAGTACCATCGATTAAAAAACAATTATTAATTAAAAATCATTTTTAATAATATCTACATTCAGTAAATTACTTTTACATTTTATTTTCTATCATTAGAAAATCGTTTATCAAATACTGCCATTAAATTAAGTTTTGTCTGACTAAAAACTATATTTACTGCTAACAATTATAATTTACAAAAAAAAATTGTCTTATTAAAAATGTCCCTTACTTCTGAGATAGAAGCTACTGAAATTTAGTCTGACTATATAAAATTGTCTTTTTCTAGTAATGTAAAAATAAAAATAATTTTTAGTTTTCATCTGATTGAAACAATAGTTTACTACTTAGAACAAAGTGAAATGTAACATCTGACTAAAATTAACATTTACTAATATTTTTTATACATAAATAAATAATACGAACTTCTTGGAAAGATTCCCCGGAAAGTGCCCCCTGGAGGTTGTATCAGAATTCCGCCGGGACTTCCGACGGAATTCCGACGGAATTAGGACTCTAAAAATTTTGAAAAAAATTAATCGGAATTCCGTTAGAATTTCGTCGGAATCCCATCGGAAATTCTTTGGAAATCCGATGGAATTCCGATGGAATTCTGATAGAACCTCCAGGGGGCACTTTCCGGGGAATTTTTTAAAAATTTTAATTGTCTTTTATTGCTGACGTGGCAAGTAGAAATTTTTTTAATACTTTCCTTGTCTGACGAAAATACTCTTTTACTACTAATTTAAAATCACGATTTAAAATTCAATAATTTTTTTTGCTATTTATTATTTTTGCCTCTTGCTACTAAATTCAAAAGGAAAAGAAATTCAAAAAATAAAGTTTGACTAGAAATCATTTTAGTTAGTGATTTTTTAAAAAGACATATTTTCAAACTATTTTGCGTGATTACAAATGTTATTTTTACTACTGAGAAAAAAAAGTACAAAATAAAAAAAGTCAAGAATTTAGAACATTTCGTCTGACTTAAACTATCATTCTCTACTGATATGAAAATTAGAATAATTTTCACATTTTGGTTGATTGAAACTATGTTTTACTACTGAGATTCTTAAAGTCTGACTAAAACTTACTTTTACTACTGCAATATAAATTACATGAATTCTCTCAACTTTTCCTCTGGCTGAAACTGACATTAATTACTTGTAATAAAGAAAGAACAAATTTTTACTTTTATTTTTACATTTTTTTACACTACTGATTTTTAAATCACATAATAATTAAACGATAATTATTATTATTATTTTTATTATTATCATTACTATTATTATTATTTTTTTTTATTATAATTTTTATTATTTTGTTGATCTATTCTGTAAAATTTTATTACTGTTATCTTTACTTTTTATGAAATTCGCTTTAATTCAATTTAATTAAAATACAGTGGCTTAATCGATAAAGGAAATTTTATTTTTATCAGTAAAATGAAGGATTTATTTTTATTTTTAATATAAATGTTATCAGCTATTTATATATGAAAACATAATAAACTTTTAACATTTAATAAAAAAAAGTTTATTTATCAAATGAATAAAAAAAAAACTTAGGTATGTTATATTATTTTTAGACAGTTATGCGAAGGATTAGAAACTCTAATAAGCCTGTTTATATTTTGAAATAATATAAAGAATTGAATAATAAATAAAAATACAATTTACCGAATTTTCATTTTAAAAAAAATTTTAGTTTTTTAAATTTTTGAAAAATTTATTAAAAGTGAAAAATTTTATTATTATTATTATTATATTATTAATACTATTTATATTACCATTACTTATAAAAATAATAATAATAATTAATATAATAATAATATATAGGTAATAATATAATATAATAGGTATATATACTATATAATAATTATTTTTTTACTTACAGTAATAATAATTTATTGATGATTGTATGTATCATACAGTAACTAAAAATTAATATTATTGCTTTTTTGTAAGAAGGAAAATTTTCCATGAAAATAAGCACAAGTTAAATTTGTTTTATTTATTTACGTTATACCTTCGTTAATATAATTACCATTACCTCTTCTCAAAAGCCTGTTGTTTGATTAATCAATATTCACAAACATACCTTGTTCTGTTCTCTTTAATTATCGTCAAGTTTCCAATCTTTTTGTATACCTATATAAAGTCTATTCACTGCATTTTATTCTTTCTGTACAACGATTTTTTTTAATCTAAAATTTATTTTTTCATTAATTCTTTTTATTTCTAATTTTATTTAGTTTTTTTTCTATATATATATATATATAACTAAATGGAAATTAGATCTATTCTTTTTTCTAATTAAATTGAAATAAAAGATCTATTTTCAAATACAAATGGAATTTTAATCTATTTTCTAACATCAAATTGAAAAACGATCTATTTTTAATAAATTCAATTATTTCTCCTTTTTTTCTTCAAAAGAAAGCTCTTTTCAATTTCAAAAATTGAATGAAGCTTTATTTGTCAGTAGAGGAAAATTGGAGAAATAAATGATGTAGTAGATAAAATTTTCTAACCAGTATTTCAATAAATATGTGTCTGAAAACTTTGGCATTTTTCAATTTTAAAAATGGGAGTTGAAAACTAGTGCCGAACATAAAAGCATGTATTACATTTCAAATAGTATATATATATACAAAAATAGATATACATACTAACGCAAAGTTCATTTTACTCAGAAAAGAGGGTTTTATGTAGAATATAAATAAATACATGGAAACTGTCCAGAAAGATAAATCAATATCCCGATGTTTCTAATATAGAAATATTTTTTCCTGCTTACAGATCCCTGTTTCAAAATGAGTGTTGAAGTTAATTTCCGATGACAAATTAAGAACAATCGTGAAATCGGAAATAAAAAAAAAATATGCTAGGAACAGAATTTTATCCTTCAAAAATCGAAGGAACTTCAACAAGTGTGTTCAGTGTTTATAAGAACAGAATTTGTTTTTTTTAATTAGTGATTGATTAAAAAACTACTTGGATGATTTTTTTTTGTATACGGAGCTGCAATAGTAAGTGAAATTATGTGAAGGAAATAAGAAGAGAAAGACGAAAAAGAAAGAAAGAAGAAAACAAAAAGAAGAAAGAAAAGAAGAAGCAAAAAAGGCAGAAAAAGAAGAGGAAGAAGAAGAAGAATGACAGATGTTGTAAGAAGAGCACAATAAAGAAATATAAATTTGAGATCCACTTGTCAGAAGCTGATTTCGATATGGAGCTGTTCAAATGCAACGAACTCATAAACTGCTTTAACTTTGACAAGCACAAAGTACCTGCACTCGATACCAAAGCGAAATTCATGTTCCTCCTCGGTCCACAAGGACGTATTTGATTTCCCTTTGATTCCAAGCACGTTTTAGACCCTCGCGATGAATCGCCTTAAGAAACGTCAGGAGATAGTTGAGTAGTGATTGTATTAGTTTAGGAGACAGAAGAAAACTTTTCTGAGTCACTGTGGACTCTTAAAAAAAATAAAAAGAAGAAGAAGAAGAAGGTAATAAACTAAGTTAACGGAATTGAGTATCAGGTCAAACATGGATTCGACAAAATTAGGTGGTCCTACTACGGATAGTCCAAGATCACACTCGCCAGCACTTGCAAGTTATGTGATGACAACAGATGGGAATATAGATTACATTATTAGCGATTACATGGAGAGACTTGGAACGCGCCTTAATATACTTGAGACTGAGTTGAAGTATGCCTGGAGGGCACTTGACCTATTGAGTCAGGAATATATTAAGATGTGGCAGCGTTTAGAGAAATTGGAGGGATTGCTTTGTGAACAGCAAACTGTCATCAGTCAATTGATTGAATTTTACACGAGTGGCGGTGGAAATCATGAACGAGTCAATACGGTTGAAGAAACATTAGTTGAACAGCCAATGAGATCAGAAAGTGAATTGGATGCTATAGAAAAAAGTCTTGGTGCAGCAATTGGTATTGAGGAGACAAGTGTATTGAGGGAGAAATTGGC
Source organism: Leptopilina boulardi (assembly GCF_019393585.1). NCBI lineage: Eukaryota > Metazoa > Arthropoda > Insecta > Hymenoptera > Figitidae > Leptopilina > Leptopilina boulardi. The sequence goes on from NW_026137726.1 coordinate 394,378, forward strand.
ACAACAGGAACTTGCACGAATGAGAAATTTAGCTCAAGACAATGCCGTTGCGGCTGTTGTTAATGATATACAAAGAAATGTGAGAAATTTAGAAGCGCTGGAAACATTGGAAGAGGAGGAGGGAAATATGCCGGACGAGGCCTTTTACAGAAGTTTAAATAATGCCTACAGGGAAGATCTTATTTGTGGTGATGTTTCGCGACCTACTTCACAATTGGGAATGATTTGGGAGGAGGCTGAGGAAGTTGAGGACAGTAATGGAAAAAAGGAAACTGAGACTACAGTGACTTTTGAGAAGACACCAACATCGGTACAGGAGAAAGTGGACGAAGAGCCTAAACAGCAGACAAAAGAGGAAATACAACAAATAACCGTTAAGAAGGAAGATGAACTCGAGGAAGAAGAGGAGGAGGAGGAAGAGGAAGAAGCCGAAGAAGATGGTGAAATTTTTAGTGCAGCTGACTATAAGACTTATCGAGGTAATGCGCCATGTGTAAGTGAACAAGATCTTGCTCAAGTGTCAAGACTCAGTACTCTAGATAAAGTAGCACTTGAGAAACTTAAAGAACTCGATAGATTGGAGACAAAACTTCAAAAGGACTCACAAAATATCATTGAACTCCAATCTATGTTAAGGGATTCTCCTAAACGGCAATATGCCACAGAGACTGAGGCTAAATTAGCAGAAGAAGCAAGTAGCATAGAGGAGCAAATTAGAAAAATCTACGCCGAACCGGACGTGGACAGTTGGATGTATTCAAAAAGTCCAGGATCAACCGGCAGATCAATATCTCGTGTTAGTACAGACAGTGGTTTGACAACTGATGGTGATTTCACGACCCGTTCATTGTCACCAAGACTATCGAGAAGTAATATGGATTCCATTTCTTCAAACTACACTCCTCCCCGCCTTGCCTATTCTTCAACATTACTGGAAAAAAGTCCCGAACCTGTTATTCAATTAGCAATTGATGTTGGTAGTTTTGCGAAAGGTTATGCCGAAAACAAAGAACTGACCGACTTAATGGTAGAAAGTTTTGCTACCGTTACGTGTGCTTCGCCTACAATTTACAATACAACGACAGATAAAGTTGCATCGCCAACACCTTCGGCAGGAAGTTTACACAGTTTACACAGTACCCAAAGTATTCACAGTGTCAGAACACGACAAGACGGATACTTTGGAAGTGCTGCAAGATTAAATTTAGACTTTCCCGAAAGTAGAACACCGCCGAGTCCTTCGCCAAGTTCGCCACCACCACCAGCACCTCACGATCCAGCGGACAATTTTCTTATTTCCACTTCCGATCAAAAGGACATTGATATTAAGCGTGCTCCAAGTCCTGGTTTTTTGTCAAAGTCCGATAAAATGGTCCTGGAACAGGGACGACTGAGTCCACGTGCTCCACATTCACCCAAATCGCCTCGAGTATCGCCCAAACATTTGTCAAAACCAACGTGTAACAATAATATCGTAGCAGCTAAATCGGATTCGGGTCTCTCGTCAATGAGTGGCTGGAGTAGTCTCGATAAATCACCAAGTTCGCCAAAAAGTTCGATCACCAAAATGTTGACATCTTATTCATTAGACCATCCACGTTCACAACTCGCTCAGACCTCGCAGTCAATAAGAACCGCAAGTCCAATAGCTGCTATTCAAGAAGCAAAAAGCTCAGTTATCACTCAGGAACCTTTGTACGATACTCCAGAAGGTAGAGATGCTTTCGCCAACACTAATGCGAGTCAATACAATGCAGTTGTCAATCATATATCCTCACTATCATCAGTCAAATCACCAGCAATTCAAGATGAATACAATTTTGTACCACCACCAGCACCCGGTGTCTCCACCACGTGTCAAAGTCCCAAAAAACGTAATCGCCAACTTAGTTTCGATAATATTCCATCAGAAAGTACAGTTGACTTTCTCTATCGTTCAGAGCAACCAGCAATATATTCCGTCGCCGGAAGTAATCGTACTCAAATGTCCAATGTCTATACCAGTGGTTCCGGTACATATGGATCAAGAACCACATCAACTGGTTACTATCCGGACGCAATGGATCAATTTGTTAATTACGATGGTTACAGTGCCTCACACTATGGTGACACAACATTAACATCAAAGAAACCAATACGTGCTCTATCGTACGGCGATTCAATTTCCAATCATCACGAGGGTTATAAGGCTGCAATGTATAGAAATATGTTCCCCACTGGCAATATCACTGACGCACTTTCCTATTATCCAACAAGCGCAAATCTTCCACGAACTGAAACCGAGTCTTCCTGGCTAAATTCAATAGAAAGCCACATACCTCACGACTCAACTTCCTCAAGTATCAGATCCATGACATCAGAGGGAAGCTATTCACAGAGTCCATATACTGATAGACGATATCCACAACCCCCAGCCTATCAATCCTATCATCACACCTATTCAAATCAAAGTTACGCACACGCCTATCAACAACAATATCAACAATATCAAATGACTCAACGACTTGCTGCTGCGGAAAATGCCGATGCTTTCCAACGGCAATGGCCTCGAGAGCATCATTACACTCAGGAAAATGAAACCAAATCAACAATCGATCCGTCCCAACAACAAGGTGAATTTTATGACGCATCGAGCGTTATTGTTTCACAATCAGGATACATAAGTATTTCCGCGGACATTAAAGATCATGAATTAGAGAATAACAAAAATGCCAAAAAAATACGACGAGGTTCATCACTTAAAAATGCCATGAGCTCAATGAGCAATTGGCTTCCTGATCTTCATCTACCACGTAGACATCGTAGTCAATCTCTACCCGGTGGTGTTCGACGTGAGGACATTGATCAACAGGATGCCTTAACACAGCAAAGAGTCGAAATGATGACAAACAGAGGTCGTGGAAGAGGCGCGAGGAAAAAGAAGAAAAATTTAGTTTCCACTGTTTCGGGAATATTACAAAAAGCAAAACGACGCAATCATCAATCGTCACAATCACTCTCCGATCCAGAACAATCGGAAACTGAATGGAGCAGCGGTAGGCAGAGTGGTTTATCCGAGGATGAAGATAGTGTAATGTCGGATGCCAATCAAGAGCCACCAATGTTTGCCAAAGTCAAGTCAAGTAGCATGAAGAGAAAATCTCCCCAACAACAAATTATCGCTCAACAAGTTCATAATCAGCAGCAAATACAACAACAACAACAACAAATTCTTGGTCAACAACAAATTCCAATGCATCAACAAACACAACAATTGATTCATCAGCAAGCGCCACTGACACCACAGCAAAGGGAATATTTGCTTCAGGAACAGCAGCGTTTGCAGGAACAACAGCAGGCGCTACAACAACAAATACAACAGCATCAAGAGCAATTACAAAAAAAAGTAGCCGAGGAAAATTGGCTAAAGGAGAAGGAGAACGAACAACGAAAATCCGAATTAAGCGAAACTGAACTCTCCGATCAAGTATGCGGTGTCGAGGAAGAAGCTTCTGGCAAAAGTACTGGTTCGGGATCAGGAGGTTCGACTATATTTCCAACTGTAGGTGATATTAAAAAATCAACCGGTAGCTCGGATGAAGCACCTAATGAAAAAGCTCCTAAACTACCACCACTGATGGGTGGTGCCAGTATGGAATTTGCTGTTTCTCGCGCTTTAGGAAAATATCGACAAAGACAATCGTCAACAGTGTCCGATGAACAGGGAAGCAATGACGATGGCAGTATTGATAAAAAATCCGACGAAGGCAATCAATTGTCAATTGACGCCAGTTTCGAATATCAAGAAGACGTTTCAGAAAAAAGTGAAAAATCCAGTGGTACCAAAGGTCCAGAATTAGTTACCAGTATTTCCGAGGAGGCTCCACCTTCAGAAGGTAGTCCATCAACGTCCAGTACAAGAGGTTACGGTCCAACGATTGGCTGCACTCGTTTTTTACCCAGACATCAACAATCATTGGAAATCCCTTGGGCTGGTTCGCGAAGTGGCGAAGGTGATGAGGACAATAGAAGTACACATTCGTATCGTAGTACATCGCGTGTCTCGTCACGACGTCAAAGTACCGAAGATTCAATTGATTCCGAGGACGAATGGTATTGTTATGAATTGAGAAAACTCGAAGAACTCGAGAGGCAGACACAAGTTGAAATTGATATGGGTCAAGTTCTCGTTGAGGTACCAGAGGAAAATGAACCCTTCCAACCAGGCGAGGAAGTTAAAGAACGAATGTCATTTGTACTTCGTGAATTGAAACTTAAAGCAAAACCCAAAGAAATAGAGGAAGAAGCAGAAGAGAAGCGTGATTTAATGAAAGAGGAGACGCAAACAATTAAAATGAATGGAACAATTGTGGGACGTGATCGACGACTTGAAAATGGTGAACGTCATCGTGATGGTAAACCATTTCCAAAAAAGAAACCAATCGAAAGTATTGAATCGGTTTTTGCCCGTGTCACCGATTATCATACCTGGGCACATGAGGAGGCGGCAAAAAAGGATAAGAAAACAATACCAATGGAGGAGGGTTCTTCTGGTGAAACATCGGGACCCGATAGTCCAGTTCATTCAATGGATGAGGAAGAGGATGAGCTGCACAAGGATCTTGATGAACATCAGTCACGTAGAAGTTCCAGTGGTTCAACACTACGACACAGTGAGAAGCATCTGCAGGGCTCCGATTCGCTGTCGCGTGAAGGTAGCGTAAGTGTACCACCTAGCGAAGTTTCAGTCAGTATCCCTGGTGGTTGGGATTCTGAAAGCACTGTCCTTGAAGGCGATCGAGATGGTGCCGGTAGCGCTGAAACTGGTACCACGGCCACGCTGAGTCTTCCCAAAATCAAAATTGACTCATCGTCATGCGGCAGTTCGGATACAACACTGAAGGAGGGGCAAATCAGTCCTGGTCCACCTGGTTCCAAATGGAAGCTGCTCAAGGCACTCAAGGAGAGGAAGGCTGAAGAAAAACTCAAGGAGGTCGAAGACGCCTCTAAGGAAGCTGCTGCCCTTACACAAGGTCCCACGGCAGTGAGTATCATGATTAAGTGAGGACACGATTCCTTTTGTAAAGTATATTCGAGATTTGGTGGATGGGTTAAGTAATTTGTATTTCCATTTATTTTTCAATTGTTTCCAATTATTGTCTTTGTGATGCTTCACGACAAAAGGCAACAAAAAATAAGATTGAAACTACTTCTTCCAGTATGAAGCGAAAAAATTAGAAGGGATTGAAAATTCTTCCCTTTCATAGAAAATAATAAATTATGACTTTTTTTAAAACCGGCCAAGGATCTTTATATTAGAAATTTCTAAAATCCGAAGGTGTGTTTTTTATGCAAAAACGGGATAGCAAATTGGAAAAAAGAAAGTAATATAATGATAGTTGCGCGCTTCCTGTACACTTCTGCCATCTGGCGGCGACTGGACGTAATGAACCTCCTACAGACTGTCATTTACTTTTCTGTTTCTAGTTTTGCAATCACGTTTTAGCATTAATTCGCAGTTTTTCAAATCTTCAAACTGTTAATTTTTTTTTGCATAAAATTTTAAAATGGAAACGGAATTCAGAAGAATTTAAAATTCTTAATTCTTCACTTCTTACTGGCTTCCTACGTAAGACATTGACTTTTAGTGACCTTGAACTTTGTTTTCTTCGTGAATCTTCGGTTTTGCCTTTCGTTTTTCCTCCCCGTACTTCTTTCTCACTCCCTACAAGCGAAGCTATCCGAAGATTCACGAGGAAAAAAATTCGTATCTATAGATAATCAGACGACGATAAGTTGACTTATTTGAAATGTTTGCAACATCTTTTCTCGTGGCACGTCACAATTCTATTTAATGTTCAAGTTTCTTTAAACTCGAATATATTATAAACCAAAAAGAAAAAAAAGTGTTGTGCAAAGAGTCATATATTCAAAAAGAGTCAATATATCAAGAGCGAGCGTAAATTATATATATACAATATATGTTAAAAATGTGAACATATATATATAAAAACCAGATGCCGTCTAACGATATCAACGTCAAATGCAAAATACTAGTCAATTTTAATCCGAACACCAGATTTTTTTTGGATAAGAGTAAAAATTTTTTTTGAAGTAACCTAATGTTGAACAACGATCATCATCATCAATATATGACAATTTGTAACCAAAATGAGGCGAAACTTCTATAATATTCTAGTGTAATGATATAATTAACAAAAGCTCATTGCGTATACTCGTATATAACAATATTTATAATAAGTACGCTAGAAATTAAAATTTAGATGGTGCTTTGCAAATTAAGACGCTTTTGAGGTAGCATTTAATGTACTTTCCACTTGGTTGTAGCTGCGTGATCGACGAAGTAATAGGATTTAACAGCATCCCCCTTGAGGCAAGTGAACACTAATTTCAACTAATGTAAACACGAATACACAATTTGAAAATACGTGCGCATGTTTTGATATAAACAAAATGTGAAATTAATTATGAATTATTGAATTCAAAGCATTAAGATTACTAGTCCAATTTTTTACTCTTTCATACAATTCATTTTAGAATCCTAGTCTTTCATATATATATTACTTCGTCAATCAAAATGGGTAATTTGAATTTTAATTAAGAGACCAGAAAGAGTGAAAGAAAGAGATGGTTAATAAATTTGAATGAAAGCGAATAAAATCATCTTTCAGAAAAATTTTCATTTTAAATACATCGAAATCACTTGTTCGCTAGCACACACTAACATTCACACATATCATTAAAATCCCATTTATCAATATATAAACTTAATCGTACTCTTATAATATAACAATGATGCACACAACATTCACAATAATCACCTATCATATCAATTTGTCACATTCATTCTTTCAATATCCCGTAATTTCGCACGAGAAAATTTTGATAAAATAAAAAATATAATTAATTAATAAGTTGAAAAATTAATAACTTAAAATAATAATAAAAGTAATAATTAAGTTTATAATAAGTTTGAAAAATTAAACAACTCAAAATAATAATTAAAAAGTTATTATTAAGTTAAAGATTAATAATTTATTAACAAATTTAATATCATTAATATTGATAACAACCTAATTAATTAAATTAATTAAATAAGCGATAATAATAATAATAATAATAATTAATATCGCTGTAATGATTGATCGATCAATTTAAGGGTTTAATTAATTAAGCAATAAAATAAATATAATAATAATAATAATAATATGTACTTGAATACAAATGCAGACCAATTTGCGGAGCTTTAATACTTTTTGCACGAATTTCAAAAACTTTGAAATGATTTAGTAATATAATATAATAATCCTTCTTACGTAACAATTTCTATGTATAGAAATTTTCCAGTGATAAGCTTAAAAACAGTATATAACATCGCAAAAAAGTCCGTAAGGAATTAAGAACTATTGATTTTTAGTTTAGTTTCTGATAAAAGTTTAGTTTATTAATATTTAACAGTTTTAGTCTTTTTTGTATACGATTCCAAAGAAACAAGATTTTTTAACTAAATCCGAAGAAAAATGATCGCGCATTCGCGGTTTTAAAAAATTATAATAGAAATTTTAATTGAGCGCGAGTCAAAGTGAAATATTTTTCATATTTTGTGCGTAAATTCCAAACAGTCAATTATTGCAGCTGAAAAATGAAATTTTACCAATTGGTTATCGAAATTTTTGAAAATATTTTGTTCTATATTAATACCTACATTTTTCAATAAAAAATTTCGGATACCAAATAACAGGATATTTGGTTTCTACCTCAATAACTTAATTTTCAGCATTGATTTTCTTGAAATTTTGATGAAATGTTTTATTATATTTATATCCTTCTGAGATCCACTAATTGTATGCTAAAAATTGGAGTAACTTTTGTAATAATATGGAATATGGAATTTATTTCGGTTTAAATTTAAATACGAATAATTCATAATTTTTAAAATCGATTTTCTTGAATAAAACAGTATTTTAAAACATTTTTTAATGCTGAATTAAAAAACGTTTTTTGGATTAAAATTTTGAACAATGATAATCGTATATTAAAATTTTTAAATCAATAATTCAAATTTTTTATAAAGTCTAAAATTTTCATTTCAATTAATGAATACATACAGTAAAATTTTCAATAAATTTTAAGAATATTTAAAAAAAAGAATATCAAACAAGAATTGAAGAAAAATGTAATTTCGAAATAAAAAATTTTTAAAATAGATTTTTCAAGTCACCTAAAAAATAATTTTTGATTGAATGGAAAAATTTCAAACTAATCTTTTAGTCATCTATAGAAGAACAATAAACCATAGTTTCAATATCAATTGGACAATTTTTCATTTTCCAGCTGAAACAGTTGATAAAGAATGTCCTCTCTCTCTATATATATAGAAACATTCTGAAACGTTTCTTTAAGACTCTCTCGCTTCCCAAAATAAACTTTCAATAAAACGAGCACTTATTGAATCCGAGACAGACAGTATTTTACTGGTCCATTTTATGGCAAATCTTTTCGTGACAAAATTTTAGAATGAAAGAGACGGGAATTCGTATACAAATAAATAGTATATATTATATAGATTCAGGTAGGGTTCAAACAAATTTTACCAATTTAAATTTTAATACATATAACATTTATTTTTAGGGTTGTTATCAACCTCTGTATAACTTTAAATTTTAATAAACCTATCGATCGTCGTTTCGGTGAGTGAATTCGACAAATTAATTAAAAATACGAGTCACTTTATTTTGGTCTAATTTCTCAAAAGATCGAATTGCATAAAATTGAATAAACATTTTATTGAATTGTTTGAAAAATTCGAATAATCTGAAAATCGAATTTTTAGAAATTTAAATTATTAAAAGTTCGAATTTTCAAAAGTTCGAATTATCAAAAAGACAAAATTATTAAAAATTTCAATCTCAATAATTTACTGAATTTTTAAAAAATTCAAATTATAAAAAGATCGAATATATAGAAATCCGTATCACCAAATGATTTGAATTTTTAGAAATTAATTTTTGACTAATCTATCTTTTGATAATTCGAACTTTTTATACCTAATTCAATTTTCTGACAATTCGAAACTTTTAACAATTCGAACTTTTGGTTATTTCAACTATTAATAAATGGGACGAACGAAATTCCTTAAAAATACCTAAATTTGTTGGAATTTCTGAAATAATAAGCTCGAATTTTTAGGTTACCCAATTTAATAAAGTAGAATTTATATTGAATTGAATTTTCATATATTTACGAATTTTTAAAATTCATAATCTTTTATTTAGTTGAACTTTTATAAAACAGATTTTCTAGTTGACAGAATTTTCATTTTTATTTGACTGAACTTTTATTTAACTAAATTTTTATTTAAAACAATTCCAATTTAACAAAAATTTCCATTTAACACAATTCTCATTTGACAGAATTTTTATTGAGCCGAATTTTTAAATGCCAGAATTTTTATTTGCACGAATTGTTATTTGATTGAAATTTAAAAACACCGAATTTTCATTTGACCGAAATTTGCAAATGATCGAACAAATAATCGAGAGAAAAGTTTTGGGCGGGAATTTTCAAAATTAATCAATCACAATTTTCTTGAATATTTTTGATTGGTTAATTTTGAAGAATTCCCGCCAAAACTTTACTGTTGGATATTTGTTCGGACATTTTCGAATTTCGGTCAAATGAAAATTCGTTGATTTGGATAATTCTCTCAAATGACAATTCGTACGAATGAAACTTCGGACATATAAAGTTTCGATGAAATGAAAATTCTACTATTTAAAAATTCGACTAAGTAAAAATTCTATTAAAAAAAAATTCAGCTAAAAAATAATTCATTTAAATAAAAAATATCTTTATTGCAAATTCGTTTAAATAAAAGTTTTGTCCAATAGAAATTATGTTTAAGGTGAATTCAGTCAGGTTAAAATTATGTTAAGTTAAAATTTTGTTTTATGACAATTTTACAAAATAAAAATTCTGTTAAATAGAAATTATATTAAATGAAAATTCGTTCAACTAGAAAATCTGTTTTTATAAAATTTCGGCTATATAAAAATTCCTATAAATTTGAATTCAGTTTAATTAAAAATTCTTAAATATGAATATTCAATTAAATATTAATTCTCTTTTATAAAATTCGGTAACATTGAAATTCAAAGTTATTAATTTCGGAATTCATTTTTATAATTCTATCTTTTTAAAATTTAGACTAAAATAAGGCGTCTCAAAAATCGCCCCCTAAAAAAAAGAAATTGAAATAATTCTTATTCGCGCTGAAAATTTTTTTTTTTTTTTACATAAAAACAATAAATGTTATAAAAAATAGAAGAGGGCTTTCAATAAAGCAAATCTATTTATACTTATGCATTGTATATCTCTCTTTAGCTAAAATTATTTATATCACAAAATACAGACAAAATCTGAAATTGATTACAATTGCAAATGTGAAATGCTTCCTTATATATATTCAAAGACTTGCAAGCGTAGTATTCTAATTAAGCGATAGAAAATTAGCATTGTCAACGATTCGATGTTATATAGGCTTAAGTGAAATGGGAATTGTACCTGTTGACAACGGAATGATTGACAGAATGAAAAAAGAGAGAGATTTTAAAAATTTTATTTTACTTTTTTTATAGTTAGTTTATAATAATAATAATAATTGGGTCAATCCAGAAATAATTATTGTTAAAATTTAATGAATCGTATTCAACTTTCATTCATAAACTCGTTGAATAATATAACTTATAAGGCTTTTCAAATACAGTATTTTTTCTAGTGATTGAATTTTCACTTCTTGAATATAAATATATTATGTTTATACAGAGATGTTATTTCAATAATTGAAATGAAGAGAAAAATAATTATAATAACAATTATTCAATAATTATACGAGTAATAATTATTAAATAATTATTGTTTAATAATTATTATTATTCAAAATCAAGTGATTGTTAAAATATAATGTGGTTAATTTATTTGAAATACATATTTTCAAAATTTTGAAAAAAATGTGTTAAAATTTAAAAAGGGAATTTTTTTTTCTTAAATGAAATATTGAAAAAAAAGTAAAGATAAAAGAAAAAAAAAGAATTCGTGATAAAAAGTATAGAAACGATCAAGTTTATGTGAGGCAGGAAAATATCTCTCTGTTGTGATATTTAATGGGAAACAAGTAAACGGACATAGAACACCGTAAACGATGTCCTTTGCAATATTGCCACTTTCACCATATCATCTATATATAACCAAAACTGGAACAGTCGTATTTTCCTCTTTAACGGAAAGCATAATAAAATAAAATAAAAAAAGTAAAATTAAAATTGTTTTTTAAATTAATTTTTCTTTTTTTTTTTATTTTAATTTATTTTTATTGTTATTCGATATAAGGTTACATTATAAAAACAGAGATATAAAACATTTTAAAAAATAATTAAAAGAAATGAAAGAAAAAATATTTTTTAAAATTGTAGTTTTTATCAATTTGAAATTGACAAAAAATTGTTTTTTTTTTTAAATTAAATAAAAGAAAAAGTAGTAAATACCAAAAATTTAGTTATGAAGTTTAAAAAATAAAAAGAACAACTTAAAAACTGCAATAACTCGGATAATTTTTTATAAATTCCATTCCAAAAAAAGGCTTATGCAGAATTTAATACACTTTAAAGTCAAGAGCAGAAAAAATTTTTTTATTTTCAAATAAAATTAAAATCGAAAATTTTTGCAAAATTTAAAAAAAAACACTAAAAAATTTAAACTTTCTTGAAACAATAAATAACAAAAAAAAAAATGTTTTTCTTTTACAAACACTGATTAATATTCTTAAAAATTTGAAATTCATTGTTGATCTTTCTCTCTACGCTTTCTCCAATAATAATAATAATTTAGGTATAATATATTCCAATACTTATGAAACTATCCGCAAAAGTTTTCGAGAGCACATATTTCGAGTATTTAATCTCTCACTCTCGCGTAACTTTACAAGAACAAGTTGAATAACAATAGCTTAACACTATTGTTAAAACAAAAGAACAAACGCTTATTTGAAATATATTTTCCGCAATGCGTATACTATACCTTTCCATTAATTTACATGAAGGCAATCGCATGTTGAGTTGTCGTGAAATATACGTATGAATTCCCCCAATTATACGCTCAACTCACAAATTCTATTTTTTCATAATCACACAGTGCTCGGTGCCGATTACTTTTATTAAAATGTTGATTAAAAAAAGAAACAAAAGTCAAAAAAAACATTTAAAAGTAAAATAATACACTAGTTTTGAAAAAAAAAATTTTTTTTTTAATAAAAATTTAAAAGAAATACATTTAAATTGTTTTTTAATAAAACACAATTATTTTGAAGAAAAAAATTAATTTTAAAGTAAAAAAAAATCAAAAGCTATTTGCGAAGAAAATGTTCAATTTAATGTAACATAGAAAAACGTGTAATCAGCTTGTGCTAAAATTGCCGGATAAGGAATATTGTTACAGTACTTTGGTTCTCTTTTGAATTTCAAAGCAGAAAAATACGACTGTTTCTCCGTGAGTTCGCATAAATCAATTGCCAAATGCAAGGTGAACATTATTCTTAATTTGCAGGAAGCAAAAAAAAAAAAATCCCCAACGAATATAAATACTTGAAACCCTGAAAAGTCAACAAAATGTGACAAAAAAAAAATTAAAGCAAAATAGTAAGAAAAAAAGAAATTTTTGAATTTTGCACTTTTTATAAAAAAGGAACAAAATCAATTCAAAAACCAAATGATCATTTTTTGTAATTTTTTTAATAAAAAAAAAGTTTGCAAAAAAACGAAAATTACAAATTTACAACTTTTTGAAACGCATGACTATTCAAATACTGAATTTGTTGAAATTTCTACGATTCCGAAATTAATAAGCACGAATTTCAATGTTACCGAATTTTATAAAGTAGAATTATATTAAATATTAGTATTGAATTGAATAATTTTCATTTTTAAGAATTTTTAATTAAACTGAATTCATATTTTAAGGAATTTTTATTTTGCCGAAATTTTAGAAAACAGATTTTCTAGTTGAACGAATTTTCATTTAATATAATTTCTATTTAATAGAATTTTAATTTTGAAAAATTGTCATAAAACAAAATTTTAATTTAACATAATTATTTTTTAATCTTCATTTAATAACTTAACATAATTTTAACCTGACTGAATTCACCTTAAACATAATTTCTATTGGACAAAACTTTTATTTAAACGAATTTTCAATAAAGATATTTTTATTTAAATGAATTATTTTTTAGCTGATTTTTTGTTTTAATAGAATTTTTACTTAGTCGAATTTTTAAATAGTAGAATTTTTATTTCATCGAAACTTTATTTGTTCGAAGTTTCATTTGTACGAATTGTCATTTGAGAGAATTATCCAAATCAACGAATTTTCATTCGACCGAAATTCGAAAATGTCCGAACAAATATCCAACAGTAAAGTTTTGGCGGGAATTTTTCAAAATTAACCAATCAAAAATATTCAAGAAAATTGTGATTGATTAATTTTGAAAATTCCCGCCTAAAACTTTTCTCTCGGTTATTTGTTCGGTCATTTGCAAATTTCGGTCAAATGAAAATTCGGCGTTTTCAAATTTCTATCAAATAACAATTCGTGCAAATAAAAATCCTGGTAAATGAAGATTCGATGAAATAAAAATTCTGGCATTTAAAATTTCGACTCAATAAAAATTCTGTCAAATGAGAATTGTGTTAAATGGAAATTTTGGTTAAACAGGAATTCTGTTTAATGAAAATTTAATTAAATAAAAGTTATTTTAAATAAAAAATTTTTAAAATGTGAATTCAGTTAAATGAATATTCTTCTAAATGAAAGTTACATTAATTATTATTATTATTTAAGAATAAGAATTATTGTTTAAACAATTATGTTAATCAAATCTACTGTATTAGGAAAATTTTTTCAAAATGTAAATTCTATTAAATAGAAATTATATTAAATGATAATTCGATCAAATCGAAAATCTGTATTATAAAAGGTCTACTAAATAAAAATTTGTTTTATTATGAATTCAGTTAAATAAAAATTCATGAATATAAAAATTCATTAAAAATTGTATACTTTATAAAATTGGGTAACATAGAAATTCGAGCTCAATTTCGACACTGTAGAAATTCCCACAAATTCAATGTGGGAAAATATTCATTCGTTCCCGACTTTTTCAATTATTATTATTATATAATAAAGTAGTAAAATTATTAGAATCAAAAAATTGACTGAAAATTGCTTTAATGTAGAATTTTAGAGTAGATTTAGGAAAATAAAAGAAATATAGTATTAATAATTATTAATAATTAATAATAATAATAATAATTTTAGCAAGTAGATTTATAAATTTATAACTTCCAAATAGAGATATTTTTTTCAGTTTTTGTACTAAGTTCATATATATATATAAGTATATACAGTATAGGTAAGTCTTCTTTAAACCCACACTGGCTCTAAAAGTATAAGCCTTCAATTAATCAATTCTTGACCAAACAACACGTCCAGACATTTTCTAAAAACGAAAAAAAAAATGTCGTAAAAAAAGGGAAGAACTTTTTACTATCACATGAGACGAGTGCTTTTTAAGAGTTATATCTCTTAGTGGCATATAAAAGTGAAGAAAAAGCTTAGAAAAAAGAAACTTTAGATAAGGAAAATGGTGCAATTCAAAAAAACTTTATCCTCATAAAGTTCTCGAGTTTATGAAAGAAAATTTTTTCTTCTCTGTTTTATTCAAATCATTATAAAAAAAAGAAAAAAAAACGTCAAATTCATATTATATTAAGTATACTTTTTCAAAAAAAAAAAAAAAAAAAAAATTTCGTACCTTTTTGAAAGCTCGGTGTCAATTATATATTCTTCCCAATGATTATATACAATATAGGTTTAAGCTCGAAGTGATAATTAAGACTGATTGTAAGAACTTTTGAATCTTCTATATAAACTTTATAGGTTAATATTTGCGGCTATTAGAATGAATTCCATTTTAAAAAAACAAAATAAGTTAAAAAAATTAATCTTCCATTATAAAATATATTTGTTCTTATATTATTTTTGTATATGATAATTTTTATGAATTTTTATTTAGTCATTTACAATGACAAAATTTTTTTAGTGCATTTTATACATAAATATTAAATACAATATTATCACTGTCGAACATTTTTTAATTTATAAAAAATGTTTTTTTAATACAATTTCGAAAAAAAAATTAATAAATCTAAGGTTTTTCTAATTTTTCTACTCAGCTCAGTCAAATGATTACAATTAAAATTCGAATGAAACTACCGATCAACCTCGCGATAGTTGAAAAAATATAAAAATTTTATAAATAATATGAAAAAATTTCTAATCAATTTAAAATAAAAATAAAAATCCTTAAAAAATTTTCTTTCAGCGAAACACAAAAATTATTTATACTAAAAGACCAATAATAAATTTTAATACACAATATTTATTTAAAAGTGCCTTTATCTATTAATTATTTTTATCTATTAAAATTTATATTTCGCATAAAAATTATGAAATTAATTTATAACCAATAAATTTTTTTTTCTCTAATTATTATCAGTAAAAAACGTTAATTTTTTTTTTGTTTGCGGAAATTGTATTAAAGTTGTACTTTGCAAAGAAAAAAAAAAATTTCTAACAAGAGTAGAAAAAAGTTAAGGATAAAGTTGCATGAAAGAAAAGAAGGATAAAAAAAAGTTGAGTGAGGTGAAGACGAGGGGGAGGGGTGGGGTTTAATAGGTGATAGTGTGGAAAAAGTTTATAGAACGAGCGTGATGGTACAAAAAAAAGGCTCTAAATTTGTTCGAATTAATTGAAAACTTGATGGCAATTAAATATATAGAAAGTTCCAAGAATTTTTGTATTTGTTGAAATTCTGCGATGAAAAAAAAAGTAATTAAATAATAGAATTAAAAATTATATGTGAATTTTTAGAAAATTAACAGAAACGTAAATATATTTCCAAAAGTTATAGATTTAGACAAATTTTTGTTATAATTATTTAAAATTTTTAAATAACAATGACATTTCATTTCTAATTTTTTGAATTTGATTTTAACAATTTAAAATATTTTCCTTTGTTTTTTTTATGCAGATTATTTTCAATCTTATTTTTTATTTTTTGTTTTATTCATCAGGAAAAGAAATTTTAATTCATGATTATTTCAATTTTATTTACCTATTAATTTTATTTTTCAAGATTATTTTATTTCCTATTTTATTATATTGTGCACCTCTTTTAATTACGACTTTTACGAAAAAAGTGTATTTACACTGATCGTTTCTTCCATTGGTTCGAGGAGCAAGTCAAGCGTGGCCTTGAGTGAGAGAGGGGGCTATGAGAGTGAGTGAGAGACAACTGGAATGTTTCTCTCACTCTCATTGCCCCCACTCTGACTCAAGGTCACGCTTGAGATTTACTCCTTCAACGATTAAATACGCACTATTTTCAGACATTAATAAAAGCAATTTTTAAAAAATAGTTTCCATTTTAAAATTTTGTAGTTTTTACAAAAAATTTCTACAAAACTTAACACGAAAATAATTTATGAAATTATATCTCTAAATTTCAAATCAGAATTTCCATGAAATATTTAAGAAATTTTCAATTGGAATTTCTATATATACACGTAGAATTTCTAAATATATAACTTTTTTTTATATATCAGTCGTAGTATATTTTTTGGTATAAAAATATAATTTTCGATATAAAAATATAATGTTTGTTATCAAAATATAATATTCGGTCTAAAAACAATTTTTAATCGTTATATTAAAATTAACTTAATTTCAAC
This sequence comes from Leptopilina boulardi, assembly GCF_019393585.1. NCBI lineage: Eukaryota > Metazoa > Arthropoda > Insecta > Hymenoptera > Figitidae > Leptopilina > Leptopilina boulardi. The sequence goes on from NW_026137726.1 coordinate 411,222, forward strand.
TCTGTTCCAGTATAATTTTTGACTGGAAACTAATTGTTTTTAAAAAGGGCGATAAATGAAATTTTAACGATAGGTTATAAAATTTTTTATTCAGCACAAGGGTGTCATCTTGAGATTTTATCATCCCGCTTCGTTTCACCTACCTTAGATGTGAGCTGCAATTCGAGGTAGTTATTAAACATGTACCCAATGAACGCAGTCATGTGCATACTTGAAAGAGAATGTTGAACCACTAACATACACACACACATATATACAGAGATACATTTATATATGCATGTAGTACAGAGACTATACAAGAACACAGTATTACTATGAACATACTCAACCGCAATGATCTCATGTCCATACAAGGTTTCACTATATATATATATATATATAGGAGTCACACTTATACAAAACACATACTCAGTGGAAATGCATGTGCAAAGTGGACGAAGGGAGAGGGTCGAAGATTATTAGGCGAACGTGAGATTAGGTTGGACGCCGCATGGATTTACAGGCGTTGCCGGCATAATTACGCACACACTACTATGAGGTTATTATTATACGTATATTATCCGCGGTCATATAGATATATATATATACATTCTCACATAACCACATCAACTGTCGCCAGACATTTCCGCAGTTTTCATTTTCCTAATTATTTTAACAAAAATATTAAAAAAAAGGAATTTTTTTATTAACGTGTTTTTTTAATGTAAAATCGATATTTGAAAATACTTGGTTCAAATTGAGTATGTATGTACGTAGCTGGAACTATTTTACTATGGTTCTTTTTTTTTATTGACTTTTGCGGCGGGAAAACTATTTCCGAATTTATTTTTTCCTGTACTAAAACAAACTTTACTACTCAAAATCTGTTTTAGAAAAATTCACGAAATTGGAAATAGTTAGTGTTTTTTTAGGTTATGAAACTTGTGAGTTGATAGGGTGTATCAAGTGCCAACCGTGTAACACAAAACTATAAAAATAATGGCGCTAAATTTAAGAATTATTGAAATAAATTGACTGACTACGGAAAACACGAAGTAGTAAATAAAGAGCAATTCATTTTTACCTTTTTCGTCTGCTAAACACAAAACGTTCGTGCAGATCTACGTGGTCTTTTTTAAAAATTTTAAATTTACATGTCCGCCATTTGTAATAATTATCTCTCATCTGAGTTGCAACAGTTTCTCCGCAAGAGCGCTAGTATCGTTATAACTAACATAAGCACGACTTGGAACAGAAAAGAAAAATCGTCTACAAAATTTTTCGACAATGTTATTTATAAAAGAAAATTAAAATCTTGAACTACAATTTTACTTTTTTTTAAAATGCAAATGTTAAAAATAAAACATAGGTCAGAATTATTTTGAACAATGTGAAATTTTCTATTATAACTCAATTTGAATGCCAAACTTATAATTAGACGCAAAAAAAGGGGCTATGTACAAACACAATAATCGTGTTCAAATTAAAAAAGAGTCAATTAGAGATTAATTATTTAATTATAGACAATTGTAAATTCAAATTTTAAAGAATTATATAATTAATGTCAATATTTGTCGTTTAATATCGTTAATATTTTTAATTATAAGCCCAAGAGATAAAATTTTGCATTATGAGTTTCTCTTTGTTAAAATTCAGAAGTATAATAATATAGTGGTCGATAGCAAAATGGTTACTATAGCTACATTGAAGAATGATACATCTATATATAAAATATATTATCAAGGGACAACTTATATTCACATCTCGTCCTCTGGGCTTAATAACTTACATTTCGATCAAAATTTAACACTTGTTTTCCACTGAGTAAGCTTTTCTGTTAACAACGTTCACTGCAATTTATACAAATTTGTATATATATATATATGACACTTTCAGAAAATTCTACCACTCAACGGGTACAATCATAAATCATAAAAAATATAAATAACTACCTACGAAAATACACAAAAATTTACATAATAATATTTTTAAATTCCTTGTTTCATAATAATATTGAAAAGAATTCCATATTCTTGTATAAATTTTTTTACATAATCCTTCATAAATTTCATAAACATTGTTAATGATTTCAATATTAATAATAATTATTATTATTACAACTATTTTTATTGTCATTATTATTATCTTTTTATTATCATGAATATGATTTACTATTAGGATTAAATTTTATGATTACAATTATGATTTATGATTATCAATACTATCACGATTTATGATATTAAGATTTTATGATTCTAAATGTATACGGTTTTACAAAAAAATGATCCCTTTCATAGCAAAGTGTTAAATTAAGGAAATTATAAAATAATTAAAAAATATAACATACATTTTATGATTTATTTGGTTTATTTTTTATTATTTACTGTTTTATGATTTATTACTTGGTTTATTTGTAATTTTTTATTTGTGATTTTATGATTTTTATGATTTTTATGATTTTTATGATTTTTATGATTTTATGATTTTATGATTTTATGATTTTATGATTTTATGATTTTATGATTTTATGATTTTATGATTTTATGATTTTATGATTTTATGATTTTATGATTTTATGATTTTATGATTTTATGATTTTATGATTTTATGATTTTATGATTTTATGATTTTATATCAATCGTTAAACAATGTTTGTCAAATTAATTGTAAAGGCTAACGTATAAAAAATGTTATACTGAAAGAAAGTTCAATATTTTTTTGTGAAAAAAGAAAAAGAAATTTGTTTTTTTTTTATTCTCGTAATCAGTTGTGATATCAATTAATATGCTTACCAATATAATGTTAGAAAATTGAGAAATTGCCTAGAAACAGAAATATAAAGAGCTCGATGTCAATATATAATTCCTTGATATCCTATTATTATTATTATCCTCATACATTATCACACATAAAAACACGATACATTCACAATGTCATATCATTAAAAATGAAAACTTCATCGATTTGATGTAAAAACAGCGAATAATTAAGGCTTATAAATTAGAATTTAGAATCAGCGAAATTATATTATATATAAAATATATAAATATAGTGGCGTGTATTAAACGTTAGAACATTGTTATAAGGCCTATAATAACATAGTTAAAATGGCAAAAAAATATCATTACCAACTATAAGACTTAAATTACCCAATGTTACGTTATTATATATACGTAATGCTTGTCAGAAATATACTCGCGAAGCGACGCTATTGATAGATATTATATATATATATATATATGTATATTTATATATATACATATATATGTCTTTACATATATATGTTTACTAAGTTGTATTCTTCCCTAAAGTCGAGAGCGTCTCGGGACAAGAAGCGACAGAGAACCAAACAAATATTTATCTATTCAGAGATTGCTATCACAAATAAATCTGATTTATTTAAACAATTTTTTTTTTAATATTTACAAAAAACTATAAAATAATCTTAAAAATAAAAAATGTAAAAAATATTAAAATACAAAATGACAAAGAAAATTTATAATCTTGTGAAAATTAATAAAGAAAAAATTGATTTTGAAATTAAATTATTAATTTTCTAAATTTTGTAAATTTCTAAACTTAGTTTTATAATTTGAAATTTAAAAAAATTTGTGAAATAAGAATTTTATAATTGATACAGAAGCAATTTTAAAACATGAGTGTTACATCATTAAGAATTAATTACAGAGTAGAATATACTATATGCATAGAAAGGGAAAAAAAAGTATGAATATTGTGAAGTGGCTCTTTCTTCTCAAACGAGACGCAACCCGACCGACGATGTTATATAAATATATCCTGCGATGTACTACAATGACGACAAAGTCGTTCGTTTTGTATTGTCTCAGCTTAATGGGATTGAAGAGGCGAATATGTAGGTGGGGGGGAGGGCGAATGAGGGGAGGGGCAAAAAAAAACCCCATTAAAAATATAAAGATAGATGTCCAAAAAATGAAATGAAAAAAAAAAATGGTACGCTCGAATCTATCTCTAAAACCAATATTACACTTGTTACGCTATCAATAAGTTTATATTAATTATTATTACGTCTATTGATATAACAGATTTACAAGTATTATACGTGATATATTTATACAAGCTGTTATATACTATACATTATATATATCTTTCTCTCTATCTCTCTATCTCTCTCTAATTCCATTTCTGCGTTGATATTGCGAACGACTTCATTTTCATATACAAAAAAAAAACAAAAATTTATTATTATATAGAAGAATGAAACTCAGAAGAATTAAAAAAAAGCAAAATACAACGAAAATTAAAATCTAAATAAAAATATATCTTATAAAAAGGAAAGAAATAAAAACAAAGTAGAAATGGAAAAATAAATGTTGGAAAAGAATGAAGAGTGATATAAGAAAAAAGAAAATGAGAGAATAAAGATGAAAAAGAATGTTGAGGAATGTATATATACATAAAGGAGAGAGAAAAAAAAATCAGTAGATTGAGTCTGGGTATGGTCAGACTTTCTTTATAGGCTCGTGAGAATGAAGAGAATTCTTTTGCTGATTAACAGTGGAGGGAGTTCAATAGCCATTGTCTTTGAACGTTGATTGATGAAGAAAATGTGGATTGGCACATTTTTTCTTCACGGTAACAAAAAAGGAAAGGTTAAACTTGGCAAGGAAAAAGTTGTTGAATCATTCTTGGCACGGTTATTCATCTAAAATCACGTGGCTCTCTCTCTCTCTATCACTTTAATGGAAAATATTTTTGCTAAAAAAAATGAGAAAGTAATAGGAATTTTAAAAAATAAGCGACACATAAATGAGGAAAAAGTGAAGAAAGAAAGAAAAAAAAGAAACAGTGAAGAAAGTAACAACGAAGAAATAAAAAGGAGTCAAGAAAGAAAGAAACAGTAAAGAAAAAACGGTGAAGAAAAGAAAAGCAGCGAAGAAAGAAAGAAATATCGTTGAAATAAAAGAAACAATGAAGAAAAACGGTGAAGAAAAGGAAAAAAACAGTGAAGAAAGAAAGAGTCGTCATTGAAAAGAAAGAAACAATGAAGAAAAGGAAAAAAACAGTGAAGAAAGAAAAAAAAATTCTTGATAAGAAAGAAGCAATGAAGAAAGAAAGAAACGTCATCGAAAAGAAAGGAACAATGAAGAAAAAACGGTGAAGAAAAGAAAAAAAAACAGTGAAGAAAGAAACATCCTTAAAAAAAACAGTAAAGAAAAGAGAGAAGCAATGAAGAATGGTAAAAAAAAATGAAGAAAGCAGTGAAGAAAGAAAAAAGTAGAGGAAAAAGAAAAAAGTGGTGAAGAAAAGAGAGAAACAGTGAAGAAATAAGAAAACATTGAAGAAAAGGAAAAAATGAAGAAGATTGAAAAAAAGGAAAAAACAAAAAAGAATATAGAGAACACATCTGCAGCAATACATACGCACGAGAAAATGTAATCTGTTCTACTTGTAAGTCCAGAGAAAAAAGGGTAAATCGCCCGCGTCTGCATGAGAAAGAAATGTGAAAAATAAAACTCGTAGATATATATAAAGTCTTCCTTTCTTTTTTTTGTCTTATTTCTTTTCTCTCTCTCTCTCTCTCTCTCTCTCTCTCTCTCTCTCTCTCTCTCTCTCTCTCTCTCTCTTTCTCTCTCAGCTTTGTGACTTTCCATGACAAGCGAGCGATTTTCCCCATTTTTATGGACCTTTCCAAACTCAATGTACATAAAACTATAAAGAAAAAAAGAATTAAAGATGCGTGTGCGAATAATAGAAATCTGTCAGAGGCAAAGCATTATGCAAATATACACACGACCACGAAAGCTTGTATAACAAAAAAAAAATTTATTAAAATTGTCGTCTTTGCATGATGAGAAAAATGATAATTACTTTAATAGAAATTGTTTAATTAAAAATAAAATTAAAATTAATTTAATTTTAAAAAAACAAATCCATATTAAAATTTAAGCTTTCGTGGACGTGAAAATTTTTTATCAAAAAAAAAAAATGTATCTTATTTTTAAGTTATATATATATATGTCGTTCGCAAAAAAAACCGAAAAAGACGCATTTTCCTCTTTTTTCGGAATTGTTATCTATCTTGTTTTCAATAAACTTATTTTTTTGTTTGTTAGAATGGCAGTGGTCCTGGAGGCGAATCTGGTGGAAGAGCAAATGGGTAAGTTGTAAATTTAAATTATTTTTATTATACATTTTTAAGAATTTTTACTGACGATACTTAAAAAAAACAGTAAATAAAAAATAACTAAATTAGGTGAAATTTTACTATATATTTAGAATTAATATTATGCACGGAAAAATAGAATCTCATTTTAAGAGTAAAATTCTTATTACACTTTTTTTAAGTCTTTTTAAGATATCCTCTTAAAAACAAGAATATCTTTGAAAAACGGTAAGTTTTTCGTATTTCGAAAAAAAAGGTCGAACAAACTAATGCAGTGCTTTCTTTTTTAATTCAGAGTTTTAAGTTAGTATTGAGCGAAATTTCAATAGAAATACTTTTGAAAAATTATTTTTCTAATATAGTACAAAAAGGAGAATTCTAAACAATTCCAGAAAATAATGATGTCCTCTCATATTGAGAGGAAATATTTTTGAAATCCTATAATAGAAGAAAAAGTTGCAATAAAATAAAATATAAAGTTATAAAGTTAATGAAAGATTTCCATGAAATTAAGAATCTTTTAATATTGAGAATAATCATTTTTTTCAATGTAAACAAGTTTCTATAAAGATTTTTTTTCGTTTGGCAATATATCTCTGAAAAAGGGGATTTTCAAGAACCACTTTTTCTGTAACTTGCGAAATAGTCTGCTTGAAGAGAAAAGTGTTGCAAATAAGAAAGAAAAAAAAAAAAAAGAAAAAAACTATCACCAGTGACGGATGTGTCGACGATCCACAAGAAAAATTGTCTCCAAGAGAGTATATAGTGACACACTTCTTTTAGAAAATTGAGATTCACATCGATTTCAGAAAAATTGTGATATATTTATTCCCTGGAATGAATTTAGCAAAGGAGAAAATATATCTCGAATAGCGGGTCAGTAAACTCAAGCGGTATTAATGATTTATTCTCGACTTTGAACGACAGGCAACTAATTCGTTTAATGGAAATTATAATTTAACGAGTATACTAAAATTAAAGTTGTCCATAAGAACCCTCTTTGCATCAGAAGTTTCATTGCAAGCCAATTAATAATTAATTAATTACACTCTGAATAACATGTAACTTGCATCGTAAAATCATAGATATTTATGATATTAGTAGATTTCTTTGATTTTTATCTAAAAATTTTATTTTCAATAAAAATTACATAAATATTCCTATTAAATTGAGAAATTTATTTTTTTTGTTTTTCTTTTTTTTTGAAATGACAATACTACCATTATAAATTACATTATAATGAAGAAATTTTTTCTTTTATACAATGTTCGTTATATATATATATATATATATTCCTCTCAAATTGAGATTATTTTCTTGTATCTAAATTTAAAATCTTTATTTACTTAATATAAAATAGAATCAAGTAATCAAAAGATGGTTTATAAAACTGTTTTTTCTCGTACAAAAATCTTCTCATTCAAAGAGGAATATTTCGAAATATAACCGAATAATCATCGGAATGGAAAATTTAAGAATCACTCAATTAAAAACAAAACTCATTATTTTTATCTAAATAAAAAAAATATATTCTCACTTTAAAAAAAATTATTTTAAAGAAATTTAAAAGTAAAATGTTTCTTTTCGTTTGAGAATATTTTTCTTTCTCGAAATGCACTTGGTAATAATATATGATTTAGTTGTTATTACATCACGATTGTTTTTATTTCAAGCAAAAGTAGAAATTTAATGAAAGGGAATTTTATATATATATATATGTAAAGAAGAGTGACGGAGATGATAAAAGAATCCAATTCTATATACTTTTTCTCCTCAAACTCTATCGTAAAAGCTGAACCTGTAATCCCTGGGACATATTCGTGTAAAAGGTTTTTGTTTGAAATGAATAAACTTTTCGAGAACGATTTCTGTGAAAAAAAGAAAAAATGATTATTTTTAAATGTCAGGTGGTGAAGAATTTTTTTTTTTTGTACAAGAGTCGAATGAGCCCCTTTTAATTGTTCTAGAAAAAAAAGTGTCTGGTTGAATAAAAAGATAAAATCCCTAATGATCCGACAATTTAGAAAAAAAAATTTAGTTACCACATATATATTTTTTTTAGAAGAAAATGTATTTTATTTTACTTGTTACTGAAAAAACAATTATTCGATATATTTTCGTCTGACTGAATTCTGTTTTAACTACTGAAGCTAAAAGTAAAAAAATTAAAATCTTTTTGTCTGACTAAAAACTTACTTTTTCTACTGATAACAAAATTGCACTATTTTTTAGGTATTTCTTGTCTGATTTAAACTTTCTACTAATATCAAAATTACACCGATTTAATAGTCTCTAATTTTCAAAATTATATAAAATTTAGAACGTCATTTCAAAAAACCAAAAACTTTATTATTTATTTGTTTCAAAAATCAAAATCTTTTTTATTGAATTTCCAAAAAAATTAATAAATCGTATACAATAAAAAATTTAATATTTTTGCATAATAATTTGTAAAAATGTCTTGTTAAAAATTTTGAATAATTCATCTTTAAAATCTTTTAACGAAAGCATAAAACGATATAGTCGACAGAATTTTAAAATTCTATTGTAACCCGCACATGAAAAATGAATCTTGTCTTCGATTTATTGTTCTTTTTCTAAAACTTTATAAAACCACCTTTTCAAAGTCAACATCTATTCAAGGTTTAACATATATATATATATATATATATATTAGAATCTTTCTGTTAACTTTTTTTTTAGATTTACCTTTTTACAAGTGCTCACAATTCTAAAAATATTTTTCATAAATATTTTAAAAAATACTGTTAAATATAAAAAACAATTATTATACACGGAGAGAAATCTGCTGCGATTTTTGCTTGGATGAGTAAATTACTTTAATTACATGGCACGACACTTGCATTTTTAGCATAAATTCAAGTATTTATTGTAAAAATAGTTTCTAAGCAAAAAACACAAGTCACGGGTGTTAATTTTGCATGAATTTCACATAAAAACTGCAAAGGGGACATGCCATAAAACTATTAGATCCTCTCTTATAAAATTTGCAAGAATGCCATCTGATTTTCAGGTGGAATTTATACAACACAATCTTACCTCCGTATACACACAGCATTTCACACACACAATCATTGTATGCTGGTGATTCCGAGGAACGGAACGCACAATGCGCACGCTCGTGTTTTACTATGCGTTTTTAACCGCGAAATTTAAAATAATTTTATTTAAAATTTTTTTAAAAATATTTGTTGCCAATAAGTGGTTGTTTATTAAAAAGTAAAATAGAAAAATAATAAATAAAATCGAATTATTTATAATGCATACATTATAAATAATTCGACTTTATTCTCGATTTATTTATTAAATAAAATAAAATTTAATTTATCCATAGATAATTTTCTGAATATATATAATATTTTATTAATATTTAATTAATTTGATATATTAATTAATTAAATTAAAATTATTAATTAATGTAATAAATATGTAAATATATAATATTAATACTATATTGGTGATTATATTTTAATATTTAATATAAAAATAATACTTATACCCATAATATAATAACAAATATATAAATACAATGAATAAATATAATTATAAATTTATACAAATGTAATTAATATTAAATTTTTTAATTGTTTTTTATTTTTAATAGATTCTGTTTTTAAAAGAACAAATAACATTTTAGCTAATAAATATTTAAAAATTTCAGTATTTAAAATTTTCTATTTTACTGTTTAATAAACAATCACTTATTAGCAACAAATATTTTAAAAAAATTTTTAAATAAAATTATTTTAAATTTCGCGGTTAAAAACGCATAGTAAAACACGAGCGTGCGTATTGTGCGTTCCGTTCCTCGGAATCACCAGCATACAATGATTGTGTGTGTGAAATGCTGTGTGTATACGGAGGTAAGATTGTGTTGTATAAATTCCACCTGAAAATCAGATGGCATTCTTGCAAATTTTATAAGAGAGGATCTAATAGTTTTATGGCATGTCCCCTTTGCAGTTTTTATGTGAAATTCATACAAAATTAACACCCGTGACTTGTGTTTTTTGTTTGATACACTCCATTACATTAAATACATGAATTCATATTTAAATTATTCCAGTCTTAAGCTAAAATTGTATCAAAAAATGACTTATGAAATTAATAAAGACTGCACAAGCAAAAATCGCAGCAGATTTCTCTCCGTGTAGAAAAAAATTTTCTTACTTACAAGAATATTGAAACAAAGTTTTTAAAAAAATATACTAGTTTTTTTATTTACTTTTTTTTTATTTTCATTTTTTTTTGCTTCTATTTAATAATTATATATATATGAATTCAATTTATTTTTATTATTGCTGACAGTCATAAAAATATACTAGTAATTTTATTTTTGAAAACTTCTTTCAATCAATCATTTGCTTTCTCTATATCAAATGTAACGTATATGTTATAACACATAAAAGTAAAATTGACTTTAAAGTTTAAAACTTTCCTGGCACGAGAGAATTTAATTGAACGCGTAACAAATTTCCTCCTCGCGTGCAGTAACACCTTTTTTCTTATAAGTCATCTCTCATTATGTGCGATCAACAAAAATATTTTTTTTGATCGACCTGGAAAAATAGTTTATTATTATTTTAGACTATCAAATGCGAAAGATATTTTATTAAAATTTAAAAAAAAAATTTATTTCATTTACGATTCTTAAATTGAATATATTTTTACTTATAAATGAAAAAAAAATTTATTTAATTCAAATAAACATTTACTTAAACCAAATAAATATTTATTTTAATAAAATAAATATTTAATTAAAGCAAATAATTTTTACATTAATTTGAACCAATATTTGTATTAATTGTATTTGAACCAACAATTTCTGTATTTGAAACAAATACTATTTAATTGATTCAAATAATAGGCTTAGAATTTCACAAATGAATCACCTTAATATTTTCCAAAAAGTAATCAATTTTCAATATTAAGTAGCTTTGTTTATATCTATTATAATCAAAATAAGTTTCTGAAAATATTGAAATAAAAATAATTTTTTTGATAAATTTTGACAACTGCATCTCGAGAAATTTTTTTTCTTTATTTAAGACGCTCAAAAGACAATTGAAATATTTATAACTTTAAGTTTAAGAAACAATACTTTTTTTTGTTCTAATATTTATTTATTAACATGTTCACGGGCAGAAACTATTTTCAGAAACTTATTTTGATCACAGTAAGAGTAAAAAAAAACAATTAAAAACGTACGTTTGATAAATTCTGACATAATAATTAAATAAATTTATTTATTTGACAATCAAGTAATGGATTGTAACGAAAGTTTGAAAATTATCGTGTAATTATTTTGTTTTAACGGAGGTCAATAATTACGTTACCGACGAATTGAAAATCGAAGTAGTACTCATTCATGACACGCGCGCTGTATGTACGGTCCCCAACGAAGTCTCGCGCATGCGTTCCACCGAACCGATCGTCTTTAAGAGTCGCGCACCCGGCGAGAATCGGCACTTCTCGAAGCGGTGTTACCGCAGCAGGATATCATGAAGTGATCTTACCTCAAAAGTAGTATTACTACAAACCCAAATGGATGTAAAGGTAGTTTTACAAACATACTGAAATGGTATTTCAATAGTCAAAAATTTTAATTATAAAATTATTATAAATTTTTTGAAAAATTATAAATTAATAAATATTAAAAATAAAATAATATTAAGAATTGAATTTGTAATGAAAGTTTAAAAATTATCGATCGAATATCGTGTAAATTATCTAAAGTCGATAATTTACATTACCGACGGATCGAATACGCCATGTAGTACACGTTCGCGACCACGTGAGTCCCGAGACTTTCGGAAGTGGGGAAGGCGAGCGAGCGCACAAGCCAATCACGGATCACTGGCTCCGGCATAAAAGCAGAGCGCGCGGCCCGAGTTCGTCACTTCTTCTCTCGTTGCAAAAGCGATCTCACCGCTATTTTGAAAGTGGTCTATACCACGTAGTATTTTTTTTGAATGCGGTTTTCACCGCAGATTAGATTTTTGACACAATGGTTTCACCATTAGTTAACGTACTTTTCGAAAACGGTTTTACCGTATTTAACGTGTAAAATTCTTTTAACAGTGGTTTCACCACTATCGCAGATCCTTCCTTTTGAATGGTTATTAACCATAATTAATGAAGTCATTTTTGAAAGCGGTTTTACCGCTATTAAAATCGTTATCTCTTTTTTGGTGGTCATTACCACGCGTAAAGTCCGAAAATAGTTTGGCTTAAAGATGCGACGTTCTCTGGCGCGGACTAATCGGTAGTTTTCGAGAAACTACGCCGTCGTACTTCGTTTATTTCATTTGTAAATCGCGTTCATAATTATTACGTTATTTTCCGCATTAATCGTTTGTAAATAGTAAATTTCTTGTTTTGTTAATAAATACGTTAAATCTGTTATTTGTAATGTTAAATTTATTAAAAACGAACCCTGGCACGACGAGCTATAAAAATATTCTAATAACAATCATTACAAATTTAAATTTAGAGAAATATAATTTCTGAAATAATAGAGAGAGAGAGAAGATAATTAATTACATAATGAAAATGTAAACAGAAAAAATAATTGAAAGAGAAGGAAAATATAAATTCAAATAAAAAGAATTATTAATTAAACTTAAATTTAAAGAATTTATAATAGAATAAAGAATATATATAGTATTATTAAATCAATAAATTATAATTTTATATTTTTTAAATATTTAAAAAATAAAAATTATTTTATTGATAAAATTAAAAAATAGAATGATGAAATTATTTTTTTTATTAAAGTAAAAATTATTTAAAAATTAATGGTAAAAGTTAAATAAACCTAAGATGATTATTTTTTTGTGAAATTAAAAATTTTGAGAAAATAAACTTCATTAAATGGAAAATGACAATAGTATGGTTCTCGGCGATCGTTAGAAACGAAATTAGAAAGAGAAGAATCACTCTGTTCTTAGTAATATAATTTGAATGTAATGGGCTACTAAAAATAAGACGCCGCGAAAAATCTAACTAGAGGGAGAAATTGGCGGTAAGAAAGACATGGGAGAAGCGCCCCGCGAAAAATAGTAAGGGAAAATCGCTGATTCTCGCTCAATCAATTTAAAGTTTCTTACTCACACACTCGAACATTTTGAATTTTACAAAACCCTAGAAAATTCAAATTCTTCAAAACAATAAAAATCAATACACGATTATTTAAATAAAATAAATTTTTTTTCACCTCCATACAAAAAGTTAAAAATAATTTTTACCATATAAAATATTATTAAACAGATACTCGTAAATTTTATTCTCCATATTTTCTTCATTACTACGTATATAATAATAAATAATGCAAGAAATAAGATTATAAAAGCTAATCATAAATTCCAACTATGCGGTGTATATGTTTTTGTCTTTGGAAAATATGTTCTTTGTGTTTCATGTAATCGTGTAGCTAAATTAGCTGGTTGCTCGTATCTAGGACAGCAAAGCGTTTACTGCAAAACTCATTGTTTTTTGTTATATATATATATATATATTTTTTTTTGTTGACTATATGAAAACAAGTTCCCTATTTAAAATGTACGTATGTACCCGTGGAAAGTAAAAGAAAATATGAATGGGAAATTTAACAAAAATAAAGTAACCAAGAAAAATATACAAATATTATCCCACAGGAAATATTTAAGCTTCTTATAGTTATTTACAATGATAAATCTTGGCACATTCAACATGAAAAAGAATGTGCCAAAACTTGAAGAAAATCTTATTTTGAAAGTTATACATATATGTAATATATATATGAAATGAGTTTGAAATTGAATTGTAGAGTTCGATTAGATTTCATCTTGTTGAAATTGATTTTCAGTATATATAAAGTAATTCAAAAATATTTTTACTCTATTTGATAAAAATTTTATTTTATCTTTTCAAATATATATATATATTTTTTTTTTATCATTACTTTTTTATTTTCTAATATTTTTTTTTATATTTTATTTCACATAAAATATATATTTTCTTTCAAATATATAAAGAAGACTGTTTATTTTTCAATTTAGAGAAATAAATTTCTTAAATTGACAAAAAAAAAATTTCTTTTTTGGAAATAACTTTCTTGAATTGTCAATATAGATGAAATTCGAGTTTTTATCTCCAATTTCTCTCTCAATTTGTTGGTCAATATTGGAGAGTTCTTTGAACAATAGAGGGATTCTGAAAAACATGAAAATTCACGAAGGGGAACAAGTTACTGAGTAATAAAAACTGAAAATAGTATTCATGTACTTTATATACTGCATTCGAGACTAAATAGCTTTTTTCTTTTTTTGAAAGTTTTATACAACAGTGAACAAACATTCAATTATATGGAAATGTAGAAAAAAATTCTATAATACAAACAACCAAGTATTTTTTCATACATTAACATTTTTTTAATTCTTCTTCTTCATCAAGTGAATATTAGAGACGTAATAAATTAAAATAGTGTAAAAAATTAAGTTAACATTCAATGTTATTAAAAGCGTGTAATTATTTCATAATTTTTTTTATATTTAAAAACTCTCTTCCTTTCTCTGAGAGAAGAGTAAAAGCAAAGGAAGGAAAGCGTTGAATGATGAAAATTTTAAATCACGTAAAATATCATCGTTCATACAGTTTAGTAATAAAAAATTTTCATTTTCCAACAGCTATTAAATAATTAAAAAAAATTTTTAAAGTAAAATATATTTATGTATTTTCTAAAAAATACAAGATTTTTAATTAAATATTTTTTAATTTAAATATTATATTCTTTTTGTATTGTATTTTCTTATTATATTTTTTTTATATTTTCAGTTATAAAATTTTTTTTAAGTGATTTAATATGCTATTTTTCTATTTATATGGAGATTATAAATCCTTTTCATTTGAGAGGATTTTACTGAACATTAGGAAAAATTACCAAAACGTGCTTTTACTACTAATAGTAAACGAATATAAAAAAATCCACGAATATTAATTTGTCCCTTCTGACTAAAAACTGACTTTTACTACTGATTGAAAAAGTAGATTAATTTAATGTTCTGCCTTACTGAAACCTACTTTTACTACTAATTAAAAAATTTTTTTTTTAACATTCTGACAAAAATGATTTTTTTACTACTAATAGCAAAAAAATTTTTTTTACATTTTTCATCAGCATCAAATTGACTTCAATGGCTGTGTAATAATATTAGAATTTGAAATTTCGCATCACTGAAACAACATTTTACTACTGACTGAAACTATATTGATTAATTCGTAATACTTCCGTCTGGCTAAACTTGCTTGTACTACTGTTGTCGCAATTACAACAATTCGGAAAACTTGCGTCTGACCATAACTGGCTATTACCATTGTGACCTAAATAACCAACAATAGGAAAATTGTGTCATATTCAAGGAGTTTCATGCATGAAATCTTACAATAATAATAGATATAACGTTACAATAATATAATATTTAAACATAATTTAAATTTGTTCCTCTCAAATCCTCTCAATATTAAACGAAGACTCTTAATAAAAGAGAAAGCTAAATTTCTTTTTCCATTTTTTTAAAAATTACATTACATTTTCTACATCAATATTGATTAATTCGATTAATCTTATATTAAGAGGACATATTATCAAAGGCTATCAAGAAAAGAAAGATTTTTCTTCTTAAAATAAGATTTAGCACTCTTTTCTGTCTATTATTATTATTATTTATTTACTATTTATTTATTATTAAATATATAATTTTTTAAATATATTTCTCATTAGTTACCTAGAGGAAATGTATCTAAAACGGCCACCTTAAGGGGTTATGACACACTCTAGAGGCCGAAAAAATAGGTGTTTTTTTTTGAATTTTTTTTAAAGAAACTATGAAGCCAATCAAAATTATGATCTGAGGACTTTATTGTACATTTAATGAAGTGTAAAAAAAATAATTATTATTAAATTTCATGGTGTTTTGCGGCGCTGCAGCCGATTTCCGTAAACTCGTTCTTGGCGCGAAGAGTCGCACCAACCGTTCCTGTAAATTTTGAAATGTCATAATTATCAAAATTGTTTCTTATTCCTTATTACAGTAGCTAAAGAAAAGTGTAGGATTTTTTGGATACATTGATTTTTGTCCGAATGGCGTACTTCTAAAATTTAGCTATAAAAATTGGTTAAAAAAATTGGTCTGTAAATTGTTAATAACAAATTCAAATGAAATTTAACTTTAATAACGTTCTGAAAGTAGTTAGTTACTTTCGTTCCTTTCTGAAATAAATTTTACTTATGTTAATAATTTTTACTTCTGAAAGTGTCAGTCTTCTTGACTTCAGACAGTTGAAACAATTTTTAATATCAATTACAGATTCAGATGAACAGGCAATAAACTGTATAAGGTTTTTTAAAATCGTAATATTAATACAATTAATATCAATATATTATCAACAATAGGATAAACAATATATCAAATATTTTTCAAATAATAAAGACACAAAGACGCCGAGGGCACGCCAAAAAAGCAGTAAAAATTGAGGTTATGTCTTTTCGAGTTCAATATATCGTTCAAGTCAACGAACGATTACTTCCTCTACTTTAAGGGAGAAAATTCAAAATCACTTTTTATAAGATTCAACTTTCAAAATTGCAATTAAACATTGTAATTTGCAATAACAATAATTCTTTTCAGTAGAGTTTATAAAAAAAATTAAAACAATTTTATTATTATTTAAATTATGATTCGATATATTTCCAAAAATTTTGATGCGTGATTATAGCATCCTCTGGGGAGTTAAAATTCAACTCCTTTTTTTACAATGTATTAGTAACTTTTTTCTTGCCATGAGTAATAACAAATCGAACGTGGAAACAAGGATCAAACTAATTGTAAGACAAATTATATTACAGATTAAATGCAAATAATAATAGTAAAAATTAATGACTAACAAAATAATAGGAACGCTTAACACTAACTTATTGAATAATAGAGTTCTGAAGTATTTATATAAAGTTTCTCGAAGCGCCTCTAGCGTATGTTTTTCAAAATGATGGGTAGCTTAATCTGACAATTATACACATGCCGTGACAAAAATTAATTTATAAACTGCATAACACATTCTTTTTAATCCTTTATTTTTATTTAAATATAACAGTTTCGATTACGACAAATTATATTTAATACAAGATACCTACTTATTTGAAATTTTCACTACCAGTTGACGCTAAGAACATACTTCCGAACTCTATAATGTGAACGATTACAAGTTAAAATTGTGTGCTTGGCAAGTAATGAACCATTTAACTAACGCCCTCCAAAAACATTCTATTTAACCAATTTGAAAGTTTATTAATAAAAATCTAAACTATAAACTGCATATGGTAAATGGTTAAAAAATATAAAAGTAACAATTGCTAAAAATTTCTCTCTAAATCTGAATCAGTATAGACATTTTACTAATTCAATCAGTACTTTTCATTTTAACTGAAGTTTCAGTTATTTTTTGAAATTTACTAATATAATTAGTGAAATATGCAAGCAATAGAAAATAACTTATGTAAATCAGTAATTTGTATATAACATAACCTTTAAAATTAACTATTAAATCAGTAGATTTTGTGACCGCCGCCATATATTTATATTACTGATTCAATCAGTAATTGATATTTTACTAATTGAATCAGTAAATTTCCACTAATTGTCAGTTGCTCAATTCTCGCTATGGCAATTAGTACACAGTTTTCCTAAAAGTATCAAATTGAGACCAAAAATTGCATTAAATCTTTGCAATGTTTTGATGCACATAAGTTATATCAAAAAGAGATCGTTTTGTCTATCATTTTTAGAAATGATACACGAAACGGTCTCATTTTTTGATGCAAAAAATTTAGTCAATTTATATCAATCATGGCCGAATTGAATCGACTCAAAATTAAACGAATTTTTTTCAGATATTTTGGTAATAGTACAATTGCGGAGACCATTTCACTATTTAATTTGAAAATGAAAATAACAGAAAATCAAAGACAATGTGCAATTCGATAATTAAAAATTGACAGCTTATAAACATAACCTAAAATGCATGAGAAAAAATTTGTCGATAAAATCAATATAGCCGAGCTTTTTAGAAGGTAGATGGCAGCACTCATCTATTTTCTTTCTTTAAATTTTTTCTGAATCGTTTTTATAAAAAGCAAAACTGCCATCTACCTTCTAAAAAGCTCGGCTATATTGATTTTATCGACAATTTTTTTTCTCATGCATTTTAGGTTATGTTTATAAGCTGTCACTTTTTAATTATCGAATTGCACATTGTCTTTGATTTTCTGTTATTTTCATTTTCAAATTAAATAGTGAAATGGTCTCCGCAATTGTACTATTACCAAAATATCTAAAAAAAAATTCGTTTAATTTTGAGTCGATTCAATTCGGCCATGATTGATATAAATTGATTAAATTTTTTGCATCAAAAAAATGAGACCGTTTCGTGTATCATTTCTAAAAATGATACACAAAACGATCTCTTTTTGATATAACTTATGTGCATCAAAACGTTGCAATAGAAAAAGATACAACCAAGTTTACTGTGTAGATTTCTACTGCTAATCAGTAAAATATGACTGATTCAGATTTAGAGAGTTCCATCATCAATTGTTTTATTAAAAACTGATTTTAGATACACATTTCCTCTAAATTTATACAAAATTACAATTTAGTAGAACATTTTAAGTATCGAAAAAAAAGATAGAAAGAAAAAACAATTTGTATATAAAAAAAAAAAAACGTGGACCTAATTAGCTCCTGTTCTCGTTTTGCAGGCATCCAGGAGACAATCCCTTCTACAGCAATATCGACAGTATGCCGGACATTCGACCTCGCCGGAAGTCGATACCACTGGTCTCCGAGCTGGTAGGTGGCCGATTACCTGTTATCCTCTCAAACTCTCTTGTTTCTATTGCTTGAACCGTCTATTATATACGTCCAAATTAATTACCGAATCAACGATCGCTGTCGTAGTCGCAATCGCGCTTCATCACTCACACCATTTGCTCTAAAACTTAATACATATATATATATATATATATATATATATATATAAAATTGACTTGTACGCGTCGTCAAATCGATAGAACTGAATCTAAAACTTGAATTGCACAAACTCTATGGTCTTTTGGCTCCACACAAAACGGTGCATGTCACATCGACACTTAATTAATCCACTGATTTACTTTAATTATTTGAAAGACAAATTCTCCGTACTCTTTAAATTTTAATTAGTCACTTTTTACTATAATTCAATTGCGCCTATTTGATCATTAAAAATGAATTGTCAACTGTTTTCGACTAATTTTTAGTCGAAATTGACCCCACAGCATCAAAACTTTCACAAAGATTTATTTGAAATGATCGAAAGTTTCGATGCTGTGAGAGTGACTAATTAGTAGAAAATTATTAATTCATTTAGTAAGGCTACTATTTTAATTAGTAAACTTTAATAAATTAATTAGTAGTTTTCTACTATCAATTAGTTATTTTGGATTAAAAATTAGACTAGATTCTTCTTCATTGAAGGTGGAATTTTAGTTTGGATCTTTGCGCAATAAATTTGACTGTTCTGGGCATACAAACAGTGTTTTAAAATTCTCGGTAAAAATCTTAAAATTTACGTAACTCTAGTTTACGTAACAAAATAAATGTTTTAAATTGCCTTTAAGGGAACCTCCCACGTGACCTAGTATGGGAAAATGTGTTTTGGTAGTTTACATCTTACTCTAAAATGGGAAAAGATTTTTATCAAAAATTTTAAGGGATGATAGATTTGGGTACAAGGAATCTCGCTGTTCTCCAAAAAATACATAAATGAGGCCTAAATTTTCAAAAATGTATGGGAATTATAATAAATTGTATTTTTTTTAATTAAACACTTTAATTAGTTCATTTATGGGGGGCGCATGATTATTCCCCAAATTTCGATTTCATAATTTTCAAGACATCGAAATTCTTATTATCGAAATGTCATTTCACATCATTTTTATATTGCGAAATACCATTTAACATAATTTTGATTTTTTCGAACTAATATTTTTAAATAATTATTTCTCCTATTTAATTAAATCAAATTACTCTTACAATGAGTAGTTTCGAAAGAAAAATTTTTTTATTTCCCTAAAGTTTATAATGGACATTTTAGAGAATTTTGAGTCTTAGTGTTTTAAAATAAGTTTAAAAAAACTGAAACACATTGACATACAGAAACCTAACCAAGAAACTGTTCCACAATTAACATACATTGTATGCGCAGATAGTTAAATTTCGTAAACTGCGCAGAGGTCGAACTACAAATTCCAAATAGAAATTCAGAATAGGTTTAGACTATAAATGATTGGTTAACAGAGAACACGTGACACACAGGTGGTAAAATTTAAATTGGTTCTTAAGTCTTATTGACTATCATACACATACTTTTATAATAAAAATATATTTTACACTAAAAAATTCAGTTCTATCAAAACTATTCTTTTTTTCCTCTCTTCCCTAAATCAGATTCAATAAGTAATTATTTATTTTGCATATTATTTAATAAAATAAATAATATTTATAATTATTATTTATCATTATTAATTATTCAATTGAATTTAAATTAATATAAATAATTATTATAAATATTTAAAATTATTAAATATTGATTTTTTTTTATTAGGAGAATAAACGAGCGACTACGACGCAAATATGTTTCGCGAATTTCTCTAGTTCTGTGTTTCCATTGACAAAAAAAAACAGCTTAACCACGCTCGAGTGCAATTTTTATCAAGGATATATTCAAAATGTAAACGATAGTTGTAACAAAAAAGAAGAAAAAAATGAAACCAAAATTTGAGATACGCACTCGAGAGTGGTAATCAACTTGTGCTTTCTCGTAATTTAATGCGTGTTTTACGTTTCAGTGTTTTAACGCCTACGACATGGCGCAAAAATGCGGTAAAATAACGAGCGAAAAACAAAAATATAAAAAAAATAATAATAATAAAAAAATATTTAAAAAGAAAAAACCGCTTTTCTAATAATGGAATCTGCTTACATTCACATAAAAAAATTTACTAGCGCTTATAAATATAAAATTTTTTAAGGAGGATGATGACAGTAACATAACCTCAAATTAAAAAATGATTTTTAACTATTTTTTGTAACGCAAACTAAAATATAATAAAAATTAATATCAACTTATACATTTATCAGAAAAAAATTGCGATTTTTTAGTTTTTCTAATAATTTTATTTACAAAAACCATTTTTTTAGTTTGAGGTTATGTTACGTTTACAATTCTCCTTATCTATTTTTCATTCTTAAAAACTACCGAGTAATAAAATCATTATTATTATATTTTTTATATTTATTTATTTTATACATAAATTTGAATAAATTATATAACAAAATTTTGAAATTAAATGAATGTAAATTGAGAATTTTATCGCCGTTATTTGCCGCCACGCGTATAAAAAAAACCAGTGATAATGATATGAACTACATAAGAATTTTTTTCATTTTTCTCATTAATGACATATATATACATATGAAATTAAACAAAACAGAAATGATATATATTCATGAAATGCGAGAGTAAAGCAATAGTGTTGAAAAATAAAATTGCATTCCAGCGTAACCGGAAATTGATGAGCTCTGGACAATACTTCCGGATCAGGTGACTCGATCGAAAAATAGTACAGTTCGAATCCAAACAAATTTGAAATTCGAATTAACTTCTGATTGTTGAAATTGACCGTTTATTTGTAACACATATTTCACGCAAATGTGCGAAAGTCAATTTAACTGTTCGCGGCAATTTTACTCTCAATACGCGTTTGCCTGTATTTTTTTCATATAAGATTCGAATTAAAAAAAAATCTCCATAAATTTTTTTTTCTATATTTTTTACACTCCTTTTCTTATTTTTATAAGAAAAGAAAATTAAATTTTTCAATTTAAATAACGGGAAAATTTTATATTTAATAATATTTAAAACATTTTATAATGAAAAAAAAATTAATAATAAAAACATTGCAATTTATAAAAATTAAATTGAAAAATAATATTTTAAAAAAATAGTAGCATTTTTTTTAATTATCTACAAGAGAAAAATTTTAAAATTACTTAGTATAAAAAGATTTATTATTAAAATATTTTTAAGAGAAATAATATTCTTGAAACATCGATCGTGTCACTTGGTTCGCATTTTGAAGTTTTTGATATAATATTTAAATATTCAAATTGGATTATAATTAATTTTCTCTATAATATATTAATATCTATTTATTGAAAATTATAAATAAAAAAATAATGAAAAATTCCATAGGGTGCATAATAATTTTTTACAATGTTCAAATTGTACCTAACTACAAATAACATATTTTTTCAGGTAATTTTCTCTATATATATTATAAAATATATTCATAGATTACTAAAAATCGAATAAAATAAAATTTTGAAATTTTTTTTTTATCAAATGCAATTATCCTCCCTCCTTGAGTAGTTAAAAATTTATGCACCCCCTTTGATAGTTGTTGAAAAATGAAACGAATTTCATTGACGTCCTATATAAATTTAAATGTTTTTTGTAAACCATATATAAGTATTTATATATTTTTAAAACTCAAAGAGAGAATTTTGAAAAGAATTTTAATTTGTGTGCATTAAAATCAGTAAATTGAAAACATGATGAGTTTTTATTATTTTATTTCACAAAAAAAAAGGAAATTATTATTAAAATTCTAAATTCTCTACAAGAGTTATATAAAGCTTCCGGATTCTTAAGAGAAAAATTTTTTTTTTAATTACTATTTTTTATATTCAAAAAAATTGAATTAAAAAAATTTTTTCCCTGATCCGGAAGATAATGATAACCCAGTATATTTATATATGTTTATTTATCTAAATATACATATATTTCCCTGAATGTTATGTGTAAAAAATTCACATTATTATTGTTGTGTATCGTATCTTGTTCCTTTAAAAAGAAAGTGTAAAAAATTGCACAAAAATATATTAAAAAAAAAAATTGTTAAACAATTAAAAAATTTTTTAATATTGTAAAATGATAAATGGAAACAATCTTAAAATCTAAATTTAAAAATATGAATAATCAATATTTTTTTAATGAATATTTGAAAAATATTTTGTTTGCAATTTTCTATTAAAATTAAAAAAAGTTTTAAAATCGAATAAAAAAAAAGTTTTTTAACAATTTATTTGTAAAAAATACTCATTCTTGTGGGATATATTTTTTCTATTTTTGTTATAGGAAAAAAATAATGAAAAACCATTTTTAATTGATACACTTTTTAATAAAATATATATATATTTTTTTTTTAATGTCAAAATTTAACTCCTCCTGTTTATCGTTTAAATAATCGTAATGTGAAATGATTGGCAAAAAAAAATAAAAAATAAAAAATAAAAAAATAAGAAAAAAAGAAATGAACTAACCAGCATATAATGCTCAATATTCTTTGTTTGTTCTCTGTGGCGCCCGTTGTTGTATCTACCTGAACACCTGAAAATCACCTGAATAACAAAACCACTCACTGAACCTCTCAAAAATCTCAAAACTCTACCTCCAGGTCTTGAAGGTACTAATTAAACGCCTTCTTAGCGAAATTAATTAGCAGCTTGTTCACACGTCGCACGTTGCATGCGATATTGCATACATGTTCCGAAATTAATATTTTTGTCATATGTGTGTGTGTAATTTTTATTTTTTGCTCACCAAGCATATTTTTTTTATGGTATAACTATGGGTTTTTTCAACACTTTAATTCCACTTTTTTCTACTCTCTTTTTTTTATTTTCTTGCGCACACATTGTGCAAGCACATATTAATATATTATATTTTCTATCAACGGCGAACGGTATTATTATTATTATTTTTTTTTTGAATCTCATTAACAAAAATATTCTTTGACATACTGGGAAAGAATATATAATTTTGATTTTATTGTCCTTTTTTACATTTTTCACAGGCTGAGAAATAGAATTATATAATTTGTTTTTTTTCGAATAAGTGTACTCAGATAGCACGTAAGCTTACAGCAACCTTGCGGTAAGTTTGCCGCGCAATATTGCCAACTTTGCACGGCAAACTTGACGCAAGCTTCAAATGTCAACCTGACCCAAGCTTGCAAGGTAAGCTTATCGAAAGATTGCAGTGTAAGATTACTGCAAGATTGCTCATTAAGCTTGCACGGTAAGCTTGTAGCAAGGTTGGTGCAAGGTTGCCAAATAACCTTGCTTTGAACCTAAAATATTTTTTTTAATGTTTCGTCTAATTTATATAATTTTTTATATAATAAAATTTATATAAAAAAATATATAAATTAGACGAAACATAAAAAAAAGTTTTTGTTTCAAATCAAGGTTATTTGGCAACCTTGCACCAACCTTGCTACAAGCTTACCGTGCAAGCTTACTGAACAATCTTGCGATAATCTTTCGGTAAGTTTACCACGCAAGCTTGGACATGTGGTACATTTGAAGCTTGCAGTAAGCTTGCGGCAGGTTTGCTGTGAAAGGTTGGCAATATTGCGCGGTAAGCTTACCGCAAGATTGCTGCAAGCTTGCGTGCTATCGGAGTACTCACTAAATTTAAATTAGCGAGAATTTGTTTACTAATTCAAATTAGTAGAAATGTTTACTAAAAATAAAATTAGCTAAAATTAGCTTAATTTTAATTTTTAGTAAAATATTAATTTATAGTAATAGTAATAGATTTAGTATTTTTTTTTTACTAAAGTTTTAGTGAAAAATAACTAAAAATTAGTAGAAATTTTCTCGAAATGTTCAATAATTTAAATAAGTGAATAAATTCTCACTAATTCAAATTTAGAGAGTAGATAATATTGTTATATTGTATTTGAAATAAAAAATATGAAAATAAAATTTACTTAACTGAATTGATTTTAAATCAATTGTAGATTCAAAATTTGAATAAAATTTTTTTTAATAAAATAAAATAAATAAAATGTAATAAAATTATTTTTAAAAAATATATAATTTAATGAACTAAAGATATAAAAAAATATTTTTGTAAATAATACCTAACTTAAAAATTTTTGAAAATTAACAAAAAACAACTAATTTTTGAAAATTAAATAAAATACATTTTCTCTTTTATTTTTTAATTTTTATTTTACGAGAAAATTCATTTTGAAATAATAATTAATATAAAATAAATTTTTTTCTTGAATTTAATATAATATTTATATAATATAATATAATTTTTAATAGCATACTTAAATAAAAATAAAATATAAAAATAATAAAAATAATTAAATTATGGTAATAAAAATTGTTTTAGTCAAAAATCACTTGATTTAAAATAATGACTTATTTTTTAATTACATTTTTTAGTACATTTATTTATATAGAGTGTAGAATTTCAAACGAGACATAGGTAATTTTGTTAATTGCTTTCATAAGAGGGCAGAGTCTCTTAGGTATTTTTTTAACAAATTAAAATCTGGTCGAGCAATGTTAAATTTGTTTAGAATAGATTTGCATTTTCCCGTACTTCAGCACAAAAAAAATAATATTATATTGTGCATGAAAATTACATTTTGTTGTGTTAGTTTAAATAGTGTGCATGTGATTTTACGTATATATCTATATATATATACATATATATATTGTAGTTTTTATTTTATATATAAAATAGAAATAATTTGAAAATAGTTAGAAAAAAGTAGTTAAATAATTAAAAAAAAATAGTTTACTTAACACGTAGAATTTATTGATTTCTAAACAAATATTTAACAATTTTTTTTTTCCAAAAAAAAAATATCGGCAAAAAATTATCGCTTCGCACATAATTAAAACGTCACTTTATTTTTTCTTTTTCTAAACAATTGACATTTTATATTTGAACATATTTCATCTTTTTGGTGACAGTAAAAAAATGTTTAGATAAAATTAAAATTAATTATTATTATTATTACTATTGTTATTATTATAATTATTAATAATAATTTATTATAATACCTACATAATTAATAATTTATAATGTATAGCTAAAAAAAAATTAATTAAAAATTTTCCACTGAAAATAAAAATAAAATGAAGAAAAAAAAATTGATTAGAAAAGAGAAAATAAGTGAAAATACAAGTCTATTTGAACTTGTTTGCAAAATAATGCAATATAGGTATAAAAATTTTGTGTGTGTCTAGAGGTGGGAAAAGTGGATTTACGAGGCATGACATCTTTTTGCAGAATTTCAATTTAAATTATTGCCTCACTAATCCTAATAAGCCATATCCACCAGACACCAAAGATTAATTGGATTAAACTTTATGCATAATCTTCTTACTATTTTTTCACTTTCTTCATTTCCCCTTTTTCTTTCCCTCGATTCTTTTTTTTTTTTTTTATTTTCTATTGTTTTCCTTTTTTTATCCTGTCATGTTTAATTCTCTTTCTTCTTTTTTTTCCTTTAATCTCTTTCAATATAATAATTTTCAAATTTTTGCAATTCTGTTATTTAATCTTTTTTTTTCTATAATTATAATTTAATTTAATAATAATTATAAAATGAAAAAATAACAAAGGCAAAAAAAAATTAATAATAAGATTATTAACATTTTATTAAGTAACTCTATTATTCTTCTAATTTTTTTTTTTTTTTTTTTTTTTGTAATTGGTGTCTAAAATTGTAATTTCAATTTATCTATATTTTTGTAAATAATACCTAATTAAAAAATTCCACAAAGTTTGATTTATTTATATTTATTTAGGTAAAAAAATAATTCTCATTTAATAATTCCTTTTTAACAATAATTGGAATTAATAGTCAATATTAATTTTTCTGTTCATATTGTGAAAAAAAATTTTATTTTATTTTCCGTGGTCTATTTTTTATTTTTCTTATTTTTTTTTTAAGCAAAGAGTTCGCATGTTTTTTTTAATGAAATAAAAGAAAATATTAAATAGAGTGCGGTAGCAGTATTTTCTTAAATTGCATAATGAAATTGAATTGTAATATTTAAAAAAAAGAAGCTAAAGCACGTCATGAAACTTGTTTCTTATTTTTCTTTTTTACATTGTGATATTTTTTTTTCTTTTCTTTTCTTGAGTACGCTATCGGCACAAAATTCACCGTTTTTTATTTTTGCAATCTCACTGAATGAAAATAGAAAATACTGATTTTTTTTTTTAGTAAAACATCTCTTTAAAAATTTCTATATTCTGTATACAATTTTGATGCTTTTACACTTGTATATATAAACAATATAGTTGTTTCTAAACAAATATTTATTTTTTAATTTTAAATTTATTTATTTCTCTATACAAAATTTTTATTCTCAATTTAAGAATATTTTATTTAGATATATTTATTTTAGTGTTAATTAATATTTAAAAATATTTTCCTATTTATAAATTTTACTTACAATTATACTTATCTTGTGACGTGATTTTATATAATTTTTTCTTCTCTATGATTTAAAAGTTTTTAAAAATTTAATAAATAATTAATTTTTTAAAATAATTTATATAGTTAACATAATTTTTTTTACCAAAATTTTTTTATGAAATTTTTGTTAATGATAAAAATCAAAGTAGAGTGAATTATAATTTTTCACTTTTTTATATTTTATATATATGACACCTTTTATATTCACAGATTCACTTTTTTTGTTTTTAATTTTTTACACCTATCTTTCTTAAAAAATATTTTTCCATCCTTTTTCTAATCCTCATCTATTGTCTTTTTCACATTCACTGAAGAGATTCCACTACATTGAAAAATAATCAAATATTATCTTTTCTCAGACAATGGCTGCAACCAAGCGAAGTCATGCTGCCGGTCTAACTTCCGCTGTACCTCGAGCAACTTTAAACGACGAAGAATTGGTAAGAAATTGGTCTTTGAAAAATTTTTCTATTTCATTTCAATTTCAAACAAAAAACAAAATATTTTTACTTTTCATATAGAAACAAATAATATATTAAATTATTTTTCAATTTTTAAAGACAAATTTTCAAAATTACAATTTCATTTTGTTTAGAGATAATATTTTTAAGAAATGAATTATAATTTTTTCCTTTTTTTAAATGAGATTGTAATTAAATTTGTTTTTAATATTTTGCTATGACAACGAAAAAGTTTGCTGTGATAAACAATATCAGTATTAATTTTTAAAAAATTACACTGTCGCAGCAAACTTTTTTGACCCCACAGGAAATTTGTTCGCTGTCTCTATATTAGCTAACGTAATTTGATGTGACAGCAAATAGTTCGCTGCCACAGCAAATTTTTTCTATGCGTGTAATTTAATTTGAAGAGTAAAATTTAAGTATAAAAAAAGATCATTTTTTCCCCGGTGAACAATGAAATAAAGAATTGTTTTTCTAACGTTATGTACCGTATATAGTGCACAAAAATCTTTTACTTAAAATCAGCGCAATAAAATTCGAACAACACTTAAATTTCATCAATTGTTTTTCGTACTAGCTGATCGATGCAAAATTTATAGAAAAAGGAGGTTCCCTCTCAACAGCCAGTTGAAAAGAGAATGATAAAATTTTTTACAACTTTTTTTTTTTTTATTTTACTCGCAAGAAAAGAGAGAGAAAGCCCGCATTTGCTGAAACATAAAAATCTTTATTGTCACGTAAATTTGAAATTCGTGAGTTCATGGAAAAAGTTTCCATTATTTCCAATAATATATATATATATATATATATATATATATATATATATATATATATATATATATATATAAGATTGCGGTTAACATTTAACAAAAGTGAAAACTCCTTCTAAAATCTTGAATTAGTTAAAAATAACAAATTGAATTCATTTTTAGGTTATGTTAAAATTACTATTTCTAATTCCATTGGTTTTTTTCCAGTTTTTTTTTTGTTTTTGTTTACTTATTGTTAATGCAAAAAAGTTGACACTCGAGTGTGTCCCTTGTCCACATACATACAAACAAAAAAGTTTACGTTGAAATCAGTAGAGAAATGGAAATTGTATAATCCATCTTCAAATTCCAGGAAGGGATTATAAATCATGGTCTTATTAAAACAAAAGAGATAAAATGAAAATGAAAAATTCTCCTGGTAAATGAGTTTTTTAATTAAATTTAAAATTCTGCTTCAAATATGGATTTTTTTATAGATAATAGAAATGTCATGAATTGTTTTTATATAAAAAAAATAAACCTTTAATTTTTTATTTCGAAATTTTAAGAATTCTTTATAAAAGTTAATATTTCTTGGAACAAAGTAAGTTTAGTTATTTGTTAACAAATTTATTTTTAAAATTATTTTAAACAAAAAATAAAATAAATTTTCTTCTATTTTAAAAATTTATGTTAAGTCTAACTTAAATATACCTTTACTACTGAGAAACATTAACGTAACATGCGGCTGACTAATAGTAAATTTTACTACTGACTGACTGACTAAAGTTTACTTTTACTACTTTTAAATACTGTAATGATTAGTCTGACTGAAACTGACGCGAAAAATTATTAGAAAATTAAAACTAATTGTCTGACTAAAACTTACTTTTACTACTAGACTAAATTTTACGAAATTTCAAAACTCCACGTCTGAAATTGACCTTCACTACTAATAACAAAAACTAAAAATATATTGTCTGACACTAACCGACTGTTACTACTTACATCGAAGTTGAACAATTCAAATTTATTTAAACTGAATTTTATAAATATAAAATAAAAAAAAATTGACCGACTAAAACTGACTTGTACTACTAATATTAAAATTATTATAAGAAGATATCGATTTTTGAAAAAACAAATTTTTCTATTCTTTAACAATAACTCGAAAATTTAAGCACTTAAAAAAATTTTTACTTTTTTTTTGGCAAAAAACGAAAAAAAAATTTATATTTATCCGAATTTAAAATATAGGTAAATTTCACATGGAATCGCCCACAATATAGAAAAATAATCTAGCAAATATATATTAAACTACATATACACCGGCGAATTCGTAAAAGCAGAATAAATTAAATTTAACCGCAGAACTCTCTTTTTTTTCCATATGAACCGTGCTGCATTTTATCCTCATTTCCACGCTATTTTCTTTCACGTAAGTGTGACTCAGCGACTGACGTTTTTATATCTTCTCTCCTTCTTTTTTTCATGTTCCTTATATATACCCTTTTTAGTTATTCACATGATCTTGTTTTTTCAAACACACATTTTACCACTTGTTTTTTTCTCCTTTTTTCATGAAATATGTATGATTTTTTTTACACCTCTTTCCAATTTCTCATCATTCCTAAACTAGAATTTTCATTAAAGGAAGCCAAATTTTAATTTTTAATTATTAAAAAAAAAAATGTAAATCAGTTTTAAATAAAAAAAAAATTTGCTTTAGAAAAAATTTATTGTGTAGAATAAAATTTGTTTTTCTATTTCTTATAGAAATAATTAATTTAAATTTTTATTTTAAAGTATTTTTTGACAGAAATAATTATTTTTTAGACGAATTTAAATTTTTCAATTTAGCATTTAACAGAATTTCTTTTTATACGATAACAATTTTATAAATAACAAAATTTTTAGCTACCGAATTTTTATTTGGCAGAATTTTTATTTTACAGTCATTTTCTTTACATAAATTTTAATTTAGGAGAATTTTAATTTAATCGAATTTTAATTTAACAAAATTCTTATTAAATCGAATTTTATGTGATTCGAATTTTTAAATGACAGAAATTCCAATTCACCAAGTTTTAATTTGTCCGAATTTTTATTTCTACGAATTTTTAATTGATAGAATTTTTAAGATGCCGAATTTTTATTTAGTCTGAAATTACAAATGGCCGAACAAACAATCGACAAAAATATTGCGGCGCAATTTTCCAAAAATTGCCAAATTAGAAATTATCAAGAAAATCGTGATGTGTCAATTTTGTAAATTGTTTCAAAATCTGTCTGTCGATTGTTTGTTCGGACATTTGTAATTGCGAACAAATAAAAATTCGGCATCTTAAAAATTCTATCAATTAAAAATTCATAGAAATAAAAATTCGGACAAATTAAAACTTGGTGAATTGGAATTTCTGTCATTTAAAAATTCGAATCTCATAAAATTTGATTGAATGAGAATTCTGTTAAATTAAAATTCCCCAAAATTAAAATTCTTTTAAATAAAAAGTTATATAAAGAAAATGACTGTAAAATAAAAATTCTGACAAACAAAAATTCGATAGCTAAAAATTTTGTTTTGTAAAAATTCGTATAAAAAGAAAATCTTGTAAAATTTGAAATCGAAAATGTAAAATTCTTTGAAAAAATAATTTATATCTAATCAATTCATTTAAAATAAAAATTCTAATTTATGATTTTAATAGAAAATTCATGCACCTCTATAATTATCATGTAAAAAATAAATAAATCAGAATTACTGATTTCTTTTAGATAATGTCCTATTTTTGTTTATTTTATCATTAATTTTTCTTATTTTTTATAATAATGGAAGAAAATATAAATACCTTCTTTTGGTTTTTCCTTTTTTTTTACCTTGAACCAAATATGACATATATATAAAATAGTATTTATATCTAAGCGAGTGAAAATGTAGTATCTTAGGTACGTTACACGCATACGACTAGGAATAATAATTTAGGAGAGGAAATTGAAATGGCGTGGATCCCTTTCCGGATTGAGGCATAAATTTTAGTCTAAACGTTTATTATAGGAATTTCCCAATAATTTTTGTAACGGATGTTCCTCAGATTCAATAGATATCCCAAAGCGTACACTACTCATATATATATATATATATAAATATGGATCATTTTTCCTTAACACATCTCTTGAATTTTTATTAAAAGTTGGCAAACATCATTTTATACCAGTGGGGACAAAAAAAAAAACTATTGGCGGAAAATTCGAGTAGCTATGTATGTTTTTGGGGTCATTAAAACCGAATCTGAAGTCCATTTTACCCCGTTATTTTTTTACTTTTGAGCTGCACAGACCGCTAAAATAGTTTACAGAAAAAAACCTGAACTCAAAGTGAGTATGGAAAGCATACTCAAATTGATACTCATCTGAAATGAAACTGGTTGCCTCATTTCAAATTCTAAGATAAAAGTATCAAAATGAAACAGGTAAAATTCATTTTGAGAATAAGAAATAATAATAAATAAATAATAATAAATAAATAATAATTCGGACCTGGATTGGAAAAATGACAAATAATTAGAATTGAAATTACAGATAAACTCGAAAAACGTATATTTACAAAAAAAAAAACGGAAAACATAACATATATTACATATTTACATTAACGAAAGAAATGCAACGAAATTTAACGTAAACGATCGATAAAAAGTTACGGAAAAGAAGCTAAAATGATCAAAATAGAGAAAACGTTACACATTGTTTTTTACGCTAAAAGTTTGGTAGCGACGCTGACGTTTTACGCATGATGAAACCATTTCATGCAGTAAAACTGCTCATGAGGTAAAACCTCTTCGTCTGTGGTAAAACCACTTATTGCATCCATTTGGGCTTGAAGAAAAACTACTTTGAGGTAAGACCTCTTGCCCGTGGTAAGACCACTTCGGAAGGCGTGTCCTACTACAATAAGACCTCTTCGAGGAATAACGATTACTGCTGCTTGCGCGACTTTTAAACACGATCAGTTTGATGGAACGCATGCGCGGGATTTCGGTGGGGACCGCTACTGCAGCGCGCGTATTGTGAATGGATACTAAATACGTTTTATTGCTTCGTCGGTAACGTAATTATCGACCTCCGATAAATTTACAAATTAAATATATATTTTTCAAACTTTCGTCACAAAATAATCTTTCTGGTATTGTTGAAATAAAAGAAAAACAATTTTAAAACAAAATTACTCTGCAAATGATTTCAACCTACAAATCTAAATTTCCATCAACCAGTGTCATTTTGAGTAACATGAAGTTTGTCTCATACTCATTTTGATACCCAACTGAAAATGAGTTGCCACAAAAATGAGTCCAAGTTTTTTCTGTATTTAAAGGTTAAACCTTAAAAAAAAATAAAAATGCTTTGCCTTAACTACTAGGGCAGAATTTCTTTTTTTTATGTTACTGTAAAGACTTTTTGAGGTTATGTCAAAAATTTGATCTGATAGGATAAGATAGACTTTAGATTCGGTTTCAGCAACTCTAAAAATACATTCATGTTCTGACCCTCAGATTAGAAAAAAAAAATGTTTGTTTAACTGTATTATAATTTATTTATATAATTTGCTTTAAAATTTATCCAATTTTGGTAATTTCCCACTGGAAAAGAAGACCTAAAAAAATTACAAATAGCAAAAGAAAAAAGAAAAAAAAACGAAAGAAAAGTGTTAAAACAAAAATATGAGAACGATACGCAGACGAACATTCTAACTGGCTATGATATATCCTCTATATTTATATAGTGCTTTTAGCGGATCAGTGCTTTTAAAACTGCCCTTCACTTCACTTTACATGTCTTTTACCAATCTAAAAGCATTAGAAAAAATATGCACTCTCGAGGTCGTTATGATATATGTATAAATATGTATACTACCACGAAACTTAAGCATGATTTATTATTAAGAACTCACAAATTTCCATAAAAATGTTGTATACGAATTTTCAAGTGGTTCTTTAAAAACTCGACGATTATTATTTGCTTAAATGCTACACGAGAAAATAGTTTCATTAATAAATCAATCATTTCACATAATAAGAAAAATTTTATATTTTTCAAAAATATATTCATTATTTTCTTTACTTTTATTTTTCTGAATATGAAAAGAAAGAAACGTTTAATTAATTCAAATAATCAGTTACTTGACTATTTATATAAATAATAATTTAATTATTGTAATTAATTATTATTATTGTTATTAGTATTATATTATTATTAATATTATTATTATAGTTACTAATCTTTTTGAATATTTATACAAATAAAAATTTCCTTAGTTCAAGTAAATATAAATTTGGTTCAAATAAATTTTATTTGTCTCAAATAAACGCAAATATTTCTCTGGATGAAAAATATATATAAATCATTAATTTTTAGTTTGCTTTTTATTATACGGATATTTACAGATATTTATTTATTTTCTTTTTCCTGAATGGATTGGTTTTTTTATATATAAAAATGCACCAAGAGAATGGAAAATCTCAGGTTTTTTTTGGGGGGGAGGGGAAATCTCACAGAAATGAAAAAAATCACATTATTGCTTTTATTTTTAGTTTTTATATTCACAAACAAACCTTTCCTTTAAAATTTTTTTTAGTAAATAAAAAATCAGAGGCATCTATTAAAATATTTTTAAAAAATAATTATTTTAGTATAAAAAAAATGCAAGTATCTTATTTTTTGCCTTTTCTACTTTCTATATACTAAAAATGCTTAAAAAAATTTAATAAAAAAATGTTGTTATACCAATTTTTATTAAAATAAAATAGTTTATTAATGAATTTCAAAAAAAAAATGCATTTTTAATAGTAGAAGAAAAAAAAATTGACATTTTACTAGAAATTATAGCAATATTTAATTTTTATATTATTTTTATTATTATTTATTATTATGATTATTATTATGGTTATTATTATTTTATTATTATTATTATTACTATTATTATTACATTTATTTGCTGTGAGTTGAAGTTGATAAACAGAAAATATATTATAATCGTTAAAAGACACACATGAATGGAAATTGAAAAGCACATACCCGGCACGATAATACAATAAAAAATCTGTTTTTTTTTATAGAAAATAGTTTACGAAAAAAGTACACAGGAAAATATATTTTTCACATAAAAAAAAATCTAGGTACTCTCACAAAATTGAAAAAAAATTATTAAAGAAACGCATAATATGTATGTTTATATAGTACATAAAACAAAAAGTGTGCAATTTCATTTTGTGATAAAAATGTATATGATATTAAATTCATGCTTTCATCAATTTCATTATTTTGCCAACCGCTCAATTATAATTTTCTAGCAGGTTTTCTAGTACATTTTTATAAAAATTACACTTTCCTGTGAACTTAATTATGTAAAATGCATTTGCTGTCGCAAATCATCACGATAAAAACGATATTCTTAAATTAAGAATATATTTTTAAATTATCTTATTGCTATCAAAATAATAATAATAATTATTATTATTATTTTATTAAAATTATTTTTATCCTCATTATTATTTTAATATTTAAAATAAATAATTATTTTTCTCATTTTTTTTGCATTCTCATTATTCATAAAAAAAATAAATTTTTTCATTTTTAAATTGAAAAGTGAAATTAATTTTTTTTTATTTATAAATTTCTAATATCGTTTTTACGTGATGCGATATTATAATATGACTGAAAGTGAAATGATGCGTGCGAGTTATGAATGTATTTAATATATATATATATATATATATATATTTATTTATTTATTTATTATAAAAGAATTGAATAAATTAAATATTAAAATAAAATAATATAGTAGGTATACATTTATATGGAATGTAGAATTTTAAATTTATTTCATTTTATACATAAACTTTAAATATTTTCGTAAAAAAAATTTTAAACATTTGTTACTTAATTTTATTATTTAATTTATAGATAAATATTTTAATTTCAAAATATACATTTTTCAAAAAAAAATTTTTTTTGTTTTGTTAATAATAATAAATATAAAATAAAAATAAAATTCATTTAATTTCTAAAGTGAAAATAATTTCTTATTTAAAGATTTATAATAATGACGAAGTAAAATTTACTCTAAAATTGAGAATATATTTTCGTTTCCTTTTACTTTTAATTTATTTCAATGTAATTTATCTAATTAAATGTAGTATATTTTCTGTCTTCTTCAAATAAGATTATATTCTCAACTTAAAATTATATATTTGATACATTAAAAATATACCTTGGAAAAAAATATTTATCTGAAACAGCGAAAGATTTCACTAGAATAGCGAAAGATTTTACTGATACAAGTAAAACTTTTGTTACTATAGTGAAACGTTTCACTGTTCTAGGTAAATATTTTTTTCCGTGTATATTAATTTCATATATTAATAAATATTTTAACATACAAATTAGAATATATATATATATATATACATTCTTATTTTTAAAGTATTAAATATATTGAATTTTAAAACAAAATTACATAAAAAAAAATAATAGCCAAAGATTTATTCTTAATTTGAGAAAATTTTTCTTCAATATATAATTTATATAAAAATTCTTAGAAATTTTAAATCATTAATTAATATTAAAAATATTAAAAAAAGAACTGTCAGTTAATTTTTTTCTCTTTTAAATGAATGATGTGTGTTTATCTTTAGTAAGTGGAATGTCAAGAGGTATAAGATGATAAATTAGGGGTTGAAATTGCATGACAGAAATGGGTTAATAACAGAAAAATGATATGCTCCCTGAAGAATTATTAGATTGTTAACAATATAATATAATAATTATAAATAATTATATTCTACTATATATATAAGATTTGTTATTAATATACAAATATTTTTTTTTCTAACTATGTCATCTGTAGAAGATGCACGTATACAAGAAAACACTTCAAGCAATGATTTACCCGATTTCGTCAACGACTCCTCACAACTTTGTCACTTGGACTGCCACTTCTCCAACCTATTGTTACGAGTGTGAAGGATTGCTTTGGGGCATTGCGAGACAAGGCGTGAGATGTATGGAATGTGGTGTCAAATGTCACGAAAAGTGCAAGGATCTTCTCAATGCTGACTGCCTTCAAAGTGAGTACAATTTTCTATACTACATATTTCTTTCTTTTCTTTTTTGTTTGTCTTTTTTATATAGAAAAAACGGTAATATATTCTAAATTTGAGAATATATAATTCTGCGCATATTATTTAAGATTATAATTCGTTAATTTTATTCTTATAAAATTAATAGAACAATATTTTTGAAAACAGAAAAAAAAATTTCAAATTAAATATATTCTTCATTTAAGAAGAATATTCTTATTTTGAGAATATTATTTATTTATTTAACAAAGTAAATAAGATGACAAAAATAAAAATGCCCTTTTAATTATTATTATTATTATTTTGAGAATAATATTCTTGTTTGGAGAGTATTATTCTTATTTTAAGAATATTATTCCTATTTGAGAATATTACTTTTATTTTGAGAATATTGTTCGTATTTATAGAGTATTATTCTTATTTTCAAAATACCATTCTTTTTGGGAGAATATTATTCTTATTTTGAGAATATTATTCTTATTAGAGAATAATATTTTTTTTTTGAGAATATTGTTCCTATTTGGAAAGTAGTACTCTTATTTTGAGAATATTGTTCTTATTTGGAAAGTATTATTCTTAATTTAACAATATTATTATTATTTGGAGAGTGCGTTATTATTTTGAAAATATTATTATTATTATTCGGATAATATTATTCTTATTTTGAGAATACTATTCTAATCTGAGAAGTATTACTCTTATTTTGACAATATTATGAATATTTTGAAAATATAATTCTTTTTTTAAGAACATTATTCTAATTTGAAGAGCATTATTCTTATTTTAAGAATATTATTTTTATTTTGAAATTTATTATATTATAATACTGTAATAATAAGCTGCATATATAATATTATGTTCTTAAACAAGAGTTAAGTTTGTATTTTTAAATTAGATTAGGAATCATATTTTTGATATATTTTATTTTCATACTAATTTTAAGAATATAATATTCTCAAAATAAGAAACAATTCTTAAATTGAAAAATATTCTTCTCTCGAAAATATTATTTTAATATTTAGTACTATTTTTTTAGTACTATATTTAGTAGTACTCAAAGCAAGAAGAAAAATTCAAAGATATTCGTCTTTTGCAAATGTTATTCTTTATTTGAAACTATTATTCATATCTTGAGAATAATTTTTCTATTTTTAGAAAATTTTTCTTATTTTGAAAAATTTTTTCTTATTTTAAGAATATTATATATTATTTTATTTTTCTCATTTTGCAAATATTTTATTCTAAATATGAGAATAAAACGCATTGTTTTGTATCCTTCACTAGAAGCAAAAATTATATTCACTATATTTAGATACTTGTACTTTTCTCTTTGTAGACAAAAACATTTCCTCTCAAATTGAGAGGAAAGTTTATTTAAAATATTTTCTTCAAATATTTCAAAAATTGTATTTTTTATTAATTAGTTTTATATATAAAAAGAGCTTTGTTTATAAACATTAAATTTCTATCTTTATTTCCTCTTACTACTAAACAAATACTTTTACACGAAGAGGAAAGCGCCAATAACGACTTCTTTTTTCTCATTCTTTCTATCAAAATAATAATAATAATAAAATCTACTTTGAAAGAAAATATTTTTACTCAAAGGGAATAACGTGAAATACTAATATAAAGTGCAAAATTTTCCTCTTAATATGAGATTACTGTTTTCATAGTATTTTTTGTCAATATTTTTTCAATATCTTTCTTGGAGCTTAAAAAAAACCCTTTAACGTTGAGTCGTTAATAACATTTTATCATTCATTGGATTATTCTGAAAGCTCGCACTGAATTATTTAGATTTTTTTTTTTTTTTTTTATAAAAATCCATTTTTTGCGCGATTTTATTTATTTTTTTTTTCATTTTAATAATGTCTGGAAGTAAATTTTCATGTTGGATGAGTTACCTTCTATTATGAGAACATCGAAAAGCGACGAAGCGAACATAATGTAATCTTCTTAACGGGAGAAAGCCACGAATTTTGGCACAGACGAATGCAGAGAGAACCGACCAACGTATTTTGCGGCAAAAACTTTAGCTTTGCACTCGCGTTTAATTAAATACGCAAAATTGCATGCCACCTGAGTTTAGAAATTGATTAATAGAGTCATATATAAACAGTGGTAAAATTGAAATAAAAAAATGTTAATCATATATAATTGTAACTAATTAATAATTTTCTCCACAAAAAACAGAAATTTATCAAAATTTAGTATATAGCATAGTCTTAAAAGCAGAATATTCTAATTTTGAGAATATTATATGTTTTTAAGTATTTACAGTAGTATTTTGAAAAAATATATCAAAAGAAAATTTTGTCACCAATATTCTTATTTTAAGAGTATTATGAATATATATTTTGTATATTCTATTCTCAATTTGAGAATATATTTTAAATTTTAGAATATTTATTCTTATTTTAAGAATGAAATAGACTACACTGAGAAAAATAATATCGTAATAATAAGAAAATAATTTAGTTAAGCATTTTTAGTTGGCCTTACTAAAGTATGGTTGGCACAACAGAAAAGAAAGTGGCAATCAATCGAAAAATTTAGTTTGCTCTACCAAAAAATATTTTTGAAGGTTTCATGTCTACGAACTAAACAGTTTGGTTCTCCGTACTAAATCGCTGGCACGCAGAATTGCGCACGCGCTGTTCTCGAAAATGTGGCGTCGGTCGTAGGGCCTAGTCAGTCGTGGACCTCTTCCGCGTTATGCTTATCCGATCATTTATGTCATGTGTTTTTATTGTTCGGCTGGTCTATTATCGTAGCAGTGTCATTAAAGTTTTATAAATATTTATTTTTTAAAAGTGTACTGAAAGTGTTTCTTTTATTTCGAAAGAATGGCTGACGAAGTGACAAAACGTTTGCTAAGAGAATGTATCAACTTTTGAAAACTTGCTCCTCAATTTTATGCGATATCATTTTGAGATATTTCATGAAACGCGCGTAGTGTGTACTTACGGGAAGATAAATTATTTTTGTAATGTCTAAGCATAATGAATTTAATAAAGTTATATTATTAATCTCATCTCTCTTGAATTAAAATACCTTATTTTTTATACAAAATCGTAAAAATGACCAAATAAACTATTTTATATAAAATAAATTACTTAGTTATTTCTACAAAAAAATTTTTTTTAATCAACGAAAACAGTAAGTTGAAATAACTAAATTTTATTTACGTCAACAGAACATTTTTTTTCATTCTAATAAATGTATTTATTACGTAGACTAAATTATTTGGTTACACCTACTAAATAATTCAATTGAGCGAAATTTAACGGTTGGACAAAAAAATTTAGTACTCCCAACCAAACGGGTTAGTTGCACATATATCAAATAAAAAATTTGGTAGGGACAACCAAACTTTGATACATGATACCAAACAGTTTTCTCAGTGTAATATCCTCAATTTAAGAATATATTTTTTTTAATAGCGTTATATGTAGCAGAAAAATTTGATTTTATATAAGAAAAAATGGACATTTAGAAAATCACATTCTCTTAACTAAAAACTACTTTTGATCAGATTAGTGTTTGAAAATTGAATTGCAATAAAGAAGTTTTCATCTACTCTATGATAAAGTGCCCTCGGCATTAATTATCAATGATAATAGTTTCGGATAACAACTTTAGGAGGAACTTGACATGTTAATCGAAGCACTTCATGCACTCAAGAAAACCTAATCTTATATTAAGAGGAATTATTACCCTTTTCTTATATCCTATCAATTTATACCCTCTCCAAATAAATAGAAATATTTATATATTTTATTATATTTCTTTACTAAAAGCTTAGATTTACAGAAATTGAATAATATAATACAATAATACAATAATACAAAAGTACATAATAATTTTCATTTACTTCTGAAATAAAATTAATTTTTTTTTCCAAATGTGACCTTAATCTGATAAAATTTTCTTAAAAGCATTTTATTAAATATACTAAAGATTATTTATATTTATCGGATTAAAATAACGTACTTGAATTTTACATATTTTTAAGTGAAAAAATTTAAAAAAAATTATTTACATTATTTTTTTATTTTGTGCGTATTTTTTTGCATTCATTTTATTTTTTTCCATTTTTAGAATTGAGCCTCGACTAATACAAATGTATGTTTTCTGGAAAAAAACAGAAAAAAATCATAAGAAACTTTTTATTACAAAAAACTGCTAACGAATAAAAAAGAAGAAAAAAAAATGATGAAAATAAAATGAAAATGTAATGTCGAAAAATGAGGACTCAACTTCCTTAAGTATTATGTTCCTTTTAATCTTTTCAGCAATTGAAACTTTTACGCTTTTTTTAAAAATAAACTTTTTCCATTTGTTTTGAACAAAATACGCAAATTTAATAACATGAAAAAAATTATATTCAGAGTTGGATCATTAAAATTGAATGTAAAATATATACACAAAGCTAATTCAAAAAAAATATTGATCTCTCAAAAATTGAATGTTCAGTGGAGCCTCGATTATCCGAAGTATTTATTTTTTTTCCTTTTGCTTTGAAAAATTCGTTTTTTAGCGAAATTTGAATGATGAAATTTTTAAAATAAAAAATGAAAAAAAAAATAAAAATAAATTTTAAGATTCGGGAAGGCAACAAAAGTTCGGATAACAGAAGTTCGGATAAAATGTTTTACGGTTCGGATAACAGGGCTTCGGATAATTATTGAGGTTCCACTGTATTATACACGGAAAAAAAAGTTTACCTGGAACAGCGAAACGTTTCACTATAGTAGCAAAAGTTTTACTTGTTTCAGTTAAATCTTTCGCTATTTTAGGTAAATATTTTTTTCCGTGTAAACAAATTTCATTTGCCGATAAAATTTATTTATAGACCTGAAACGAATTAATTTAATAAATTTTTGATTTGATGTTAAAGATTAGCTTCTCGAAGAGAAAAGGTTTTACTAAAAATTTTTTTTTTTTTTTTTTTTTTGAAATCTCTATAAAGAGAAATTGCTGAAAAATTGCCTTTTTACTAGAAAGAAATATTCTACAGAATTTTTCACTAGAACTATAGTTCTATAGAATTATTCTTAGTAAAATTTTCTATTAAACTTTTCTAGCTCGTATAATTTTTTATTATTTATAAATATATATACGTCTTCTACATTATCTGTTATAAAACCATAAATTGTTTTTTCTTTTTAGGAGCTGCTGAGAAGAGTTCGAAACATGGAGCAGAAGATAAGGCGAACAGTATTATCACCGCCATGAAGGAGAGGATGAAGCAGAGAGAACGAGAGAAACCGGAAATCTTCGAGCTAATCCGGTATGTCTGTTTTAATACTTCCGTCAATTTCTCTCTTCTTTTTTCTTTTAACAAAGCTCTCAAATAATCTTAATAAGTTACTCAATACGAAAACCTATACATAATTCACGAAATTTCGTTTCATACTGATTTAAAGGATCCAAAAATTCACATTCTTTTTTTTTAATAAAAAAAATAGAATAGAAAAAATAGAATTTATTTCTATAAAATAATAAATATTACTCAAACATTTTAATTACATTAAAATATCAATTAGGAAAATATTTTACAAAACTAGTTAAAAACTAATATTCCATAATTATATTTTATCATGTAAAATTAATTATGTAGCTATATGTATAATTATTTCTTCGCATATAAAATTCTTGTTCGCAATAATCATAATGATAATAGTAATAACAATTTTTTTCTAATTTCTCAATAATAACTCAACTCAATAAATGTACTTCCTCGTTAAATAACATTATTGGCTCTTCTATATATTCATGCATCGTTAAAGTTGAAAATTAATTAATAGATAAATTTTGTCCGAAATTAAAACTGGGTCAAACCATTGTTGCCTACACTTGGATTTTCAACAGTTATATATATATATAGAGAGAGGTATTAATTTAAAAAGTTCATTGTTTGCAGCTGTTGAAATGGTCTAAAATTTACAGGATGACAACAAATTGTCATATTTTATTTTTATAACAATCTAATTATATTGTCATTTATTTCTCTTTAATTATATTGTAGCATTAAGTGAAATGCAAAGAAAGACATATGGAATAAATTAAAATTTTCGTTTAACTGAAATAAATATTTAACCAAACATTCATTATAGGTAAAAAAAATTTTTTCCCAAATTTTTAAAATCACTAAAATTACAATTCTAATGATAATAATTAAAATTATTAGATTTACAAATATCTGCAACAAACAGTTGAAAGAAAAGAAAGTTTGACGAAGTAAAATTTCGGCAAAATAAAAAAAAAATTCGGTTAACTGAAAAATTTGAAAAACTAAAAATTTGGTTAAATAACAAATTTGGAATCTTGGTTAAATTGAAAATTCTGCCAAATCAAATGGAAATTCGAACAATTAAAAATTTGCCTAAATAATAATTTGGCCGAAATAAAAATTTGGTTAAATAAGAATTTAGTAGTTTGGAAATTCGAATAATTAAAAAGTTTGGTTAAATAATAATTCGGTCAAATAAAAATTCAGTTAAATGGAATTTCTGTCATCTTGAAATTTAATTGTCAAAAAGCACTTTTGTTTTCGAAAAAATTTTATATTCATTG
This sequence comes from Leptopilina boulardi, assembly GCF_019393585.1. Lineage (NCBI taxonomy): Eukaryota > Metazoa > Arthropoda > Insecta > Hymenoptera > Figitidae > Leptopilina > Leptopilina boulardi. Next base: position 454,724 of record NW_026137726.1, read on the forward strand.
AAATTCTTAATTATAATTTAAAATTTATTGTTTCATAGCGCGTTGTAAAATAATGATCATAAATTTATAATTTATGCATAGAAATTTGTAATGTTGAATATTGTCGATTATATGGTACTTGTGTGAACTGTTGTAAATTTTACTTTTAACTCGCCAAAGCACTATTAATCGATTTTAATTCATTGTATACACACTCTCTCTCTGTCTATGTCTCTGTACATTTGGAAAATTATTCCAACAATTATAAATGTCGATGACTATGCAAATGGACATTTCGTATATAGTTAAACTAATGCCACCATCGCCCACTCGAGAGCCAACCTTCAATATACTGAAAATTGCTCTACATTAATTTTATTCCATCCTCATGTACACATTTTTTAAAATGTAATCTAAATAATGCTCGTTATATATACACTGAGAAAAAGGGATTTTGGTTTTTTCCAGCAAAACTTTGAGGCGCATTATTATCATTAATTAGAATTTTTAATTTAAACAATTTTTTGATAGAAATAATTATTTTTTAGACGAATTTTCATTTTTCAATTTGGCATTTGACAGAATTTCTTTTTTTATACGAATTTTTACTTAATAAAATTTTCAGGCACCGAATTTATGTTTTGCACAATTTTTCTTTTATAATCATTTTCTTAACGCATGATTTTTTAATTAAAAGAATTTTAATTTATTTATATATACATTTCTTCGCGGAATTTAAGCGAATTTTAATTTTACAGAATTCTTATTCAATCGAATTTTTAAATGAATGAAATTCCAATTCACCGAATTTTAATTTATCCGAATTTTTAATTGACAGAATTTTTAAGACGCCGAATTTTCATTTTGTCCGAAATTACAAATGACCGAAAAAACAATCAACAGAAAAATGTAGGCGCAATTTTTAAAATTAACCAATCACGATTTACTTAATAATTTCTAATTGGTCAATTTCAAAAATTACGCCTAAATTTTTCTGTCGATTGTTTGTTCGGCCATTTGTAATTTCGGACAAGTAAAAACTCGAGCGTTTTAAAAATTATATAAATTAGAGAATTCGAACAAATTAAAAAATTTGTCTAAAAAATAATTATTTCTATCAAAATTCTTTAAAATGAAATTTCTAATTAAAGATTTTTATGAGATAATCATGCGACCCAAAACATTTGGTTGGTATTTAAATCAAAATTTTACTGTTCTATCAACAAAATTTTGGTTGTTTAAATCAAACCTTTTTGTTTGTTTAAACCAAACACTTTTTTCAGTAATAAAGAATTGAAATTAATTTATTTCGAAATAAAAAAAGAGTCTTTTTTGGATCCTTAAAATTCAGTGTCATTATTTTGGTGTTGTTGTTGTTTTTTTCCTATTATTATTCAACATCGAAATAAGTTGTCCGAGGTCACGGGGTTGAGGGATATATAGGTATGGAGAGTGGAGAAATTTGGTACCGTGCCATCAACTAATCGACATCGTCGTTAACAAGTTGATCGACCAACTGCCGTTAATTACGAAAGGTTGTGTACCTAACGTGTCAACAGTATTTGACAAACTGAAATATGTCCATTCGCGCATAAGAATGAAAATTCCAACGACAAATTATAATAGACGAAAAAAAAAACAAATTTCGTTCAATTGATTAGTTTCGTTTGAATTCTAAAATAATAATTAAATTTTAGTAAACAAAATTTTGGTTTTGATCAATTTTTTGGTTTCATTAAATAATTTATCAGTGATGTCAATCAAATTCAAATATTTAGTATTTTAACCAAATATTTGGTTGATTCAAGTAAACTTTTTTTTCTGTGGATCGACTATATGTAATTTTATTTTTACTTCCAATTGTTAGTTCAAATTTTCATTTTAAAGAATTTTATTAGAAATAATTATTTTTCAGACGAATTTTCATAGGGTAAGTGCATCAATTACGGCGCGTTTATAAAAAATAACTATTATTACTATTATATTTAATATAAATGTTGCAAAATGATTTTAGAAAAATTATTTTAATCTTTTTTTGATACAATATTACTATAATAAAGATGCACATTTAAACAATTGTTAATTTCATTATTTGAGATCAAATTTTTTCCCCCGCCGTAATAGAAACATTTTTAAGATTTCCATTGGCTTCAATTACGGTAGGCAAAGTATCTTCAAAATACAGGTAATTTTGGTCACCGTAATTGTTACACCGTAACTGATACAAACGCGCCGTAATTAGTACATTTACCCTATTTCGAATTTATATTCAACAGAATTTCTTTTGAAACAAATTTTTACTTAACAAAATTCTTATGTATCGAATTTTTATTGTACAGAATTCTTAAAACGCCGAATTTTTATATGTCCGAAATTGCAAATGGCTGAACAAACAATCGACAGAAAAATTTCGGCGTGTTGTTTAAAAATTAACCAATCAAAAGATGTCAAGAAAATCGTGATTGGTGAATTTTAAAAATCGCGCCGAAATCGATTGTTTGTTCGGCCATTTGCAATTTTGGACAAATAAAAATTCGGTGCCTAAAAATTGTGTTAACTAAAAATTCTTTAAAAAAGAAATTCGGTTAAATAAACATTTATAATAATTAATATAAAATTGGTTGATTAACATCTTTTCAATAAATATATTCTCTTTTATGGAAGAATTATATTCTAATAAAATTTCACCTAAATTCCAAAAATTCACTAAACTAAAAATAATCTATCATTACAAAAAAAAAGAAATTCACCTTTTTAAAATTCGGTCAATTGGAAATTCGCGGAATTAATATCTTAATATAAAAATATTTTTTACTAACTTTTTTTTACATTCCATTTTCTAAATTTATCTAAAGATACGTTGCGCAAAATTTTTATTCCTGTTAATGAGCATCGCACATTATACATATTCTCTTTATATAATATGCGAATTTCTCTGGCGGCAGCGCCAAAAAAAAGCACGGCACATATTTTAAAAAGCCACCAGAAAGAAACCAAATGCAAAAAAAAAACACCTCGACCCCGTGTACCGGAAACATGTAAGAAAAAAAATATGTGTGACCTGAAAAAAAAATTATATAATCCAGTGGGCGAAAAAAAAATATATGTGTTTATAAGTCAGGTAATGAAAAAAATTTGGAAGACTTTATGTGAATCTCGTCGGAGTTTAGGTCCGTGTTTGGGGTTGACGAGAAGTCTCACAATGGTCACATGTCTTCAGTGAAGCAATCAGTCCTTGATGGTACGAGTAAATGGTCTGCGAAGATCGCCATTACAGGTTTGTCACATACAAAAAAAAAGAAACAAAAAATTCGTTGTGCGTTCTATAAATGCCTTATCAAAAATAATGGCGTTTATATTAAATATTCGTAAAATGTGTCTATATATATTTCGTTATTGTTTGAAGCTTTCTTCAGCGAGAATCAGAAAAATAATTGCTCAGCGGCTGTTACTGTTATCCATATTTATATATTATAAATACTATACACGTCACAATATTTATTAATTTATACATATATAAATATTTTTTTTTGTCAATGGCCTTTTTTGTGTTCGAGTGTATAAGGAAAGAAGAGAATTTTTTTTTTAATATCGAATCAGGATACAAAAAAAACATATATATGTGACGCTCCACGTGAGAAGGGACTTTACGTCAAAAAAATTTTTTAGGTTATGTTTGTGATTTTTTTCAGTAAAAATACTTACGCAGAATCAATACAAAATATTTATCTTTAAATCTCCATTACATTAAAAAAATTCGATAAAAACTAATTTTAATTTTACCTATAATTAAAAAGAAACTTTTTATTAAAGTAAAACTATCACTAAACATAACCTAAAATATTTTTGACTTAAGGTCCCTTCTCTAGTGAGACACAAATATTAATTTTTTTAAAAATTGGTTTTGCTATTATTTTGACTTTTGCTATTTAAATTTTTTATTCGTAAAGTGAGCAACTACAAAACTATAAAAATTACAAGAAAATTTCACCGAAAAATATTTTCCAATTTTTTGAAAAAATAATTTTTGTATCCTAATTCGTAACTAATTTTTTTTTAAAAACCAGCCTACTACAAAACTCTTCATGCATCCTGCCAATTTTCCCATTTGATATTTATTTCCTGGCTGTTAATATTGTGTATCTCGATGTTTCCAAACTGTTCCTTGATATATACCTGATATATTTATATATATATATATATTTATGTGATCGATTTGTTTGCATTTTGTATCTATAATATTGAAATTAGATGTTTTTTTCGTTTAAATGTTTAGTGTCTATACTTTTGTTAAAATTGAATTGAAAAATTTTTTAATAGAAAAAATATAAAAAATCTTATTAACGTTTTTTAATTAACTAAAAATAACTTTTATATATATATATACTGATGGCTTATGAAATATGAGAAAAGATTTTCAAAAATAAATTTACGTAAAATATAAAATGGTGGTCTAGAAAAATCTTACTAATGCTTTTAAGTGATAGAGACGGAAGGAAGAGTTTGAAAAACTTTTTAAATTACACTTATGTAATACATAACCCGTTCTTATATATCAGGAAACTACAACACTGGAAGAATGTATTTTTTTAAATTAAAATTACATCATTGGCATCTATTTAAAATTATTCCAATGGAATTTATTCTTAAATTTAGAATATTCTGTTAAATAGAAATTATATTAAATGAAAATTCGGCCAACTAGAAAATCTGTTTTATAAAATTTCGTCTAAATAAAAATTCATTTAATTATGAATTGAGTTATTAAAAATTTGTTAAATATAAAAATCCAATTCAATATAAATTCTATAAAATTCAATAACATAGAAATTAGAGCTTATTAATTTCAAAAACCCTTAAAAAGCTCAACAAATTCAGTGTGAAGAATATTTATGCCTCCCGTGAATGAATTCTCACTATTCAAATTTAAAGAGTATATATTAATAAATTTAGTATGCAAAATTAATTAATTTTACTTTTTTATAATTTTATTTTTTTTTATTAGTAATATTACATTCCGTGTTTAAGAATAAAGAGCGTGAAAATATTTTTTCTTTTTCAATTTGTTTAAACCAATAAGCAACGTTTACTCGATTCTCAGAATTTACTAATATAGGTATATGTATGTACATATTTCTTATAATATGCGTACGTACAATATGTATACTTATACCAAAAGTTATTTCACAATTTTCACATTTAAAATAATTTCTCCTTAATATAATACCTTCTCTTGAATAGTTCTAAATTATACCCAGCCAAAAGAGCTGTGAGTTTGCATTTATTATACATAGCTGAAAATGCAAATAACCCTTTTATGAATAAACGACTTTCATTTCACTTCGATCAATAAGTGAACCTTTCTCTCTAGAGAAATTATACACTATATACCCTCTTTCATGAAGCAATTCATGGATTCAAGTTGTTCTCTTATACTATATATATATATATATATATATATAGTCTAAATGTTTTCACAAAATCATTTTTCCTAATTAATTCTTTGCAATTGACTCTTTTAATCGCATCGTCATGTGCTCAATCAACGATGAAAAGATTTTTAATTATAATCATTAAAATTTTTAAATTACTTGACGAGATAAAAATAAAAGTTGTTAAAAATTGAGAAAAATGAAACTTTATACTTCTATTTTTCATCTCTTCATATACATTTAGTTCTGCACAATGTAAAAAAAAGTATTCTCAAATTGAAAGCAATCTTTCAAATTTCCTTTCCTTTTTTTCTTATTAATATTTTCTTGTTAAAAGAAAAAAAATTTCACAGAAAAAAACAATTATTTAACGTTCAACAGTTTAATATTTATATTCCTCTATATTTAAGATTATTCATTTATAAGAAGATTTTTTAATAGGCAAACGAATTTTGTAGTCTCCAATTGTTTTTAAATGTTTGCGACTTAGAAAACTTTTCTTAGATATAGAAAAAATAATTCTCTCAATTTGAGAGGAATTTTTTAATACCTAAAAAAGTTAAATAATTTCAAATATTTTGTTGCTTGAATTGACGGTTTCATGTAAAATAAATATTCATATCTGTATAATTATTATTTGATTCAATTAAACAATATTTTTTTGTACACATAAATGATTGATACAATTTTCGTTTGATTTAAACGAATATTATTTTGCTTAAGTAAATATTAATTTTACAATTGTCACGTATTCGATTATTTATTTATCTTTAAATTCAGAATAATATTCTTAAAATTAAAAAAAAAGCTTTGCATAAGGAATAGAGTCAGTTGGGGTAAATGGGGACAAAATCACTATTTTTCACAAATTATGTAAGTTTCTTCCTTTAAAAGGTAATATTTGCGGGGTTTTTTTTTAAGTTGCTATTTACATTCCCAGGATTAATTTTAAGCAGAAAAAAATTTATATAAGCTTTAAACGCATGAAACTGACTGTCCCCATTTACCCCGAGATTTAGAAAATTTACTAAAATTTAGGGTAAATGGGGACTGCATAGTTTCTAAGAAAGGTTTAAGGAAAAAGTTTCCTTAAGTATATTACTGTATTAAGGGATGAAAAAAACTTGAAAAAAATTTGTAATATGGCGGACGAACTTCAAAATTTTCTTATAAATTGATTAAATTTACTTGGTTTATGTCTTTTATTTATTTTGTTTTATTTCAGTATTTTATCTCGTATTTGAAAAAAACAGACTCAAAAATCATACAAAAATTTTTTCTTATTCCTTATGATTACCATAACAGAAATTCACTTGAATTTTTTATTTTTGTCAATTTGGTTAATAATAACAAGCAGTCCCCATTTACGCCGAGTTTTCAAATTCTTGGGGTAAATGAGGACAGCTTATTATTATTAACCAAAATTGACAAAAATCAAAAATTCAAGTGAATTTCTGTTATGGAAATCATAAGGAATAAGAAAAAATTTTTGTATGATTTTTAAGTCTGTTTTCTTTGAAATACTAGACAAAATACTGAAACACTTTGAATTTAATTTTTAAGTTTTTATGCATTGAGCGATAACTTTTTTTTATCTTGCTGCCAATTGTCAAGATAAAAGCTTGGCAATATTCAGAATCTCTTGTAGGGGATCTGAGGTTAAAATCATGACGTTGAATTTACTTTTAAAACTGTAAATTAAGCTCCAACACCTCTCTTGTCCCCATTTATCCCAACTGACCCTATAAAGTATTCTAAAATAGATGACATAAGAATATATTCTAAATTTCAGAATATTTTTTTTCTATACCGAAAAAAAATATTCAAATTATCCATTTTTATACTAAAAATTTCAATTTGAGAATATTTTCTTTTGGTATAGTAAGTTTTCTTTTGTGCGGAGAGTTAATTTTACAAATAGAAGTATAAAAAATACAGAAACAAAATAATAAAATTCCCTCTTTTTGTATTTTATTGATTTTTGACTTAAGAAAAAAAAAATAACCATAATTCGAAAACATGATGATCATTTTTACTATTATTGATATTTTATGAATGATTGGGTTAGTCCTACATCTCACGGATGGAGAATTGAATTGAAAGTCCATTAAGGTCACGTGACAAGTTGTTGTGGCTTATGTGTAGTGTGCCCATTGTCAAAGGTAAACGGCTACAGCAGGATGTAAGCGAGATTGGCCATCCTGCAGAAAGCAATCTGCCAACCACCTGTAATCTATGGTGGTTCTATCATCACCTTTGCCTCATATCCATCGGCTTGCCTTGCTTGAATTTACTGCGAAAATGGAACAAGAAATGTCTAGATATATATATATACATCTAGGTGAATCGATTCTCCATTATCATATATGTATATATATGTATACAATATGTGTGTATGTATTCTTGTCTTCGAAGCAATCCCTAGATTTTATCTGCTATGATTCCACCTGTGGCACTTTTCTCAAGAAAACTCACATTTCATTTGAAAATTCTCGTTTTAAATCAAAATTTCAAGCGAGTAAACATTTCAGTAAGCTGTTGCGCGCATATAATTCTCGCTAAACTTTACGAGAGCGAAACATACTTTTTTTTTTGTTTTTCATTAATTATTCATGTTTTGTGAATAATAGACATGAAAATTAGATGTATTTTTATAGTTAGTTTTCTTGTTTCTTGGACTTTTAATCAATTTTTTAAATAATCAATTAGAAATTTAGATATTGATTATTTATTATTATTATTTTTTTATACATTTTCCCACTACCCATGCATTTTATTCTTAAAGTTAGAATTTTTTAAAATAAGAAAGAAAATTTAAATTAAGAAATAGTTATGAAAATAAATTTTTTCTTAATTTAAATAGTTTTAAATTTTTTTTTACCATTTTGCTTTATTGAATGCAAGTTATAAAAGAAAACATATAAAGAACACTTCGCGCATCTAACTCAAAGGCTATTTGACTGAGTTCTCTATTCCATCAACGCATTTTGGAACGTCAAAAGAGCTTTGAAAGATCCAAAAGTAATTGCAACATGCCTGAGGAAAGTTTAAAGATACGAAGCAGAAAAATAGCAAGGTGTTTTGTCTTTTTAAAAGGGGGTTAAGAAGTTCTCAACTTTCTTGTAGAGCAGTTACAACTCTCAAATTAGGAAAAATTTTTTTTTAAAAAAAAGAAAAAAAATTTCCTTATTACTTGAACAAACGAACCAGAATACATAATTGAAGGTTAAGAGTATAACAAAAAAATTAATAAACTATAAAAAATTTTTTCTCTAAATTTTAAAATTAAAGTTTTTAAGTTTAATTTATTATTAATAACAAAAGAAAATACACTTTTATCGAAAACGATATTCTAATTCTAAGAATGTTAATTTGACCTAAATTTTGAGGTTATGTTCGTTTCTTGGTCAGGGGAATTTGAGGTTATACTTTTCGGATACTCTTGAACCCAGCATTAATCCTCGGGACTAGCGGCTATATTAACAGTTAAAATTTATAAAAATTTTGAGGATATATGTTCATATGTTGGTTAAAGAAGGGTATTCCTCCAAAATTTGAGCTGAATTTTAAGGTTAAGTTCGTTTGTTAATTGGATGGGATATTTCCCGACAAAATTTAAGGTTATGTTTGTTTCTTGGTTAGGGGGGCAATTTCTTAATAAAATTTGACCTAAATTTGAAGTTATGTCTGTCGGAAATAGCTTCGAACTCAGCGGCAATCCTGGGGATTTGCGGCTTTATTCAGAGTCTTGAACCAGCGGCGGCAGCGATATATTTTTGTAATATAGGCACATTATATTATATCATATTATATTATAAAATAATATAAAAATATTATTGCACGAATAGGTTTTCCGACCATAACCTTAAATAAATAAGTCAATGTTTTCATTTTAAATTAAGAATTTTTTTTTTAGAGAAGAAGTTTTAAAATGCAATTTAAGTTACTTAAACTTAGAGAAGAAATTTTTTACAAAAACTGTTACCCCAGAAATAATGTCATGACATTTCAAAGTTGTGTTTTATTGGAAAAAGATAATTAGCATTACGACGATGGAAAAGGAAGTAAGTTTTTAAAATTTCATAAACTGAAATCGTATAGACTTTTTAATAATTCAAAAAAAAAAGAAAAATAGGAAAAAAATAAACTCGTACGATCGATAACAACACAGTCTGGCAGAAAACTTGGAGCGAGACTCTTTTTTTCTCAGGAGAAAAAACTATTATTCGTTCAGACAGGGCAGTAGGTGTAAGCAGTCTTGGCGGTGGGCCACCAAGTCAATGCAACAAGTTCTCTTTATTCTATAGTTTCACTGAGCCTAGCGACGACATATCGATGTTAATTTTCGTAATCGTTCTTTACGAACAGGTGGTTTGTCGTGTTCTAAATTTACCTTCTTTTCTACACCCCTTCCACCCCCTATCAAAAAAATAGGAAACAACTCAATCTCAAAATATATTTTATTTTTAAATTTATTAGTAAAAATATTTTCACCTCTAGAGACGTTCATGCATATATATATATTTTTTTTTGGTTAAATTGCTTTTACCAACAAACTTTCAAATAAATTATAAAGTTGTCCATAGGGAATTTTGTATATATATAATGCAACTTTTGTTGCCAAAATGTGATGATGATGTTCTTATAATATGAAACTCATCGTCCAGGGAGTTGAAACTTATTGAAAATGAAATTATAGTTATTTAATAAATGACGGGATAGCACGATTTTGAATTCATTGAAAAATAATTATAATCTAAATTTAAAAATAATATTCATATTATAACGTTGAATTTAATTTATTATTGATTTTTATTTTAAATTATTTATTATTATATTTTCAAGGCAATGAACGTTATCTACACTTTTCAATTATTAATTTTGCCAAGACGCCAAGTTGTTTTATGGAAAATAACTAAACCTAAAAAAATAGTTAAATAATCCGACAAGTAAATTTTATACCTAATTCTAATTAGGAAAAACTAAAACCAGTTCAGGAATTCCATTGTTAATTAACAGCAACAATAGACAATAAACACTATTAATTAGACGAAATTTATAACAATAACACTATTTATTAATATTCACTTCTAATTTTAGAAAAAGTTAAATAATGACAGAAGGCAGAAAGACAAGATTTATATTTTATTTATTCAATTATACTTTAATAATAATGAGATCGATTCTGAAGAAAACGACTCCTAATTAATTTATTGGGACTCACTATCCATTTGACGACGACAATGACTCCTCGTCTAATTTTTATGATTTTAAATTTTAATTATTTTACACGAAATAGAATAGAACACAACTTGACTCTACGAACACCAGAATGAAAATGAGAGTAAAATGGCTGACAAGTCAACATCGAAAGCGTCTCTAAACAGCGGCCTCTCTTCTCGGTGTCATTAAGATCAATTAATATTCAATAATATAATATCCGCGACCGATAATCAATACGCAGTCGTCGGTAACGCAGATCCCTGCACTTTCTGGTGTTCTTGAATATTTGAAACTCTTATCCAAATATATACACCAGGAAGCTCTTCCTCTTCCGTCCTCAATGTTTTTGTGATCCGGCGAGAATCCTCAGTGTCTCGCGAGAGTTTTCATAACAGAACGAAAGCACAAATCAGAATCGAATTTATTTATTACAAGTCGATTATTAATCTGACGACTTTGGCAAGTTGGTTTGTTAATACGTGAATTTATTTATTTTAACAAAATGAAGTGAGTATCAAAAGAAAACAATTTTTATAATTTATAACATTTTACAGCCATTATGGCTGGATTCTCACACTGGTGTTGTTTATTTACAAAATTTGTTTAAAAATATTTTCTTAAAGTCAAAACAAAATATTCTTAATTTAAGAAGTTTTTTTAAAAGAAATTTATTGTATACTAACATCAAAAGTATAATACATACTTGCAGTTTTATTTTCAACATCGATGAAAGGATCAATTATTCTTCTTTTAAAATAATATTCTAATTATACTTCTTTTCAGAATATTTCCATTATTCTATTTTTAAGTATATATTATACTCTAATTATACTTCATTTAAGAATATTGTTTACTTATTATTTTTGTTTAAAGTATATTATATTTTAATTATTTTTTTTAAGAATATTATTTGGTACATATGTGACCTGGACAGTTAAAAGGGACCTTTTGTCAGAAAAAATTAATTTTTTATTGATTGGTGATTCTGATAGAAAAAAGTTTTCTCTATCAGAAACACCAATCAATAAAAAATCAATTTTTTCGGACAAAAGGTCCCTTTTAACTGTCCAGGTCACATATTATTCTTCTTTTGAGTAAATTATATTCTAACTGTAAGAATAAAAATATTATAACATATATTAAACATATGCTAAGATATTCTTAAATTTAGAGTATTGTTTTTTTCTATTTAAATAGGAGCCAATAGATGTATTCTTAAATTGATAATTTCAGTCTTTCAGTGTAAAATTGAACTGTTGAAAATTTTTCTCCTTACCTATAAGGAATTAAAGTACAAAATTTATTACTATTTTTTTATCGTCTTCTATGACCACGTTACTATAAAAAGCATCATATATATGAAAAATTTAATCTCCTACAATTAGAATCTGTAAATTTGCAAATAATTTGAAAAACAATTAAAATCATCACAACAAAACGGTTTTTGCGCCAATGAAAACGTAACATTTACAATTTTTTATAGATAATATAAATTTCACATATTTATTTTATTATAATATTTTTCTTTTATAAAGTAATACAAAAATCCCATTAAAAATTCTCTTCAATAATTTTCCTCATCCTCTTTGCCTGACACCAAAATCCTTTTATTATAAGGTGCGTATATGTTCGATGGAGGCTGCAATATACAATATGTAAATCAATGGGCAATTAAACGTCTAGAATTTAAATATACTATATATATATGATGTACGCATGGCACGTTTTTTTTTTGTTAATCGTCTCCTCAGAATCCTCGTATTTTATTAAAACGAAAAAGGAACACGACTTTCATCTTAAAATCCAAGGGAATAAAATCTAATTTTAAGATAAATAAAAAATATATATATTTATATATATATATGTTTATAATAAATGGTGAAAAAAATGTTCCAGAGGATACTGAGGTGATGGTGTCATTGTCTTCTTTTCAGCACTACGTTTACAGTCGACCCGGACACTCACATTGACAGCCTCGACCAGGCCGAACAGATGGTCCTTGAGGGTACAAGCAAGTGGTCCTGCAAAATCGCTATCACAGGTGACATATATACTCTCTCAAAAAAAAAAATAAATAAAAAAAATCACACTTAATCTTTCTCACAATTATTATAAATACACAATATATATAAATACTCAAAGTGACACTCAACTTTTTTAATATTTAAACGCACGCACTCACCAGGGAATGTTTTCAATTAAAAAGCAAAATAAAATAATTTCTTTTCAAAAATATATTTCTTTGCTCGATATCAATTTATAGAATAAACTTCACATTATTGAATCATTTATTTTTATAGTCTTGCATAGAGAAAAACTCAAAAAGAAAGTTATAGGTTATGTTCTAGATTGTAATTTTTTGGTAGTACTGCAAATTAGACCAAATATTACGGTAAATTACACTTGGGAAATATAAATATGTTTCTTGTGTAAAAAAATTTATTGAAAATATTAACAATTATTCTAGATGATTATGATTTTTCAACTCAAAAATTAGTTCTTAAATTTACCGCCATTATTTATAATTTTTTGTTACGCAATTGGTACATTTACTTGTTTAGTTTAGGAATGCCCTAACCTAAAAATTCTAGTATTTAATTTTTTTAAAATGGATTTTTGATATTCTGCTTCAGGAAGAAAAATTTTTTCCAATATAGAATTTGTAGAAAAAGAAAATAATTAACAATTCGTTAAAATTCATATTCAGGAACAACAATAATTAAAAAAATTTTTTAATTATCTGAAAGAATAATAAAAAGAACTTAAATACATATAACACAGTTATTTGTAATTTTTAAAGAAAAGGATAAAAAAAAATTGAATTTAGTAAATTACAAAAAGAATAATATAAAAATTGAAAAAAATATTAATTAAATATACAAACTAGTAATTAAAATACAAAAAAATAAGAAATTATGCAATATTTATAAATTTTTATAAAAATAATATCATTACATGCAGAGCATGATTTAAAGTGTGATAATAAATTACCACAGTATATGTCAGTTTCAAAAATATTACATTCTGTTTTATAATTACATTTTCTTTTAAAACGTTGAAAAGCAAAGAGTTGGAAATTTGGTAGAAGTTTATAATAATAATTCACATGCAAAGTATATATATATTTTTTTTTTAAAGTAATGAAATTTCAAAAATATTAACTTGCGGTTTTTGTAATTAAATTTTCTTTTCAAAGGTTGAAAATTGATGAAAAGCATAATAGTATCCCTTTAGGCATTATTCTATGTATAAAGGTATATACGCACAAAAACTAATTTTGATAATTTAGTTGACACATCATAAATTAGAATCAAATGACAATAATAAACCTTTGCATAAAAATTAAGAAAAAAGTGAACGATTAATAAAAGAAAACTGCAGTTCTTTTTATAGTTTTTAGAATCGCTGATTACGAATCTAAAGTCAGTTTTTCAAAATTCAAAATGGCGGATCCAATATGGCTGTCGAAAAAATTTTAAAATTGTTTGGACTTGCTTAAATCTTGGTCCACGGGGTTTTTAAAAAAAATTTCACGGATCTGGAGTATTGAATTTTTTTAATTATCAACATTGGTTTCGTAATCAGTGACTGCTAAAAGCACCCAGAAACAAAACTCAAGAAAATCTAATAAATATAAAAAATGATTCTCCGCTATTTTGAATTTTGAAAAACTGACATCGGTTTCGTATAATCAGCAACTCCGAAAATCCCCGAATTACTAGTTTCAAAGCATTTCGTACAATTTTTAAAAATATCCGCCATATTAGATCCGACAATATTTATTAATAAAAAATTAAAGAATTAATTTTTAGAGCAAATATTTATTTTAGAGAATTATATAGGTATTAGTATTTTAAATTATATAGAAAAATATGCTTTAGGGAAGCAAAGATATCTATCTTATTTTAAAAACTTTCCTCGAGTATTCAGTTAGGACCGTAGAGGCAAATGATTGCTGAACTATAATCACATCAAAATTCCATTGTATATGAAATCTCCGAAGTTACCAAAACTATTGCCACATAGTTGTAAATAGGACGCACTATATATTCAAATTATTGAATAATATTATTCTTGAATTTGACGCATATGTGCAAGTAGATTCTATAAACTTTTCAATAAAGTACATATACCTAGAGCCTGTTTTTGACTGATACTGAATAAATTTATAATCATCTTATATGGGAAACAGCTGAATATTATTTTAAATTTCTTAACCCTTTTTCTTTTTTGTTCAAAAAGAGTTTTAGAATATGCGCAAGGCTTTGACAAGTTTAATAATGGAAAATTTGTCTATTCTTTCTTTGATTCGGTCTTCATTTACATATATATATATATATATATATATATATATATATATATATATATATATATATAAAATGAAAATACTTACAATGAATGACATTTTACGTGCAATTTAATAAGCATTCTAAGAAACCCTTTCAAAAGCTTTATTATTTGTCATAAATAAGAAATCCGTCAAACAATCTGGAGCATATTTTTCACTGACATTTCTGCCCGGTACTTTATTTACAAATATAATTATATTTCTTGGGAACAATTAAATATAGTTTCAAAGTCCCTTTGTCACTCTTTTTAAAAAGATTTCAATATTGTGTACAGATATCAAAAATAATTATTAGGAATTATAAAATTTTTCTAAAAATAGGCGGCAATGGCTTTAGGTAAAAAATAATAATGGATTGATTCTCAAGCTTTCCCAGCAAACATTACAGAACTGTTAAAAATTTTTTGACATGTTCTGTAACTGGCTAAGAACCTGAGAGTCATTAGTTACGCAAAATGTCGTACCTACTCAGCAGATATATCAGATTCTGTAACAAATCTAAAAAGCCTTACAAATGTATTTGTATCAGTTCTAAAACTGTTTTATAACAACTATGAAATGGTATGTAACCATTATTGCAAGATTATTATATCACTGTTAACTCAAAAGTATCAAATTGCAACGAATTGATACCCAAAATGTGGATCAAATAAAAAAATTGATACAAATTTTGGTATCAATTTGATACTTTCATGAAAACTGTGTACCTAATAAATACATGCAAAACCTTTTTTATTCTTAAGCAGGAATCTGCTGCAAATTGAAGTCAAACGAGCTTTTACAAAAAAAATATTTTAAAACAATTTTTATAAAATCAGCAAACTAATTTTGAAGTATATTTACGTTACTACGAGTCACAAATGCAAAGAATTTAGGATAAATATCGTAAAATTAACGAGATATTGGCAAAAGACAATTGTTATACCGAGTGACTCACTAAAATTCATTTAAACTAAAATCATTATAAAATTATAATTATTTAAACGATTTTATGTGTATTAGCTATCTGTGAAACACACTATCACTAAGAATAACTAAAAGTAAAACCTTTATCAAAATACATTAAGAATTACAGATTCTATCCAAATTTGAAAAAACGAGAAAAATTTTGAAGAAACGTGATAATGATGCATTTGATTGAATATTATAAATAACTTTTTTTGAATTACGTAATATAATCAACAGTCTTTTATCTATGTTTTACTGTCACGGATGACATCAGATAAACAAATATTGCGTCAGAAATTAATTTATTTAAAGTTTTTGTGTAGCAGTTTTTAAATTTCGCGCCAAATTACGTTTAATTAAAAAAAATGCAATGTTACCTACCATGGTTCACGGAACTTTTGCTGAAATATTTATTTACTTCACTTTAAAAATCTTTTTAATATATTAATCTACGGTGAAGTCTCATTTAAAAAAATTTTACATTATTTTGGAGGTTTAATTTATCAAAAATTCATATTTCTAGGACTATATCTTTACTGCAAGTGTTCAAAAAAAAACTAAATTTATAGGTTTGGAGAGGATAACACCATAAAACACAATGTTAATTTAATTGCAAATATTTTCAAAACTAGACGGTGAAAATTCATTCATTCCATTTTAAAAAATTATTACGTAAAATTAATTAAACTTTATAACATATTTCAAAAGCATCAAAAAATCTTTACTTGTTGTTATGACATTAATAGAAATATTAAAACTTGATGTAATAGAAAAAGGAAACCCCTAAAGTAAACTATAACAACAATCTAAAATAAACATTTAGTTATAGAATTATTTTCATTTGTAGGTATAAATGTCATCCAGAACTGATCTGAAACAGAATTTTAGAACAGCTACATAACATTTTTCGGAATATTGTGTTACAAAAATGTTACAGAACTGTGTCGTACGCATAATATAGAACGGTTCTGTAATGGAACATTTATAGAATGTATTTGCTGGGATTGTTGTGTGTCAAGAAGAAAGCAAGATTTTATTTATTTATTTGACTAATTTAAACCCTTAATACTTTTCATATAAAATAATTATCACTAATATTTATAAAATTATATATATATATATTACAAAATTTCAATTAATCAACATTATATATAAGACACGCAATATGTGGCAAAATCAAAGAGAATATCACAATGCTCTATAAATGCAGAATACGCTGCATTAATCACGTTTACGTTGGCGTACATTATACGAGAAGACGAATAATGGAAGATGTTCGTTGAGTAGAAAGCTTTGATCTAGTGTTTCGAATATATATATACATATATATTATATATACATATAGTGAAGCGCGATCACGTCGTATTGAATCGATATAAAGAAGCTTTCTCAACAATCGCCTTGCACCTGATCCGGATTTCCGGTTGCACTAGTGCGAAACTTGCATGACACGAAAATCGAGAGACCTGGTGGTCGACATGTATGCGAAAGCGAGATCGATAGTTCAACGAACAAGGAGACCACCCTCTCTGTCCGCCCCTTTTTCCTACCATTTCCCCCCCCCCTTCCCATCAAGCCCAGATTCATCGGTTCGCGGCCCCACTCCCTATACAACCACCCTCCCCCCCTTCCCCTTAACCCAACTTTTCATGCCTTTGCTATATATACATATATACTTTTCTGGGAGTATGTCCGCGTCTTTTTTTTTCTTTTTTTAATCTTTGCAACCGTCACTTTACGACTTATATATATTTACGATTATATTCGTAAATAATTTTCTACCGTCCCGCAAAATTCTTCTTGTATATATTTTTTTTTTTGTTTGTTTTTTTTTTGCTCATATTTTCAATTAAATATTGAAATTGAATCTAGAGAGGATCATAACGGGGACGTATGACAATTTTTCAAATACTATTTTTCCCGGATTTTTCAATTGAAAAAAAAAATGTAACCGAATTTTCATTTAATCGATTTCGAATAAATAGACACGAAGGAGATTCAGTAAAATAGAAAAATTTTTGTTACTTAAAAATTTGTTTAAATGGCAATTTTGGCAAAATTTTAGTAAGTGCGTAAATTCAAATACAAATATAACGATTCGGTCGAAATTAATAATTTTGTATTATAAATATTAATTAATTATAAATTACATATTAATAAGTTACCAAATTTTATAAACACAGTAAAAAGAAAGTCTTATTTTAAGACAGAATATGTGTCTTATTTTAAGAGGCAACATTTTTAAGACAGCCCTTACTGAATTTAAGCAAAGGATTTACATGCAATTTAAATACATTATGGTTAGTACTGCTGCATTTAAGACTCATCTTAAAATAAGATTTACTTTTTACTGTAAAGTAGAATTTATATTGAATCGAATTTTCATATTTAACCCTTAACTGGCACCATGGGTCCAGTGGACCTGGGCATTTTTTCGAGCTCAAATTAATTGAATGTCTATAGCTTTTGAATATTTCTTATATTTTAATATATTAGTTGTTGTGGTAATTTTTTTCTTAATAATACATCAAGAGTATAACCTTAAATTTTTAAGTCATAATATTAAAATTTAAATAACTCATAAATTTTTAAGTGAAAACACGCAATTTTTCGTTTTTATTTTTCAGTTTTTTTTTTTTTTTTTTTTTGACTAAGTTAAAATAAATTAATCTCTGTAAAAATAATTACATTTTTAAAAAACCATCATAAGCTACCTCAGATTAAAATTTTGTACAAAAATATGCAATACCTGCTGTACAATACACATTTGAATACGTCGAGTCTAGCAGACCCGTTGTGCCATTTACGTTCGAACGTGGAATTGTGATAGTTAAGGGTTAAGAATTTTTATTTAATTGAATTCATATTTAAAGGAATTTTTATTTAGTCGAAACTGGTTTTCTATTTTACAGAATTTTTTATATAACCTAAAATTCAATTCACAGAATTTTCATTTGTTCGATTTTTCATTTGTCAGAATTTTAATTTGTTCAAAATTTCATTTAACATATTAGCCATTTTAATTAATTTTTATTAAGCTGAATTTCATTTCATAGAATTTTCTTTTAAATGAATTTTCATTTGTTCGAATTATTATTTGATATAATTTCCATACAACCGATTTTTCATATTACAGAAATTGTATACTTAACCGAAAAATCATTTAACAGAATTTCTAATCAATAGAATTTTCATTTGTCCGAAATTGAAAATGTCCGAACAAACAATCGACAGAAACATTTCGACTCGATTTTTAAAATCAACCAATCAAAAATTATCCATAAAATTGTGATTGGTTGATTTTAAAAATCGCGCCGAAATCGATTGTTGTTTCGGTCATTTGCAATTTCGGACAAATGAAAATTCTATATCAATTAGAAATTCTGTTAAATGATTTTTCGGTTAATTATACAAATTCTGTAATATGGAAAATCGGTTAAACGAATCCTCACTAAATTCAAATTTAGAGTTTTAATTCTGCTAATTAAAAATTTGCGTTAAAATATCAAATTCGTAAAAGAATCCGTATTAAAAACTCCTCAGTTTTGGTAAATTGACAAAGTGGGTCATGTGAAATTACTGTTAAATGGCAATTCTGCTTAAGGCCATGTGTGAAACTCCCACGTTATCTTTAGTATGGGAAAATGTGTTTTACAAAAGTTAAACTTTCTTTAAAATAAAAAAAAAATTTTTTTGAGGTAAAATTTTCAGGGATGACATCAGAGAAGGGTACAATAATGTACATCGCTGTTCTCATGAATCAACATGATTTTGCGTATACCTTACTCTATTATTCCTCAAAAATTTCTACTTTAAATTTTTTTTATTTTAAAGATAGTTTGAGAATTCTAAAAAATATTTTTTTTTCCACATCGCCTTAATGGTAATAATTTGATAAAATACATTATTAAACAATTCTTGTTGAATCAAAATTCGGTTTAATTAAAATTCGACTAAATGTTAATTCTAATAGAAATTAACATTTTACACTGAAAAAAAGGTTTGGTATTGACAACCAAACGTTTGGTCGGTATTTAAGCAACCAAAATTTTTTTGGTTAAATCAACAAAATTTTAATTGTCTCAATCAAAATTTGTTTGACACAATCAAAATTAGAAAAAAAGGATTATTGTTGTCCTAACTAAAGTTTGATTGGGACAACCAAAATTTTGTTGATTCAACAAAAAAATTTTGGTTGCTTAAATACCAACCAAACGTTTGGTTGTTAATACCAAACCCTTTTTTCAGTATAGTATTAAATGTCAATTCTGTTAATTGAAAATTTATTGATATTGCAATTTGGTAAAATATTAATTCGTTTTAATAAAAATTTAATAATTCCTTTGTTCGGCTAAATGAAATTTGGACTAAATATCAATACGACAAAAAAAACAATTCGGTTTAATAAAATTTTAAATTAGAAAAATTCGGTCGAATGAAATTTCCAGATTTCGACAAAAAAAAATGTCAGTTTGTTTCAATATGAAGATATTTAATGAAAATTCGATTAAATGTCACTACAATGGAATAAAATAAATTGTGTGTAATTTTATATATATATATATATATGTACATATGAAACTTTTGTTTTAACAAGCTGCTCATTTATCTTATTTGCGATCTTAATGCGAATGATAATTTGCGTTATTTGTATGAAAATTCAAAGATAATTATATAGTTGAGAAATTGTTCTTAATGATTCAAAAAGCGATAAAAACAATATTAAATATTATTATACGTCTACATTATTAGTTATTATTTAACTTTTTGTTTCCCATTAAAAAGTATTTAATAACTTTTTTTTATTTCTTTTTTTTTAATAAAATATTTTTTGTAAATACCTATTTTTTTAAATCCTATTAATTTTTTTATTCGAATAAATGTTTAAGAAAACTTTTTTTTTTTTTTATTGTTACATAAGAATTATCCCATTTAAAAAAAAATACAAAATTTGTATTGTTTCGAACTAAAATTGAAAAACTTGATAAAAATTTAAATTGTAACATGTAAATCTGTCGCAATCAATATAACATTTTACAAAGTCCAGTATATATGTATACATTTATATATCTATATTTATAAAAGCTGTCAAAACGAATAAATTGAGGAAAATTATTGGTAAATATGAGATAGGGAATGCAAAATGTAATTGGTAATATTAATTAATAAAAACAAGTAATTATTATCATCGTCAATAATAATAAATATAATAATAATAATAATAAAAAAATGAAAATAAAAATAATAATATTATTATAAATATTTAAAAATAATTTAATAGAAATGGAAGCTGTATTTGCAATTTTCAACAAGGGATTTAAAAGTTTGTAAATAGCAAATAAACATGTAATATATACATAAGTATAGGTATAATATAATATATACCTTGCAAAAACGGAAAGTTGAGAAGAAAATATTTATATATATATATATATAGATATAGGGAAAATGTGAAATAGAGAAGGAGAGATGAAAGGATACAGGAATAACAGTTGGCGCGACTTCCGCTTCCGCTCTAGTAATCAAATCTTTTGATTCAGTGAACTCGAATTCAAATAACCTTCTGTAATTTGGCAGAAGAGTCAGCTGTGCAATAATCGAAAACCTTTTATGAAATTCCTGACACGTTCTATGTAGTTCGTTATTAAATGCTGATGACGAGTTCCATGTGCATTTCTCAAATTCACATACCCCCCCTAATCATTTTAATCAAAGCCGCGCCACACTCTTTTTGAATATACACAGCGTGATTTTAAATTCATTTTCATTAAATACAAATTTTTTCCACTTATATTTTTCGATACAATATCTATAGTAAAAAGAAATAATAATTTTAATAAAAATTTCAATTTAAAAATTTATGGTCGCTCTCAAATCCCCTTTCTCCATTTGCACCCATTTGTATTTTTGTTTATTTTTTTTGTATTTGTATACTTTGAATTTTTTAAAAGGTCCAAAAATCAAATTAGTTGCAATGTAGGGTTAAAATAGAGTCAAAAAAGGGTCTAATTAGTGTAAAAGTAGGTTTAATGCAGGGTAAAAAAATGTAAAACATCGTGAAGAACGGGAATTTAGAAGCAAAAAATTATAGGTTATGTTTTGCAATTTTGTAGTGAAAATACAGAAAGAGGATCAAACCAATGATGTTTAGACCATCATTAATCAATAAAAATTGATTTTGATATTACAGAAATGAAGAGAAATTTTTAATAAATAAATTATCATAAACATAACCTATAATTCGTTTGCTTCTAAGGTCCCTTACCTCACGGCGCATTACTTATAAGGTAAACGTTAGGTCAAATTAGGTTCAATATAAAGACAAGATAATGTCAAAGCAGAAGCAATATAAGGAAATTTAAGTTAACCTACTTTTGATCTTAATTTGACCTTAAATAATGTGAAGTTATTCTATGGTAACTTTAGGGTCATGGTAGGTTGAATATAAGGTAAATTCAAGGTCAAATTAAGGTCTAAGTAGGTTTAATATAAGGTTTATTTGAAGTTAATATATAAAGTAAATATAATGTCAAATTAGGTTCAATATAGGGTAAATATAAACTAAATGTAAGGTCAAATTAGGTTTAAATAAGGTCAACAAAATGTCAAAGTAGGTTAAATATAGGGTAAATTTAAGGTCATATTAGAATCAAAATAGGGCCAAAGTAGGTTTAATATAAGGTTAGTATAAAGTGAATGTAAGGTTACAGTAGGTTCAATATAGGACTAACATAAGGTAAACATAAGGTCAAAATAGGTTCAATGTAAGGTCAAAGTAGGTGCATGTAAGGTGAAGATAATGACAAAATAGGGTCAATATAATGTAAATCTAAAGTCACAGTAAATGTAAGGTCATAGTAGGTTAAATATAAGGTAAATTCAAAGTCAAATTAGGATCAAACTAGGGTAAAAGTAGGTATATAATATAAGGTTAATATAAGGCAAATTTGAGATCAAAGAAGATTTTCAAGAGGGTCAAAGTAGGTAAATAGAAGGTCAAATCAGGATCAAAGTAAACGGTTATTCTAAGGTAACAGTAGATTGAATATACGGTTAATGTAAGGTTAAATTAGGTTTAATGTAAGGTCAAAATGAGGGTAAAGTAGGTTTAAGATAGGGTCAAATCAATCAATGCCAAAGTAGGGTGAAGGGTTAAAATAATTTTAATGTAGTATCATTATAATGTTAAAGTTAAAAATAAAAATATTTATGAATATTTTCATTGTAATGATTGCAAAAAAAAATAATCGTTTTGGTGCGAGTAAAAAAAATACTGTGTTTAATCGAAACGTCAATAAATAAGAAATAAATAATGAAAAATCGATTTACCTTGGAAAAAAAAGACAGCATATGTCGATAATCGAAAAAGTATATATACGTATAGACAACGACTATGACAACAAAAGGTTCTCTGAACAGTAGAAAAATCAATGGAGGCATATTGGGCGAGTATTATAAAGTCACGCACATGCTCATACAATATACACAAATAGTAATTATTACTCTCGACAAATATATTATCACAAACACAATTTAATCTATATCTTACAAAAAATATATACATATCACCTACAACTGGAATTCATAGGATTAAAATGAATCGAAGCCAATAAGGAAGATCCTCGCATCTAAGGCCAAAATGATAAGAGTTTGTAGCATGGGCATGAATGTCTATTCGTCACTATATATTCGTATCTATACATTATAATTACATGTCAATTATATTTTTCATATCAATATTTCTAATAACCCAATGGGAAACTGCCACGAGTAACCATTGGCGTATTAATGGCCCAATGATGGGAGCCAATGAAAAAACCATTGGCACCCAATAATGGACCATTATTGGTAAAGTCATGGGCTGTCCACGCCGATGCCAATGATTGGCAACCATCATTGGCAAATTATTGGCAACCAATAATTAGCCAATATTAAAAATTTTAATAATAATTTAAAAAATCAATAATTTAAAAAAAATTTATATTTTTATTATTTTTTAATAGTTATTATTATTATTATTTTATTTTTAATAATTAAATTAAAATAAAAAAATAGTCATCAAAGTATTAGTGAAACTATTTCTTCCAAAAAAGAGTTTGTCTCAAATCCAATTAATAGGAAAGACATCGGGCAGAAAAAAATTTCGACGAGAAAAAAATTTTAGATCACTGCTTATATACCAATCAAGTGGCATCTCAACTGCGAGAAACAGTGATGTTCGCCCTCCCTTTGCGGCGTTGAGTGAACTAAAGTCCAGAGCTGAGCCATCAGCGCAGCGCGGGAACATTTGAAAAATTTGATTTTATTAGATATTTTATTTTATAATAATTAACGAATTATTAAGTATGACATTATGTTATTAATAATTATTAATGACATTAATTATTTATTAAGTTAATTATTTGTCATATTTAAAATAAAATAAAATATCTAATAAAATCAAATTTTTCAAATGTTCCCGCGCTGCGCTGATGGCTCAGCTCTGGACTTTAGTTCACTCAACGCCGCAAAGGGAGGGCGAACATCACTGTTTCTCGCAGTTGAGATGCCACTTGATTGGTATATAAGCAGTGATCTAAAATTTTTTTCTCGTCGAAATTTTTTTCTGCCCGATGTCTTTCCTATTAATTGGATTTGAGACAAACTCTTTTTTGGAAGAAATAGTTTCACTAATACTTTGATGACTATTTTTTTATTTTAATTTAATTATTAAAAATAAAATAATAATAATAATAACTATTAAAAAATAATAAAAATATAAATTTTTTTTAAATTATTGATTTTTTAAATTATTATTAAAATTTTTAATATTGGCTAATTATTGGTTGCCAATAATTTGCCAATGATGGTTGCCAATCATTGGCATCGGCGTGGACAGCCCATGACTTTACCAATAATGGTCCATTATTGGGTGCCATTATTGGAATTATATTGGCATCCCTGGCTCCCATTATTGGGCCATTAATACGCCAATGGTATTTTTCCCATTGGGAATATATCGCTTTTATAATAAAATATCTCATTTTTTTTTTTAATAAAAAAATAATAATCTATTTTTAACCAGATTTTAATGAAAACATTTTTTAAACTCAATCTTTTTAAATCAGGTAAATAATAATGTATGTTCAGCCATAAAAAACAGCATATAATTTGAATTAGGGAAAATTTTTTTGATTCATCAATTAAATTAATAACACAGCCCCACAAAAAAAAAGTGTCATGTACTTTTGACCGGAATACCCTAACCCTATGTATTTTGACGCGCTGAACACGAATCCGAAGTCCGTTTTGCTCCATCACGTCAGGATTTTTTTCTAACCTCAAAAAACATGTCGGATTTTGAGAAGTAGGCGATTTTTTTAAAAATTGATGTATTAATTTCAAACTTGGTATCTAGGGGTTTTTTGAGTCGCTGATTACGAATCTGATGTCAGTTTTCAAAAATTGATAATGGCGTATCTGTGTCCGATAGAAGTCCATGTTGGATATGCCATTTTGAATTTTTGAAATCTGACATCAGATTCGTAATCAGTGACCCAAAAAACCCCCAGATACACTATTTCACATTAATTTTTGAAAAATTTCGTAATAATGTCCCCCTACCAAAAAAAAATTCAAGGGGTATTTCCCCCCCCCCATAAATCAGCTTTTGGGGAAAAACAAAACATACGTGTCAAATTGTTTTCAAAAAACTACAAAACTGCTAAGTTTCAGAAAAATCGGCGTATGGCACTTCCCTAGTGTTACTTGTCAGCAACTTAGAAAACCTGTAGATACCAAATTTCATAATAATCTGACAGTTTTTTAAAAATAATTCCTTAATATTGAATCAGACATGTCGAATTTCGGAAATCTGACATCAGATTCGTAATCAGCGACCCAAAAAACCCCTAGATACCAAGTTTGAAGTAAATCTTAAAATTTTTTCAAAATTCGTCCGCCATATTGGATCCGCCATTTTGGATTTTGAAAACTGACATCAGATTCGTAATCCGCGACTCAAAAAACCCCTAGATACCAAGTTTGAAATTAATACATCAATTTTTAAAAAAATCGCCTACTTCTCAAAATCCGACATGTTTTTTGAGGTTAGAAAAAAATCCTGACGTGATGGAGCAAAACGGACTTCGGATTCGTGTTCAGCGCGTCAAAATACATAGGGTTAGGGTATTCCGGTCAAAAGTACATGACACTTTTTTTTTTGTGGGGCTGTGTAATTGGAATCAGTAAAATATTGCTTTATCAGGAAAAGTATATATAATGAGACATCTTGTAATTTTCTATATTTGTTTTTGTAATTTTGTATATATATATAATATATGTCTACACACAAACATGCCGAGCTTTTGTGCACGCTTTCAAAAGGCTGAAGCACTATGTGTAAAAAATGTGGGTGTAAAAATCGGTGTAAAAATCGGTGTAAAAAAAATCAATGTTGCACCATTTAGATGAAATGCATGTTCTCAATATATATATATATATGTGTATACATTTTCTATTATTGAAAATTGTGGCGTTGACTGAAAATTCAAATTTAGTAGAACTGGAATATTTATAGTGGATTTTAGTGCAATATAACAGTTGTGTCAATTTTTTCTCTTTTTTTTATCGCATACATATAAATCATTGAAAAATGCAATTTAACATTATAACACTCTGAAAAAATAATTGTATTGCACTGAAAAAAATTATTTAATCACAGAAAATTAAAAGGCATTAATAGCATTTGAACCTTCGTGACGTCACAAATCATGGCGCATGACACGCAAACTTCTCAGGTATGTGAAAAGCACAATTTTGAATATTTTTTAAAAAAACCTTTTGGAAAATGTTCAGAATAACATAGACTCTGTCTGGAAGGAAAAAAATTCTTATGTAATTTATCAAATATTTAAATTAATTTTATTATAAATAATAATTAAAATTCTTTATTACCTACTAATTAAACAATAAATTGTTGTTGTTTATTTACTTTTTTTAAAAAAAAACATAAAAAAATGCAGTTTTTTCCTAATTTTGCTATTTGCAAATTTCAAAGTTGTAAAAAATACTTGTTTAAAAATTGAATTATTCTTCAATTTTTTAAATAAATAATTATTTAATACTTCTTATGTTTTTTTAAAAAAAAACCCTGAAAAAAGACAGTTTTTTCCTAATTTTGAAATTTACCAATTTAAAATTTGTGAAACGTAATATTTAAAAATTGAATTAGTTTTCAATTTTTTAAATCAATAATTATTCTTTTTTATTAAAAAAACACATATAAATTGCATTTTTCAAATTACTTATCTCAATGTTGTAAAAAATAATGGCTAAAAAGCAGATTATTCTTCAATTTTTTAAATAAATAATTATTGTTTTTCATATAATTTTTTCAAAAAGTACATATAAAAAAGCAATTTTTTGACAATTTTTTAAATTGCTATTCTCAATACCTATTGTAAAAAAAAGAGATTAAATTTCAAATTGTATTTCAATTTTTCAAATAATTAATTATTGTTTTTTATCTTTTTTTCAAAGGAGAACATATAAAATAGCATGTTTTTTAGAATTTTTAAAATTACTCATCTCAATGTTGTACAAAAGGTTGAAAATCCAATTATTTTCAAATTTTTTAAATAAATAATTATTGTTTTTTTATGTACTTTTTTTAAAAAGCACATATAAAAAAGAAATTTTTTGAGAATTTTTTAAATTACTCATCTCAATGTTGTAAAAAAGGTTGAAAATTCAATCATTTTTCAATTTTTTAAATAAAAAACAATAATTATTTAGTTGAAAAATTGAAAAATAAATTGGTTTTTTGGCCTTTATTTTTTACAAAATTGAGATGAATAATTTAGAAAGCTGTTAAAATAATCCTTTTTTATATGTGCTTTTTGAAAAAAGTAAATAAACAACAATTTATTGTTCAATTAGTAATAAACAATTTTAAATATTATTTATAATAAAATTAATTTAAATATTTGATAAATTACATAAGAATTTTCCAATTTTTATCCTGGTCTTTCCAAAAATGGCCTACATATAAGCAATTCGTGTATTTTTCCTTACTTGTGACAACCAACTTAAACATTGTTTATAAAAAACGTTTTAAACGTAAAATTTGGAATTTTCCGATAACAGACAGAGTCTATATTATTCTGAACATTTTCCAAAAGGTTTTTTTAAAAAATATTCAAAATTGTGCTTTTCACATACCTGAGAAGTTTGCGTGTCATGCGCCATGATTTGTGACGTCACGAAGGTTCAAATGCTTCTAAAATAAGCTGCAACGCTTATTATTTTAATCCATTTTTGCTTATTTTAATCCATTTTGGTATTAAAATTAGCAAAATTGGATTAAAATAATAAGCGTTGCAGCTTATTTTAATACCTTATAATTTTCTGTGTTCTTAATTTAAGATTATTTTGCTTATTATTTACTTTGCTGTCATATTTATAGTTTTATTATAATTAATTACACAGAAAATTAAAAGGCATTAAAATAAGCTGCAACGCTTATTATTTTAATCTAATTTTGCTTATTTTAATCCATTTTGGTATTAAAATAAGCAAAATTGGATTAAAATAATAAGCGTTGCAGCTTATTTTAATGCCTTCTAATTTTCTGTGTATTAATAATCATAAAAATTGGAAAAGTTCACGACATTCCAATATATAAAGTAGAATTTGACAATTTCAATTTGGCTAAATTTTTTTATCGTTTAGTACTCTACCAACAGGGTAAAATTATTTTTTTTCAAATTTTTCAATGAAGCTGTTTAAGAGATATGAATTTTTTAAAATTTCAGTATTTTAACGATTTTTTAATGAATCTTTCTTAAAAATGTATCAATTTAAAAATTCTTTTTTTTAAATTGTGTATTTTTACGTTAACTTTTTGAAAATTCAATGTAAAAATTGCAGAAAAATAATTTACTATATTTTTTCAATTTAAACATTGGTTTTTTTAAATTTTAGTAACATTCGATTTTTTTATTAATTTTCAAAAAAATGGTTCTTTTTTAAAAAAATTTTAAACTGGGTCCGATCGTGGAGAAAACGATTTTTTTTAATCTTATCGGAGTTTTCAAAATTTTTTGAAATTTCAAATTTTGAAATACCTCTGGTTTTTTTTAATACTACATAAATTTTGATGCGCTGCTTACAAAAATTATAGTGAAAATACCAGAAAATTTCATATTTATGCTCTCTAAATTTGAATCAGCGATAAGTATACCACTGGTACCAATCAGCGGATATACGCTGAAAAATCAGTGAAATTCCACTAATTCATCAGTGCATATAAGCTGATTAGAATCAGTGGTATACTTATAGCTGAGAATCAGCGAGATTCCGCTGATTCAAATTTAGAGAGTGGTGAAAACTATAAAAAAAGATTTAAAATTTATGTTTTTTTGCGTTTTTCTTTTAGGTAGAAGTTTTTTTTTTAATTTTTATTTTTACCTAGAAAAAACGATAAATATAAAAAAATATATATAAAAAACCGAAGGTCCTATTTTAAAATTTGAAATTTCGAAAATTTAAAAAAATTCCAAAAGTACACTCTAAATCTGAATCAGTGAAAATTTCACTGAATTCAAATCAGTGGCTCAGTTTTCTTTAATTCACCAGTGGAATTTCACTGAGAATCAGTGGTTTTTACTGATTCCCAGTGAAATTCCACTGGTGAATTAAAGAAAAAAAATTTAATTTAATTTAAATAAATTAAAAAATAATCGTTACCTTTACGAAAATTTTTGTAAAAGAAAGTAAAAGAAAATTTTCAAAAAATATTTAAAAGATACGAACTGTTCTAAAAATATAATTTTTGTAAAAAAACCAGTATTTTTTTTTCATTTTTTCAAAAAAAATTCGAATGTTACAAACACTTTAAAAAAAAAGTTATTGTTTAAGTTGCAAAAAATATAGTAAACTATTTTTTTCGAATTTTCAAAAGTTTACGAAAAAACACGAATTTTCACTAATTTATCAGTGCAAATACGCTGATTGGAATCAGTGGTATACTTATAGCTGAGAATCAGCGAAATTTCGCTGATTCAAATTTAGAGAGTAAATTAGTATAGAAAACTACTAATTAACAGTAAAACGGTGAATGAATCGGCCGGTCATTTTTGACTGAAAATTAATCATTTCTGTTACTAATTCATTTAATAAACGAATCGGTGCTGTTTAATTAGTCAAAAGTGACTAATTCACTCTCTAAATTTTGAATCAGCGGAATCTCGCTGATTCTCAGCTATAAGTATACCACTGATTCTAATCAGCTTATATGCACTGATGAATTAGTGGAATTTCACTGATTTTTCAGCGTATATCCGCTGATTGGCACCAGTGGTATACTTATCGCTGATTCAAATTTAGAGAGCAGATTTAGAGAGGAAATTGATACATTTTTAAGGAAGTTATGACGATTCAAAAATAAAAAATAATTGAATTTCTGAAATTAAAAAAATTCAAGTCTCGTAATTAAAAAATTTTGAAAAAAAATCATAAAACCCTGTTTGATAGTGTAATAAATAATAAAAAAAAATTTATTCAAATCAAAAGTGTAAATGTCAACAATATGTTAAAATAGCGTGGACCAAAAAAAAAAAAATTTTATTTTTTTAAAACAATTTAGTTATTTTCATATTGTTATTAAAAATTGTTTGAAATGAAAAATCAGTGTGATTCTTCAAAAATATTATAATAAAATTATATATGCAATAAATAAAAGCATAAAAATTTGTGTTATTGTACAATTTAAAAGTCTCGACCAAAGAAAATTGAATTTTCAGCAAGGCCACAATTTGGAACTATTCATCTCAAAATAAGCACAAAGCAGAGGAATTTTACATACATAAAAAAATATATATACGTGTGTGTGTGTGTATTCACCACCTATATATATATATAAAATTCCCATACGTAAATACAACCTGTTTGTTAAGTCAAAATATTGCATTTGAATTCAAATGTATAAACCTGAAAATAGCATTGTGTGTGGTAACGTCAAAGCAGGATGACGACCTCACAGAGGTCTCAAACGACCGACCAGCTTTCAAGTTTTATTGCATCGTCGTCGTTGCACTCAAATCCAGAACACAGCTTCAAAACTCGTAATTCCCTGTTTGCTAATCAAATCGTTCCCTAACTGAAAAGATAACAATACAGTACATTTGTTTTAACAATTTTATTCCCCCCACTCTATTCACTTTTTATGCGAGTTTATAAACTCGTAAAAATTATTTCATTTATTTAGTAAACATAAAAGTGAAAATAAAATTTTATTTTACAATGCTAAAAAAAATTTTTCTAAATTCATTTACACAGTAGAATATATAGTCTAAAATTCTTATATAACTTTAGTTTCTATAAATAATTATTTATAATTTTACTCACGGAAAAAAAGTTTACCTGGGAACAAGAAAAGGTTTCACTAGAATAGTGAAATATTTAACTACAATAATTACATTGCTATTCCAGTGTCAGTGTAACCTTTTTACTGTTCCAGATTAAGTTTTTTTTACCGGGAAGGAATAAAATATTTGTAAAAATATTCTTAAAATAAAAAATTACTTTCTATTTTAAGAATATATTATATATTTTAACTCATAAAACTAAAATATATTCTTAAATAGAAGCAAAGACTATGTGACTTTTAGAATAATATTTTTTCGATATTGAATAAATTAAATTCATTTTTATTTCAAAAATTAAAAGCTATTGGCAATTTAAAATTTCATTATCTTAATTGGAAAAAAATTTTTTTTTCATTCAATGAATATTATTTAATAATTATATAGCTATATTTAATATCCATCTGGATTCTGGTTATAAATTATTATCGTCTGTAAAATGTTAGCTCAATAGATAATAAAAAATTTTTTTATTCATATCAGATAAAATCTTTCTGCTTTGTGCTTACAATTTAAAAAGAGAAATTTTTATAAACTAAAAATATAGAAAAAAATTTCTCGTTATTTTCTATAATATAAATTTGTATTACAAAAAAAATATAATTTTTTTTTTTTGAAATCCATTTTCACAGTGATCTGCGCTCAAGGATTAATTGCCAAGGACAAGAGTGGAACATCCGATCCTTATGTCACAGTTCAAGTGGGAAAAGTAAAGAAAAGAACGAAAACCATGCCACAAGAATTGAATCCCGTTTGGAACGAGAAATTTTACTTGTAAGTTTATTTTCTCTTTTTTATTCGATTCGAATTTAAAAAAAAAATCTAATTTCACAAAAAAGTAAAATACAAAATGTGGTAATAAAAAACTAATAATAAAAGACGTATAAATTTCCCATAAAAATTATTAATTAAAATTTTTATTTTTAAGTATTTTATTAGAAATAATTATTTTTTCGACAAATTTTCAATATTCGAATTAAAATTTGACAAAATTTCTTTTTATACGAATTTTTACTTAACAAAATTTTTAGCTACCGAATTTTTGTTTGGTAGAAGTTTGCAGAATTTTTAAGACGTCGAATTCTCATTTATTCGAAATTACAAATGTCCGAACAAACAATCGACAGAAAGATTTCGGCACCATTTTTAAAATTGATCAATCACGATTTTTTTGATAATTTATAATATTGGTCAATTTTAAAAATTGCGCCAAAATCTTTGTGACGATTGTTTGTTCGGTTATTTGTAATTTCGGACAAATGAAAATTTGGCGTCTTAAAAATTAGTACAAATAAAAAAAAATCAATTGTAAAATTAAATTTTTTATTTTTATTATTTTTATTTTCATTGACAATTGAAAAAATTGTTTTCAACTGACTATAAAAAATTACTTTCAGTACTAACACGAAATTTTGACTACAACTGAAACTGTACTTATTTATTATTACTTTTATATATAATATATTTATTATAAAATTAATATTTTCTTTATTTTCACTGACATTGAATAAAATTATTTGCCACTAGAAAAAAAAATGTAAATCATTCTATTTGCTCCGTAGTATTTAAAAAAAGACTGCTTTTTGTAACGATTTTTCTGTACGAAATGGAAATTTTTGTAATGAAATGAATCGTAAAATATTTGAAGAGAATGTGCTTTCGAGCATTCCTACAATATTCTGAATCATCCATCAAACTGTAAAATCTCTTTATGACTATACTAAACCCTAAAAATTTGCCCATTTCTTATATTCCCTTACACGTTTCATATTCACCTCCATTTACATTCTGAAACATCGACAAAAAAAATATATTCTGCAATTAAAAATAATGGCTAACTATATTTTTTTTCGTATTTCAAATTTATTGAAAGTTATTTTTATAATTTAAAATTACTCTTAAGGAACAATGAGACAAAGAATTGGAACAAAAGTTACTCCAATTGTGTATTTTTTTTAAAAAAAAGATGATTTAAATTGTAAAAAAGCTTCGTTGAAATGTTAAATAATTTAATTTTTGGAATCTTTAATAATTAGAAATTACATTAAAATCAAAATTAAAAGTTTTTATCCATAGGAAACGATTTTGGTAACATAACTTAAAAAATAATATTTAGGTTATGTTACCAAAAAGCGTTTCCTACACTGTAAAAAAAAATAGGGAGTTAACGTTACTGGGAGTTGGGAGTTAAAATTTTCGAGTTAAAAATCAACTCAAAAAGGGAGTTAATAATTAAATTAACTCCTTAAAACCAACTCCCTAGGCATAAAATTAACCCGTATAGCATTAACTCCCTTCGCTTCAACTCCAAAAGGATGGGACTTTTATAGCATCTCCTAGGGAGTTGAAATTCAACTCCATTTTTTACAGTGTATGCCTAAAAACTTTTAATTTTGATTTAAATGCAATTTCTAATTGTTCAGAATTTTTAAAATTAAATTATTTAAAATTTCACCGAAGCTTTTTAAAAATTCAAAACTGTAATCAAAATTTTCGTTTGATTAAAAAAAGGGGGAAAATAAAACCCAAATAATTATTTTTTTTTACACAGCGAGTGCCATAATTCGTCAGATCGAATAAAAGTTCGAGTGTGGGACGAGGACAATGACCTGAAGTCGAAATTGAGGCAAAAGCTAACGAGGGAAAGTGACGATTTCCTGGGTCAAACGATCATCGAAGTACGAACATTGAGCGGTGAAATGGACGTGTGGTATAATTTGGAAAAAAGAACTGACAAAAGTGCAGTCTCAGGTGCAATCAGACTTCACATCAGTGTGGAAATCAAGGGCGAAGAAAAAGTGGCACCTTATCATGTTCAATATACGTGTCTTCATGAGAATCTCTTTCACAGTCTTTGCGAGGGTAACAGTGGAATGGTCACATTACCCCAGGCACGGGGCGATGACGCATGGAAAGTGTATTTTGATCCGCCTGGCGAAGAGCTTGTCGATGAATTTGCTATGCGTTATGGAATTGAAAGCATTTATCAAGCAATGACGTGAGTTTTATTTATTTTCAATATTTTTCATATTTTTTAAATATTTTATTATAGCACAAAAATTTATTACAAAATTTTTTTATTTTTTTTTTGATACTAATTTGCAAAAATTTATTCTAAATTTTAAGATTTTTCCAAGGGGGAATTTACTCGCAGTGTTGCCAGGTCCCTATGGTGCTTTTCCCTAGATCGCTAGATATTTTTCACTAAAATTTTTTCCCCTAATTTTCACTAGAATAATAAATAAATAAAAAAACGTAAAAATCTTTATCTCAACACAAAATTTTCATTTTTTCACACTAATTATACAAAAGTTATTTAAACTTAAAGAATCGTTTAATAAAATTTAATAGTTCAATGTAATGAATATATTATTATGATTAGGGTCAGTTGGGATAAATGGGGACAAAATCCCTATTTTTCACAAATTATGTAAGTTTCTTCCATTAAAAGGTATAATATTTGTGGTTGTTTTAAAGTTGATTTTTACATTCCCAGGATTTACCCCAATGATTTAGAAAATTTTATAAAATTTGAGGTTAATAGGGACAGCTTGTTATTATTAACCAAATTGACAAAAATAAAAAATTTAATTGAATTTCTGTTATGGAAATCATAAGGAATAAGAAAAAATTTGTTTATGATTTTTAAGTCTGTTTTCTTTGAAATGCAAGACAAAATACTGAAACAGTTTGACTTTGATTTTCAAGTTTTTATGCATTGAGCGATAACTTGAATTATCTTGCTGCCAATTGTTAAGATAAAAGCTTGACAATACTCAGAACCTTTTGTAGGTAATCTGAGGTTAAAATATTGTCGTTGAAATTAATTTTAAAACTCTAAATTAAGCTCCAACACATCTTGTCTTAATTTCCTCCAACTGACCGTATAGACATTTTTTTGGAATTTAATTTGTTTAAATATTATAATTCCAAATAAAATAGATGAGCTTAAGAACATGGAATAAACATTAAATTATAAAAAAAACAGAAACAAAACATAACCTTTAAATTCTTCTTTACTTTCCCAAGAGATTTTATATCTTTGTACATATTTTTTTGAATTTGGCGTAGGTGGTATTTTTATTTTTTCTTTTATCAGAATTCAGTAAAAATTGTTTTAAATTTAATATTCTCAAATATATTTAAAAATTCTAATTGACAAAAATTATTTTACGAATAAACTATACTAAACAGCAGTGCAAGGCTCGGCACGTAGAAAAGCATTCTTTCTTATACAACTGCATGACTGAGTTTGATTGGCTGGGTCTGTAAATTCGCTCAATCTCCATCAGTATAGCCAATCAAATTCAGTTTAATCAGGAGCGCAGCCAGAAATAAATTTCGAAAGGGATTTTGTGAAGGCTCAGTCCTTAAAAATCTTAAACTTATATTAAAAAGCATAACTATATGACAAAATTTCAGTGGGGGTTTTGAGGGTTAAAATCCCCACTGAAATTTTCTCATAGTTATGCTGGCTACGCCCCTGAGTTGAATAGTTCATACTTAGAGTGCCCGTACGCCGTACTTTTACTCAAATACAATTTACGTATAGGAAAAATGACATATAGGTGAAAACACTAAAAAAAATCCACTAAAGAAGAAAAAAGATACTAAATTTCCTACTAAAATATTTCTCCCACTAAAAATGTTACTAACTTGGCAACACTGTGTTATATGGTTTGTTACCTGAAATGAAGGCTAAATAGTCGAAACATGTAGTAACATTGTATCAATAAACGAACATCTTAACTGTCAAAGGCCTCGAAACGTTATTATCAAATTTAAAACACAGTTGAAAAAATTTAACAAAATACCTTTTATTTTTGGTGCGAATTTGTAATAGTTTGATAATAATTGAAATAAAATAAATTTTTAAAGGCACTTCCACTGTCTGTCAACAAAGTACCTTTGCCCGGGAGTCCCGGCAGTGATGTCAACTCTCTTAGCAAACATTAATGCCTACTATGCTCATACAACAGCAAGTTCTGCCGTCTCAGCCAGTGATAGATTTGCCGCCAGTAACTTTGGGGTGAGTTTATATACATATATAGACAGAATATGGTCAAAGCATTTGCGCAAGAGTCAGTTGAAACTGAGAAATGTTTCTGCAATTTCCTGCGAAAGCCAGATCCATTCGTTATTCGAATCCCAAATGGTTCAACTTCGTTGCACAATATCTAACAAACCTTTAGAAGATACACTTCACTCACATTTCCAAAACATCAATTTCTTTTTCTCTCTGGCAATA
Source organism: Leptopilina boulardi (assembly GCF_019393585.1). NCBI lineage: Eukaryota > Metazoa > Arthropoda > Insecta > Hymenoptera > Figitidae > Leptopilina > Leptopilina boulardi. The sequence goes on from NW_026137726.1 coordinate 491,306, forward strand.
TATTTACATTAAGTTACCATATGAAACGATATCAAAAGTCCACAAAATTTTTCAAAAAAAAAAGAGAAAAAATGAAACTGTTAGATTTTTTGAAAAATTGTTAGATTGTTATTTTTTACATTCGATGTTTTTCCCTTTTTTATTTATAGGTAATTTTTCTTTGTTTTTTTTTACCTTGAATTTTTCTGTTATTTTGAAAAATTACAAATAATTAAAATAATTAAAGTAAAAGCAACGATTGTAAAAATAACAAAATGTTTTGTTCAATCTAACATTTTTTTTTTGAAAAATTTTGCGTAGTTCTGATACCGACTCCTATATATATATATATATATATATATAAATAACGTCATCCAGAAACTCGTATTGCACTCGTCAATGTCATATCATTTTCACACATTTTTTACAATTTTAGTATACAATAAATCTTACACTACATTTGTATTTTTCTCCATTTGTCCCTTTTTTTTGACGGGATATCTATTTCATACAGTATACAATTTTTGTTCATCTAAAGATCTTTTTATTGAATATTTTTATATTTTATTTTTTAAATTTAATTTTTTCAGTTTTTGCTTTAAAAATAACAGCCTACTATTTTTGCCTAATAATTAAAATTGCATTATTCTATTGTCATAAATTTGAATTAATCTCATTTATTGATTTTATTTTGTAAAACACTTTAAAAAATTTATAATTCCCAGTGTCTAATCAATGTTTTATTACTGAGACTTTAATAACTATATATTTGACCAGCGTGTTATAAAATCACTCTCTTCAATATAATCCTGATTAAGTTATAGGTATAAAAAGGATCGATATAAAATTATATAGTTGAGAATAAAATGCATAAAAGATGACTTAGGTCCATAATCTTCATGTTACACGCAAGATCAGAAATTCCTATAGAGTATAAATTTTCTTCATTGTACATTATTAAGCTCAAACTTTGTTATTAATTTTTTATATATTGTCATGAATCGATTTAATTATTACTAATTAGAATATTGATTATTTATATCACGTGTGGTATAAGTTCATTTAAATATTAGGTAAGCGTAAAAAGAACTTTATGACAATAAAAACAATTATTCCGGACACATCGGAGATGAAATTATCTTCTAGGCATTTTTAAAATGACTGCAATTGACTTTTACTTCTTAAATTAAAATTACAGTAATAAAAAGTACTGATATATCAGTAGTAAAAGTCAATATTACTACTATAAATCGCATTTCTTCGTGTATTGTCTGACTGAACTTAGCTTTCACTACTTACACTTTACTCACAAGACTTAAAACCTATATGTCTGACTAAACCCTATTTTTACCACTAAAATCACAGTTACAAGAATCGGGCTCATGATTATCCCATAAAAATCATTAATTAGAATTTTCATTTTAAAGAAGAATTACACGCATAGAAAAAGTTTGCTATGGCAGCGAACTATTTGCTGCCACATCAAATTAAGTTAGCTAATATAGGGACAGCGAACAAATTTGCTGTGGGGTAAAAAAGTTTGCTGTGAAAGTAAATTTTTAAAAATTAAGACGTTTATTATAGCAAACTTTTTTGTTGTCCTGGCAAAAAATTTAGCAGTTGTTACTAATTTCGATAGATCCGATAGCAAACATTAGTTACCTTCTGTAAGCAATTCACAAATTTTTTTGTGTAGAAATACACAGAAAATTAAAAGGCATTAAAATAATCTGCAACGCTTCTTATTTTAATCCAATTTTGCTTATTTTAATACCAAAATGGATTAAAATAAGCAAAATTGGATTAAAATAAGAAGCTTTGCAGCTTATTTTAATGCCTTTTAATTTTCTGTGTAATTATTTTTTAGTTGAATTTTCAATTTTCAAATTAAAAATTTCCAGATTTTCTTTTTATATAAATTTTTACATAACAACATTTTAAGCAACCGAATTTTTGTTTGTCAGAATTTTTATTTTACTGTCATTTTCTTTACATGACATTTTATTTAAAAGAATTTAAATTTAATCGAATTTTAATTTAACAGAATTATCATTCAATCGAATTTTATGTGATTCAAATTTTTAAATGACAGAAAATGGCCGAAGAAATAATCAACAGAAAAATTTCGGCGCGATTTTTAAAATCCACCAATCAAGATTTTTTTTATTGATAATTTCTAATTGGTCAATTTTAAAAATAGCACCGAAATCTTTCAGTCGATTGTTTGTTTGGCCATTTGTAATTTCGGACAAATGAAAATTCGTTGAATTGAAATTTGTCATTTAAAAATTTGAATCACCTGAAATTCGATTAAATGACAAAAATAAAATTTTATGTAAAAAATAATTATTTCTAACAAAATTTTTTAAAATGTAAATAGTAATTAATGACTTTTATGGGATAATAGCGTGCCCCACTTTAAAACGGTGACACGGAGAAAATAGAAAAATGAATAAAGTAACCTACTATTTTAAAAGTAAAATCAAAACTGTCCATAGTTTCTGCGCATTTCTGTCAATTTTTACTCCAGAAATAGTAAAATTTACTCCTGAAATAGTAAAAATTATTCCGAAAATAATAAATTTTACTATTTCTGAAGTAAAAATTGCCAGAAATGCGTAGAAACTGCGGACAGTTTAAATTAAAGTTAAACGTTAAAGTTTGAATCAAGATTTTTTGTTTGTTTGTTTGAAATTAATGTTTATTAGAGTTTTGTTTGCGTTAGAAACCATATTTCAGTTTTGAGGTTATGTTTGGGTCTCCACTCTCCTTAAAACAAAAATTTGTTAGAAAAAATTATTTTCCGAAGGGAAAATAAATATTATTTTTTAATCGTTGATCATAAACATATTATGAACTTCATTGTCGTAATAAAAAATTGAATTCACTTATTTAATTCTGGAGAACTTGACTAATTTAAATTTTAACAAATTTGCAAAATTAACAGAAGATAGATGATTAAACGTTAAATACATATATATACCTATATATGTATAAATTCTCGAGAAATAGAAAGTAAAATATGACTCGCTTTTAAAAGATCTTTCTATTCGTCCTCTCTCATTTGCAAGTAGAAAGATAGTAGTCTTTCATTTTACAATATTATCCCCTTTCATTACTCACCAAGCTGCTAGTTCATTTGCATTTTATAATATTGAAAGTAGCACTGCGAAATTAAAACATTAATTTTACTCTTCTATATTTATAATATAAAATTTATAATAGGTTTATGTATATATATACATAAACCTATTATAAATTTTATATTTGAGATAACACACGTTGCTGATCTTTATCCACTTATTTCCAATCTATAGTATCTTATACGTGAACTAATAATATTAAAATTTAACGATAGAGACTTTAGCATTTTTTTTTTTTTTTATTCAGAAAAATATACTATATGTTCGTGGATGGAAATACTATCGTCTCTGAAATCGTGCGAGTGGTTCATGAATTATTGAATTCGGTCTGTGGAATTTGAAAGTTTTCAAAAGTATAACGAGATATCGGCTACAATATTGATATTTATTCATATAATAAATATTCTTCGACGAAAAACCATTTATTATTTCGTTTACATATTTAAATTAAATGTTTTATAGAAATTTCCAAAAATTGTTCTTTTTTCATTAGTGCAAATTAAAATATTTATTGCGATTATAATTGTATAAAATCATGATAACCTTTCTTGTCTTACTGAAAGTAATATAAATATAGTAATAGTGAAAATAAAATTGAGAGTGAAAATTAGAATCATTATAGAAGTATAAGAGAAAATATGAGTAAAAATTAAAATCAGTGGAACCTAAACCTAAACCTAAAAAAACTTTGTTCTTGGCAAGTCCCATAGGAACGGCAGAAAGTTCATTTTTCAAAGTAATTTGGAATTCAAAAAAAAATTTTTTTTAATGTTTCTTTTGCTTTTGGTATTGATAAATATAAGGTTGAAAATTTTAAAGTTTGTTAAATGGGTAAGTAAAAAAGCCTTGTGTCTGGAGAATCACCCATATACTGAAAGTAATTTCACAATTATTCGAAAAAGTTTCACCTGACTCAAACTATTCTGAACAGAAATAAAAAGTTTATACATCTGTATCAAAATCAAAAATAAAATTTTCTAATTTCCTTTTTCTCTTTTCAGAAAGAGAAATTTGTCAAACTACTTGATCAATTGCACACATCATTGAGAATTGATCTTTCAATGTATCGTAACAATTTCCCAGCGTCGAGTCAAGAGAAATTAATGGATTTAAAAAGTTCAGTTGATTTATTAACGAGCATAACATTCTTTAGAATGAAAGTACAAGAACTGACAAGTCCACCACGTGCAAGTACAGTTGTCAAAGATTGTGTTAAAGCATGCCTTCGTTCAACATATGAATTTCTCTATGGAAATTGTTATGAGCTTTATGCTCGTGAATTTCAAGTTGATCCAAGTGAAGCGAAACGTGATCCTGAGGAACGTGGCCCAGGCGTGGAATCTCTCGATTTCTGGCATAAATTAATAGCACTCATTGTATCAGTGATTGAAGAGGATCGTACGAGTTATGCACCGGTACTTAATCAATTCCCACAGGAATTGAATATCGGTCAATTGTCGGCGGCAACTGTCTGGTCATTATTTGCCATGGACATGAAAGGTTCTTTGGATGAACATGAACAAGTGAGAAAATGCAAGTCATCGGCTTACATGAATTTACATTTCAAGGTGAAATGGCTGTATACAAATTATGTTCTCGATGTGCCTCCATATAAAGATGCTGTACCCGAATATCCCGCGTGGTTTGAGCCATTTGTCATGCAATGGCTCAATGAAAATGATGATGTGTCTTTGGAATATCTTTATGGGGCCTTTAACAGAGATAAAAAAGATGGGGTATGACTTTTTAACTCTTATTTTTACATAATGATATTTAAAAATAGTATTCTTTATCACTTACATTAAAATTAGAAGAATTTAAAACTTCATGTGTGAGTTATAATTTTAGGGAAGCATGAATAAGTTCTAAAACTCATAATTTTCATTTCAGAGAATTTTATTTTCTAGACTTCGTTTGAGACAAATTTTTATTTTGTTCGAATTATTATTTTGCAGAATTTTCATTAAACCGATTTTCTATGTTAGAGAATTTTAATATAACTGAAAATTCACTTCACAGAATTTTCATTTGCTCAAATTTTTAATTAGCATAGGGTCAGTTGGGGTAAATGGGAACAATAGGTGTTGCACCTTAACTTACAGTTTTAAAATGAAGTTCAACGTCAATATTTTAACATCAGATCACCTACAAGAGGTCAAACAGTTATCGCTCAATGCATTAAAACTTGAAAATCAAATTCAAACAGTTTCAGTATTTTGTCGAGCATTTCAAAGAAAACAGACTTCAAAATCATACAAAATTTTTGTCCTATTTCTTATGACTCCTATAACATAAATTCATTTGAATTTTTGATTTTTGTCAATTTGGTTATTAATAACAAGCTGTCTCTATTTACCCCAAGAATTTGAAAACTCGGGGTAAATTGGGACAACTTGTTATTATTAACCAAATTGACAAAAATCAAAAATTCAATTGAATTTCTTTTATGGAAATCATAAGGAATAGGAAAAAAGTTTTGTATGATTTTTAAGTCTGCTTTTTTTCAAATGCGAGACAAACTACTGAAATAAAAAATAAATAAATAAAAGACATAAACCAAGCAAATTTAATCAATTCATAAGAAAATTTTGAAGTTTGTCCGCCATATTAGAAATTTTTTTCAAGTTTTTTCATCCCTTAATACAGTAATATATTTAAGGAAACTTTTTTCTTAAACCTTTCTTAGAAACTATGCTGTCCCCATTTACCCCAAATTTTATGAAATTTTCTAAATCTTGGGGTAAATGGAGACAGTCAGTTTCATGCGTTTAAAGCTTATCTAAATTTTTTTCTGCTGCACAAAAAAAATCCTGGGAATGTAAATAACAACTTAAAAAAAAGAACCCGCAAAAATTACCTTTTAAAGGAAGAAACTTACGTAAATTGTGAAAAATAGGGATTTTGTCCCCATTTACCCCAACTGACCCTAATAATCATTTTAATGAATTTTATTGGGTAAAATTGTGGCGTATGAATATCCCATAAAAATCATTAGCTAGAACTTTCATTTGTAAGAATTTTATTTGACAGAATTTCTTTTTAGACGAATTTTCATTTTTCGAATTAGCATTTAAGTTACTTTCTTTGAAAACGAAATTTCATTTAACATAATTTTTAGCTACCGAATTTTTATTTGAAATAATTTTTATTTTATACAATTTTCTTTTTATCCACTTTTAATTTAAAAGTATTATAATTTTACTCAATTTTAATTCATCAGAATTCTTATTCAACAGAATTTTAGTTATTCGATTTGTTCAATGTCAGAATTTTTTAATTTACAAATGTCCGAACAAACAAACGTCAGAAAGATTTAAGCGCAGTTTTTAAAATAGACCAATCAGAAATTTTTAAGAAATTTGTGATTGATTTATTTTTAAATTAACGCCGAAATCTTTCTGACGCTTGCTTCTTCAGACATTTGTAATTTCTATCAAATGGAAATTCGCTGTTTGAGGAATTCTATCAAATAAAAATTCGTGTAAATAAAAATTCTGGCACATAGGAGATTCGATAGTTTAAAAATTCTGACATTATACAATTCAAATAACTAAAATTCTGCTGAATGAGAATTTTGATAAATTAAAATTGGTTTAAATAGTAATTCTTTAAAATAAAAGTTAGATAACATAAAATTTGTTAAAATAAAAATAATATTAAATAAAAATTTGGTACCTAAAAACTATGTTAATTAAAATTTCGTTTAGAAAGAAAGTAATTCAAATGCTAATTCGAAAAATGAAAATTCGTCTAAATAGAAATTCTATCAAATGAAATTCAACAAATGAAAATTCTAGCTAATGATTTTTATGGGATATTCCAATTATTACTTAATAGAATTTTCATATATAATCAATTTCATTACTTAGAGTTTTGATTTGAAAGAAATTTATTAGATTTAATTATTTTTTAGATGAATTTTCATTTTTCGTATTAGCATTTGACACAATTTCTCTTTCAACGCCGAAGTTTTACTTGTCCGAAATTGCAAATGGCCCGAACAAACAATCAACAGAAAAGTTTCGGCTCGTTTTTTTTAAATTGATCAATCAAAAATTGTTTGTTCGGCCATTTGCAATTTTGAATAAATAAAAATTCGTCGTTTTAAGTATTCTATATCTAATAAAATTCTTTCAAATCAAAATTCTAATCAATTATTTTTATGGGATAATCATGCGCCCCCATTTAACATTATTTCTAATTGATAGAATTTTTATTTGTACAAAATTGCAAATGACCGAACAAATAATCGATAGAAAGATTTCGGCGCAATTTTTAAAATCAACCAATTACAATTTTATGGATAATTTTTAATTTTGGTTGATTTTAAAAATCGCTCCAAAATCTTTCTGTCGATTGTTTGTTTGGACATTTGTAATTTCGGACAAATAAAAATTATATCAATTAGAAATTCTGTTAAATGATTTTTAAGTTAAATATAAATTCTGTAATATAGAAAATCAGTTTAACGGCATGTGGGAAACTTCCACGTGACCTAGTATGGGAAAATATGTTTTGCAATATTTCAACTTTCTCTAAAATGAAAAAAGATTTTAGGCTAAAATTTTGAGGATTGATAGATTTGGGTACAATGCACCGCGCTGTTCTCCTGAAAAAACTTAATTTTGCGTTAAATTATTTAAAAACTAAGTTTAAAAAGTTTAATTTTTAAACGAAAAAGACAACAAATATGGCGGCGTATACACAGACGTTGCTTGAGTGTGTCAGTACTCCACCGAACAGCGCCAATTCGAGCAAGTGGCCGCTGAATGAACTATGATATAATACATTATTTTACTATTTATTGCTTTATTTTTATTATTTTTGGGTCAAATTATGGTAAATGAGTAGAATCTGAAATCATTTTTTATTTCAGAGAAAGTTTCAACCCAAAAAAAACGTTCTTTGCCCACATAGCTTTAATGAAAATTCTGCAAAATAATAATTCAAACAAATTCGACTGAATGAAAATTATATCAAATAAAATTCTATTAAATGAAAATTTTACGTATTTATTTAATTTGCAAATGCTAATTTGTAAATAAAAAAATTATAAATTATAAAAAAAGTAATGTTAATATAAATTTTGTTTTACAGTTCCAAAAGAGCAGTGAACATGCACTTTTCAGCGTTTCTGTAGTTGATGTATTTACACAATTGACTCAATGCTTTGACGTCGTATCAAAATTAGAATGTCCCGATCCTGAAATATGGAAGAGATATATGAAAAGATTCGCAAAAACGATAGTCAAAGTTTTAGAGGCATATGCAACAATTGTTAAACAAGAATTTCCCAGTCATCTTAAAGACGAGCGCATTGTAAGTATTAGCAAAAATTTCTTATTCAATTCAGATTAATTTCTTTTAGAAAAAATTCAAATACTATTTAACAAAAACAGGAATATTTTCATAATTCTCTGCATTTTTTTTTTTTTTAATTACAGGCTTGCATTCTAATGAATAATATTCAGCAATTGAGAGTACAATTGGAGAAGATGTTTGAATCGATGGGTGGTGAAAAATTGGAGCAAGATGCATCAGATATATTGAAGGACTTGCAACAACAATTAAATGGAGCCTTGGATGATCTTGCAATGCTCTTTGCAAAGAGTCTTGAACCAAGAATAACAGTATCCGTCCGAGAACTTGGAGACTTATTGCTATCGATAAAGGGCGGTGCACAATTAAATCAAGCAAATCAAAGGAATAATATTGGTAATGTTAACGCGGAAGCTGACGAGGTATTGAGACCATTAATGGATCTTCTTGATGGAAGTTTATCACTCTATGCCCAATCCTGCGAGAAGACTGTGCTCAAGAGATTGCTCAAGGAATTGTGGAAGATTGTCATGAGAATTCTTGAGAAAACTGTTGTCCTCCCACCAATGACTGATAAGAGTGTTAGTATTTTTTGAAATTAATTCATCTTTTTTTTCATACTTGAATTTTTTTTTTAATTTTAATTTATTAAAATTTTCTAAAATGATATAATTATAAAAATAATTAGTTACACTTAAATAAAAATAATATTTATGACGATATAATTTAATAGATGATGCTCAAGAACCTGACAGACAATGCAAAGAATTTGGCAGCGAACGCAAAGATCGAGGATATGTCGAGGTTATTCAAGAATCACATGGCAGGCAAACCGGATGTGAAAGGAGCATTTAGTGGTGTTATGGTTTGTAGTTTTGTTAATTTGCCAATGAAATAAAAATTATCTCGAAATTCTTGATTCTTGTCGTTAAAAATTTTTGTTTTTCTTTTTCAAAGGAGGTGGAAAAGAATTTATCGCCAAAACAATGTGCAGTTTTGGATGTTGCCTTGGATACAATTAAAAATTATTTCCACGCAGCTGGTAATGGCCTGAAGAAGACCTATCTTGAAAAATCGCCTGAACTACAAAGTCTTCGATATGCATTGAGTTTGTACACACAAACAACGGACACACTCATTAAAACCTTCGTTACAACACAAGTCCATCAGGGTAAGTGTCTACATGTATATAATTTATAATTTTGATATTTTTGCAAAATAACCTTCAGACGGCACATAAAAACCTATAAATATAGATCTTCTAAATGACTTTAGAGTTTCCAATCAAGGTAGATATATTTATAGTTACTACCATATTTCACTATATTGGTATTATTGACAAATTCAAAAATCACTTTTTTTGAAACAATATCACAGAAACACATACATCAAACATTTACAAAGACAAATGATAAATTAATTTGTTCTAATTTTTCTTATTTAGTTTTATTGTTATGAACACATAAAAAACTTGAACAAATCACATTAAGAATTAACAAAAAGAAATTAGGGTCAATACATATTTTCACCAAAGTATCGTTGCCGAACTAATTTTTTAAAAATTACACAGCCACATAAAAAAAGTGTCTTGATCTGGGGTCGAAACATATATGTATTCCTATGTATTTTGATGCGCTGAATTCGAATCCGCCATCAGAATTTGGCCAATAGGTCCTGGTTTCGCTCTAACCTCAACAAATACCTTAAAATCGCTAAAATGATCTCTTTTGATTGATCAAAATTAAACCCAACCATACATATTGATAAGTTTCTAAGTTCATTTAATTTAAATAAACTATTCTACAAACTTTCCAAGTGAAAATTTATATAAAACATCAAATCTATCGATTCTAACCTTAAAAATACATCTAAGCTTCCAAACAAACAAATTATACCATACATAGCGCAATTAAAAATAGGTAAGCTTATGAAAGTTACTACTCAGGTCTTTTTGTGGTTCCTGATTACGGATCCGATGTCAAGTTTCAAAAATTCTAAATGGCGGATCCAATATGGCGGCCAAAAATCCTACAATTAGACCTAAGTTGATGAAAGTTGTTACACGTGGGTTTTCGGGGTCGCTGATTACGAATCCGATGTCCGTTCAAAATGGCGGATCCAATATGTCGGACTTTATTATTTTAACGAATTTTTTAAAATTTATTATTCTGAATCACGAGTTTGCAATAGTATATATTTAAAGATTAAGTGCTGTTAAGTACGGGAAACACAATAAATACAATCGACTTGAAATTAATTACTAGAAATTTTTAGGGGTCACCAATTAAAAATTTAATGTCAGATTCGTAATTGCAGCGCCTCTGAAAACCCCCCGAGTAACGATTTTCAAGCGAATCTAAACAAATTTTTAAAAAATTGTCCGCCATTTTGAATTTTTAGAAACGGACATCGGATTCGTAATCAGCGACCCCGAAAACCCACGTGTAACAACTTTCATCAACTTAGGTCTAATTGTAGGATTTTTGGCCGCCATATTGGATCCGCCATTTAGAATTTTTGAAACTTGACATCGGATCCGTAATCAGGAACCACAAAAAGACCTAAGTAGTAACTTTTATGAGCTTACCTAATTTTTTTTGCGATATGTATGGTATAATTTATTCATTTAAAAGCTTAGATGTATTTTAAGATATTTTTTGAGGTTAGGGCAAAACCAGGACCCATTGGCCAAATTCTGATGGCGGTTTCGGATTCAGCGCATCAATATACATACATAGGAATATATAAATCTCGACCCCAGATCAAAACACATTTTTTTTGTGTTGCTGTGTTATGATACATTCCAAAAATGATCTCGAAGGTGTCAAGATCATGAAATGAAAAGAATTTTAATAAAATTAAAAATATTTATTCTTTACTTTAAAATCATATTTTAAAGTAAATTTTTATTTTTTTTTTATAAAAACTCTTTTTATTTCGTGATCTTGATACCTTCAATATCATTCAAGCAATCATAATTTTTAAAAAAAATTAGTCGACAACAACTTTGGACGAAATATAATGAATTGACCAAATGATAATTCTTAAATAAGAAATATTTTTTCCTAAACGCGGTTAAGAGTGTAAATTTTGTTTGACAACAACATAATGTAAAATTATTAGTGCCTCTGAACGATGCGACAACTATGAATCAACGTCAGCGCTCGATGAGCAGTGAAAGGGGTGACGATGGAGAGGGACTCGAGGGTATGGAAAGCCTCGAGGAACCTCTTCGCCAGAGCAAACCTCCTCTCCGTCGAGAGAGTCGACAAGGTACCAGAATAGTTTTGAGTGGAACTGATATATAAGAATTGAGCTCTGCTCTCTTATTCTGAAATTAGATTAACACACATATATATATATATATATATATATACTACTATAGGACGTAGTGGACTGTTTGTTGCATTTTATCGAGACGTCTTTTTAGCTTCTAATTTTATATAAATTAAAATTATAACTAGCTTATTTTCATTCGATTTGAAAAAAATTATTGTTTTTTTGTTTGAAAGATGACAAAAACATTAATAGAAGTGATTCATAGATCATTAATAAAATTGGGGTGCATGATTATATCCCATAAAAATTATTAGTGAGAATTTTCATTTTTAAAAATTTTATTACATATAATTATTATTTAGACGAATTTTCATTTTTCGAATTAACATTTGTCAGAATTTCTTTTTTAAAGAATATTTAATTAACAGAATTTTTAGATAATTTTTATTTGGTAGAATTCTTAAAACGCCGAATTTTTATTTATCCGAAAATGCAAATGGCCGAAGAAACAATGAACAGGAAAATTTCGCCGCGAGTTTTAAAATCCACCAATCACGATTTTCTTGACAATTTTTGATTGGTGAAATTTAAATATCGCGCCAAAATTTTCTGTCGATTGTTTTTTCGGCCATTTGCAATTTCGGACAAATAAAAATTCGACGTTTTAAGAATTCTGTACCATAAAAATCCGACACATAAGAATTCTGTTAAGTAAAAATTTGTTTAAAAAGTAATTCTGTCAAATGTTAATTCGAAAAATAAAAATTCGTCTGGAAAATAATAATTATATCTAATAAAATTCTTTAAAATGAAAATTGTAACTAATGATTTTTATGGGATAATTATGCGTCCCATAAAATTATTTGGGATTTCCAGTAGGGTAAAAAAGTTTTTAAAACAATTAAAAACAATTAAAATTATAAATAATTTTGGTTAAACACAGATAACAATTTCGCTACGGTAAAATTAAATTTATCCGAAGACGTCTCGATATGCGATAGTCATTCTAGGTGCTGCTGCTATATTGTCGCTACTGATGCTATTGCTGCTAAATATCGAAAACCCTTTGCTGATCCACGCAATAAACATTATCTTACAGTTTTTCATTTTTTTTTTTTTTTTTTGAAAAAAACACGTTTTAAAATTTAAACACAAATACACGAAAAAAACACAAAATTTTATATTTTCTTGAAAATTTGCGAATTTTACACCCTGCAAGTTTAAACACGTTTATAGTGAATATTATTTTCAGCATTTAGTGTGTGTGTCACTCTAAATTGAAAAATTTATTTTTTAAAGATCTAATCATAATAAAATTAATGTATAGATTAGTAGCAATTTAAAATTTTTTTTACATTTCCAATTGTTAGTGTGAATAAGCTTCATTAATTTATAATACATTTATTTTTATAATTTTATATTTTTTTTCATTATTGTTTTTATATACAATTTAAATAATTAATATGATTTTGACAATAAGGAATTTTTTATTGCGATAATAAATTATTGAGGGAGGGGAAAAATGTGATTTCTAATTCGACAAGAGTTGAATGGGGATCATTAAAGCTTAATCCAGAGTGCACCAAAGTAGCTAATTAATATGAATTAAGATTTTTGATTTTCAGTATATTACCTACGTAATAAAAGAAAAAAAATATATTTTTGAGAAAAATGATGAAATTAATTAAAAATGAATCTATTATTATTATATTCACGAAACTTGATGGATAAACAGACGCCTGAATGAAAAAAACCATATTCAGGCTATTCAACACAATAATTATTATTAACGCATGTAGTCTACTTTTTAGCACTACTTTGAGCCAAAAAATGTAGAACGATTTATTATAGTACTTTCTAGTTTATAGTTCTAGAAGATGGTACTTTGAAAATTATAATTTAAAAGCTAAAGCTCTTAAACAAGTTTTGAAGATATATTAAACAATTTTTTTATACTTACAGATACCGCTAGTTCTGATGAAGGTTCCGTGGGTGAAGTAAGCATCCAAGTCGATCTATTCACACAACCTGGTACCGGAGAACAGAAAGTTAGCGTTAAAGGTAATAATTTTTTAATCTTCAAATTTTAAAGCTTTTTAGTTTCACACAATATAATAATTTATAATTCAACTCATACGTGTCCTTAAATTACAGTTGTGGCTGCAAATGATCTGAAATGGCCCGAAGCTGGTGGAATGTTCAGGCCATTTGTTGAGGTGAATCTAATCGGTCCACATCTAGCCGACAAGAAAAGAAAGCACGCCACCAAGTCAAAGAGCAATAACCTGTCACCGAAGTTCAACGAAACCTTCCATTTGTAAGTTCAATAATAATTAAAATCGTCTTATAAATGAATAACACAGGCCAACACTGATTTTGGTGCGGCAAATGTCAGACCTGTTTTTGATATGTTTTTTCATGCTGAACACAAATCCGTAAACGAAATGTTCCTATCAGCTCTAGTTTTTGAGAAAAACGGGTTTTAAATTTTCAAAAATCGCGTTTTTGGCTAACTTTGAGTAGCTCTAGCACTGAAATAAAAGGTCGTAGAACCTTCCACTTGGGCTTAATGTTTTAACTATTATCCCCAAAAATGACCTATGTTGCACCATAATCTCAAAGTCATTTGTTATCATTTTTGATTCGCAAATATTAATTTTGTAAAAGTTTGAGCGCGTACCTCTAGCAAAGAAAACAAGGAGGGGGTCCTTTATGTTTATTTCATAAACATTATGCTTCCTCATTGTGTGAAGCGAAAAATTCGCTTCCTCGTGAAGGAAGCAATGAATTTGTCCAATTCAATTGATTGATTTAAAAAATTTCGAGTTAAAAATGTTTTAAATTAATTAAATTTTTTGAAAAATAAAGAAAATTTTAATTAATTTTGAGTGTAACATAAACTTTATATATACGAATCGATTCGTTTTAATGCAAGGAATACAATTATTTTATTCATCAACTTGAATTTAAAAAAAACACAAAATTTTTTAGCTAAAATATGAATTTTCGATTTTTCAATTTTTATTAATTCTCAAATTTTAAATCAAATCTATGCTTTATATATACCAACCAATTCGTTTCAATGCAGGGAATAAAATTATTTCATATATAAACATGAATTTAAATAAACACATCATTTTTTAGCTAAAATGAGAATTTTTGATTTTTTAACTTTCTTTAATTCTTTAAATTTCAATCAAATCTATACTTTATATATATCAATCGATTCATCTTGACATAAAGAAGACGATTATATTATATATTACCTTAAATTTTTCGATTTAAAAATTTTTTCAATTAAAAAAAAATTTTTGGAAAAAAGACGATAAAATTTTTTTTTTTGGGTATTTTTAAAAATCCTCTCGTCATTTTTGAGAGATTAATGTGTTAAATAAGCCTACCAAATTTTATCCAAATCCATTAAAACCTGTTAAAGATATCGTGTTCACAAAAACGATTCCCACACACACATACACACACACACACATACATACATCCGGACAATTGATCAGGATCTCATATAACATGTTTCTATATAGAGGAAAATTTGTTTTCACCATTTTTAAAAAGTTTATAAACGAAAGGACTACATAGTTTCCTCCACGAGGAAGCAAAAGGATCATAGATCCTTTTATTTGAACTTAAAATAAAGTTTGAACTTTAGACTACAAGCCCTAAAAATTATATTATTCACTAATAACCTCAAAATTGTTGGTAACCAGTATTTAACTGCCCAGTAAAAAAAAAGAATTAGGAATAAGCGAAAAGAATTGGTGGTAACTTAAGCTGAATGCGGTTTGGCGAAGAAACCGAATTGGAACGTTACGGTGAATTATTTTTTTCTTACCGTGAATTCTTTTCTCTTAAACATTTGAATTGACGTTTGTTTATTCGAGTTTGCATTATAAATAAATAAGAATAAAAGTTTCGAAGTCTAAAAAAGCCGATTTGGAATAAGAAATGAATAATTTTTTAAAAAGAAATAAAAGTGAAATGTGATAGATTTACCGACAATTTTACCATGTGAGTACAACTCATATGGTAAATTTATCATATGAACACTACTCAATTAATAAAATCGTCGGTGAATCTGTCACACTTCGCTTTCATTTATTTTTTTTAAATTAATATTTCTTATTCCAAATCGGCTTTTTTAGACTTCGAAGCATTTATTTTATTCATTTATAATGCAAACTCGAATAAACAAACGTCAATTCAAATGTTTAAGAAAAAAGAATTCACGGTAAGAAAAAAATAATTCACCGTAACGTTCCAATTGGGTTTTTTCGCCAAACCGAATTCAGCTTAAGTTACCACCAATTCTAATCGCTTACTCCCAATTCTTTTTTTTTACTGGGTGCAGAACTTATTTTGTAATATTTGAATAACTCTAGTCAATAAAACCGAAGGTGAGTGAACCTTCTTGTTGAGCTTCAATTCAATTTATCCCTTGACTGTAGTTGATAAAAATTACATTGCTGCACCTTAACCTCAAGGAATAAATGTACGCGCTCAAACTTTTACAAAATTAATATTTGGGAATCAAAAATGGATAACAAATGACTTTGAGGTTATGGTGCAAGATAGGTCATTTTTGGGAATAATAGTTAAAAACATTAAGCTTCAAATTAAGCCCAAGTGGAAGGTTCTACAACCTTTTGTTTCAGTGTTAGAGGTACTCAAACTTAGCCGTAAATGCGATTTTTGAACATTTTAAACACGTTTTTCTCAAAAACTAGAGCTGATAGGAAATTTTTGTTTACGGATTCGTGTTTGGCATGAAAAAACCTATCAGAAACAGGTCTGATATTTGCCGCATCAAAAAGGTTTGCTAATTTTTTTGGCCTGTGTAATGAATCGCAAACTTTGACAAATTTTGTTAAACTATAATTCAGAAATCCTATTTTACAATTCAAGTTGCGTTTATGGAAATTTTTTATCATTATACAAGACAATTTCATTCATCATTCATGCTTTAATTAGTAGGAATCATTTTCATGCTATAAAAGCTAGATTTTTCTCACCGTGTATAAATTGCAGATGACAATAATAAAAAAAAAATCTTTAATTTTACAGCATTATTGGAAGCGATCAAACACTTCTTGACTATCTCGAGTTGCACATTTGCGTGAAAGATTATTGCTTCGCTCGTGATGACAGACTAGTGGGAGTAGCAGTAATGCAATTGAAGGACATCATGGAGCAAGGCTCGTGTGCTTGTTGGTTGTCATTGGGTAGAAGAATTCAAATGGACGAGACGGGTTGGACAATATTGCGAATTCTTTCGCAAAGAAATAATGACGATGTTGCCAAGGAATTTGTCAAATTAAAAAGCGATATCAGACAGGAGAATCCACTTCCAAATCCAACTTGAAGCATTAAATCAACGGGTGCCAAGTAAATTAACAACAGTACAACAAGTACAACTGAATCCATTAGGCTTCGAAAGAGCCTGAAGGAGATAATAAAGGGAAGAGTGACATTGTGTGTGTCCAAGTCCCTTTCAAGAGAAATGACTACTGGACCCTTAAGACTGTTGAGTGGTGGAGAGAGGGGTCCTTTCAAAATGCACAAAGCCTTGCCAAAAAGAAGACTGATAAGATCCACACTTCGAGTATCAGGAAAACATGTCAACAAAACTCGGAACTTCTCCATGATGTTTTTTCTTCGACAATTATTTTCTATAAATTGGATCTTGTCCATTGACTATATAGTTCTTCCCACTTTTTCTACGAGAGCTTGAAGAAAAAGCGTGAATCACTGAATACATCCAAAAAAAAACAACAAGAATTTAGCCAAGACACAATGTAAAATAGAGGAGCTTTGGATTATTCTTCGTCGAGGCGCATAAAGAAACGAGTGTTTAATACATACACACTTGAAGGTGAAGAAAATACTGCTGCCAGTACGCAATATTTTTAAGGTAAAAGTGAATCTAAGATCGATAAATATAAAAGATTTAAGTGCGTTGATAAAATAATTAAAAAAAAAAAAAAAATCGAGAGACATTTTGCCACTTTTGCGAACACTAGTGGCGAGAAACTCGAAAAATTATATTAAGTAGTTAATTTTAAGTAATAATAATAATAAAATAATAATAATAATAATAATAATAATAATGAGTCTTCGAGACGACTCATAACAAGGCACACACTTACAACAATTTAAGTATGCGTCTTTTAAGAATGATGTAATAAAATAAGGAAGTTGACGCTGAGTGTAGAATACGTTTTTTTGCTCATCTCTACGACCACTTCCTTGTATTTAAGAAAGAATGAGTTCTAATGTAGATATATATAATGATCGATGCGTTGTTGACGAAGAATTTTTTCTAATATAAATTAAGGTAGCATTGCGTACGACCAAATAGGCGCATCTTGGCGACACTCATGATGCGCCGCTAGTTATATAAATATAGACATATTAACAATGTAAAGAATGTTCTTATCGTAAAAAGAAAGAAAAAAAAGAAAAAAGAAAGAAGTATCAAGTCGAAAAAAAGTCTGTCTGCCGCGATGAATGAGAATAAATTTTTTTTGTTTGATATTTCTTCATCTCGTACAAATGTCGTGAAAATTTAATTCAATCGTTACAAGAATTTATTTTTTAATTAAAAAATGTTTCGAACTAATTTCTAGAATTTATGAATTTTTGCCTTCTCAATTTTACCTATTTATAATTTGTGTAACAAATTTTAATTATTATTAATTATTTAATTTTTAATATCATTAATTCTAAAAATATGTTAATATGAAATGAATTTTCCTTTACTTGGACACTAAATTATAATGCGTTGATTAAAAATAATAAATTCGATTTTATATAAACTAACGATGTGCGTACGAGATAAAGACAATCACATAAAAACACACAAATTCCGAGAAACACAAATGCACGTTTACTTTGATTGAATTTCATCGTTTCATCAACAATAATCCAAAATCTTAAATAGTCTCTTAACTGTGAGATGAAAAAAAAGAAGATTCTTGACTCGATCCAATTTCTACTTCGTAGCATACAACAAGAAAAAATTGTGTCTAGCATTTATCGTTATATAACGTATAGCTACGAGTCCAGCGCGGAGTATATCATTATGCAGATTTACAGAACTAATGCGAGCTATAGTAAACGTTACAAATTACTTTTCTCATTTTTTTTTTATCAACGATTTTTACTAAAATAATACTAGAATAATTTTTTTTTTGTAAATATTTCTTCTAAATATCCCCCCCTCCCCCAAGAAAAAATTCGTCGAATAAAATTTTTCTCAGATACCTCAATTTCGTCATCATAAATATATATTTATTATTTTTATTTCTTTGTTAACTTCTCCGCTGCCTATTAAAATATGGATGTAGAGATATATGAAAAAGGCTGCATTTAAAGTCGATTTGTTCCTCAACGTTCAAATGTGATAAAAAAAATGTTCTAATTTATAAATTAAATCGGTTTTAAAATATTTTCACTATCGCAGTTGTACGTTGACAAATTATCGATTTAAATTTTCTTCTTACTCTCAGCTTGGATTCTTATCTTGTAAGCTATATAAAAACAAAATATCTCGTGTATTCTGTGATAATTACCCCTTAAAAAAATATACACGTTAACATTCTTTATATGTATACACATCAGCATTCTAAAAAAACAAACAAACAAACAAAAAAAAAACACTGTATACACTCTGTACATTGACACACTAAAAACATTTCCATCCCAGTAGAAGGAGTATTTTTCTCTTATAGGAAAACCAAAAAAAAAAAAAAAACATTTTGAATCCTATATTCTATACGTATATCACCCATGACGCGATAAGCGAATAAAATAACTTGTGGCAATAATTGCAAATAATCTAAGAGAATTTTAAAAGGAAAATTTTCATAAATATTCGATAATTTTCAATAGTTTTTTTTCTTAATTTCCTAATTTCAAAATTTATATTTCGTTTTCCAATATAGTTTTCTCAAAATGTAAAGGCAGGAATAATTTGTATTTCATTTTCTTTTGCCTCGAATATAAATTCGAATCTATCTTATACCGAATTTTTATCTTGAACAAAATTTCCTTTTAACAGATTTTTTTAGTAAAGAAATTTTTTAACAGAATTTTTATATGTGAATTCATTTGCTATTTATATGAACTTTAGCAGAATTATTACTTGACAAACATTTTAAATAACCAACTTATATCCGGAATTTTTCTTGAAGTCTTCAATCTATGAACTGTAGGTAAAGTAGATCATTTACGCGGTAAATTTGAAAAAAAATTTAACAATACTAAAAATAGGAATAAAAAATTTTGTTGTCTCAACTCCAAAAAATATATTAAGTTTAAAGAAGAAACAAAAAATTAAAAATCAAATAATAATTAAATAAAAATCGTGGTAAAAATTTATTGATAAAGTGAAAATTTTTAAAATAACTTATTGAAAATTATGTCGATATGTAGTAAAGTAAGAATAATAATTATGATGAAAATAAAAACACGAAAAATAATTATGTAATTGAAAAAATACAATTTTGAATTAAATTCAATTAATTATCGAATATCTTTGAAATTTTTCTTCTAAAATTCACTATAGAACAATAAAACCAAAAATGAAGAATAAATTATGCGAAAATAGTGGGTCAAAAAAAAAAAAAAGAATATTACCCATAAAAATATACACAATTGTTGACAATACTATGCTTGAAAATCATATGGCGCGTATGTACTGTACCTAATATATGAAAAATAAAAAAAAACAAGAGAATGCTTGTGTTTTTCGTAAGTAAACATGTGACTGAGTGTTTATTAGGTATAATTAAAATGCGTACCTTGATTTTTGTCGCTCATGGTGAGTGTTATACTACTTGTTATGAAAAAAAGAAATAATTTTTTCAAAATGAAATCATGTCATTATACACACTTTTGAAATCTTATAATAGACTATCCGCAGTGTAATTGTATCCCATACCAAACACGCACATTCACAAATGTACATTAACATTTATCTATTACTTTTGAAAAAAAAAAAAAAAATTTTATCATTAATAAACAAGTTCCTTTCGTTCGTTCACTCGCTCTAGAATGCTCTCTCTCCGAAAATTTATTGCCAAATGAAAAATAATTAAATTACTATAAAATTTTAAATACTCCATTTTTTTTTTATAGTAAATAAAAAAAATAGAAAATTCAGATTTAAAATTTTTAAATTCATATATGTACAGTTTTTTTAAACTTTCATCTATAAATTTAAAAATATTTTATATAAATATAGACATTCTTTTTGTCTTTAATCAATAAACACATATCTATGACAAATATTTTGAAGATTATTATTATTATTAATATATATTATATGTATGTAAAAATTATCTTAAAAACTTGAACAAAAACGATAAATTTTTATTGTATCTCTATTGTAAAAAAATGATTTTTATATTTTTAAATTACATTCAAATATTTTACAAAAGAATAATCTATAAAAAAAAATGTAAAAAAATTATCTTAAAATTGTAGTTTTTAATTTTCGAATTGGGTATTTTTTTTGTCAATACTAGATGCAAAAATTATAGAAATCAAATTCGCGTGAAAAAATTTACTTTTCTTTCGTTTTATTTGCACAATTAAAAAATGAGCATATTCGAGCTAATTCTGTATAGTTATGACGGGGTGTGAATATTTAAAAATAGAAACATTAATTTCATCAATTAATTCTAATTCAAATTTCATTTCATTATGTGTACATTTAGGGTGTCCTAAAAAAAGAATAATTTTTTTTCTTACATCCATTTTCAATTATTTTGTGAAAAAAAAAATTATAAATTTCGAAATTTTTTTTTAATATTTAAACTCTGATGAATTTACTATTTTGGATTTTTTGCAATCTGTCTTCAAAATCACAATCAATGCAAAAAAAAAAAAATTTGCCTGGAACAGCGAAATATTTCACTAGAATAGCAAAAGTTTTCTGTTGTTTCAGTTAAATCTTTCGCTATTCTAGTGAAACTTTTTTTCCGTGATACAATTTTTTTTCCACTTTAAATGAAAAAAAAATATGTAGGTGAAAAAAAAAAAATTTTTTTACACCCTAGTGTTCACGTATTACGAAATGCATAAAACTTAAATCCATAAAATTTCGAAAAGTAATATATTGACATAAAATATTCATATATTATATTATAAATAACTATAGCAGCAAAGCCTAGAAAAAAAGGACAATTTTGCTACGTCATTCGTACACATAGATAATCGAGACTAGAATTTAGAAAACAGCAAAAAAAAAATGTGTTTAAAAAATAAAAACGAGTGTGAGTGAGCGAAGGAAAGATATGAATATAATTGCATAATAAAAAAAATAAAATAAAGACAGTAATAAAAGAAATCGATTTTGAATCACATACGAAATGAAAAAGAAAGTTCTCGGGAGGAATATAATATATATTATACAGTGACGGTATGAATATTTATTGACTTTTTTATTTTTTTCTATTTTGAAAAATTTACAAAAAAAAAAATTCTCATTTTTAAATTAAAATTATTGTTCTTTATATTTAACGAAACGTTTCATAAATATTCATACCCTATCTATATTAAATTAGTTAATAATTAGCAGAATTGAAGAATTGATGTCATAAACGTAGCCGTAGGGTGGAAAATTGAATTTTTTTTTTATTAAAACCTCATTTTCAGCCCGCAGCTACGCTTATGATTACAAAGACAGAAAAGAGAAAGAGAAAAGACTTTAAAAAAAGTTGTAAAGTATTAAGAATTGTAAGAATAGAATTGTAAGAGTGAGAGAGAGAGAAAAAAAAAAGTTGTACGAGTATAAAAAGAGTATATTGCCGTTAATCATTATACTGTGCCGTGTTCCATATCATTACATCTTATATTGAGAAGAGAAAAAGAGATTAAATTATTACTCGACTACAATAAGTCTAGCTAGATAGAATATTATTATTTTTAATATTAAAAATAATATTATTTTTATTATTAATCTTAATATTATTTTTTTTATCCGATCTATGAGTGAACTAGTGAATAAAGTTGCTTGGAAAAAATGTATTAGCAAATAATTGGACAATTTTTGTGAGCAGCAATATTGTACAACTAGCGAAAAAAAACCCCTCAAGATCTCTCGACTGTAGTTGATAATTAATAAATCTTCCCCCCACTACTGTTTGCAAAACTTCTCTTTGTTCCTCTCTTTGGAAAAATAATTGATCGTTTGTTATAGTAGCTTTCAGTAGTTGTTAGCTAGAGAGACCTTGCGGGGTTCAAATAGAGATTGAGAAGAAGACTCGGATAAAGATATAAATATATATATATATATTATAATCACAAAATACGAGACCTCATCTCACTCATTTCAAAATTTCTTTAAAAAATCAATTTTTTTCAAATACTAATCTTCTTTTATTTCTAAGCAACACTGATATAACATCTGAAAGTGTAAAATATCACAAAAAAAACCAATTCGTATAATCGCATAATTTGCACATACAATTGCACATATTATACATATTAATGAAAAAGAATATTTGTACAGAGAAGCGGTTTATAACGATACTCGAAATCTCAACTTTCTTATAACGATACAATTTCATTATTTTCTAATTATATATATTTTTTATTCTTTCTTTTTTTTTAAAAAAAAAAAGGAGTAAGAATCTTCGAGTTCGTAACACCGTCTATGATTCCTTGTTTTATTCAAATCCAACCGTCTTATCAAGTGCACTATTAAAAAAAAAATATAAATATATATATATTAAGATCTTGAATGATAAGAAAATAGGCGAAAAAAAGGAAAAAGCATTTTGAAACAAGGAAGAATAAAGAAACAATTATGTAATTTCAATTCAAAAGCACACCACCCGTTCTTCCAAGTCAGATTTTATTATTATTATTATAAACGTTTGTAAATAAATGCGCGTGATCTTCTTTGGTCCAGCTTTTGATCCGATATAGGTATACATATGTAGCACACGCAAACAAAAAAAAAAAGAAAACATTTTGCCACTCGTCGTTATAATTATTCTTCAGACATTTATCCGCACTAAAAAAAATCTCCTCTATATTTATTCTCCCGGAAAAAAATATACCGCATATCGGCTGGGTACGGTGTGATTGAAACTAATAATGTTTTACAGTCGTTCTCGTAATTATTCATTTAAACCAAAAAAAAAAAGTTATAAATGATACGTTCTTATGAGCAATTTATAAATTGTCGAAAAACTATATGAAATTTGTTTTTATTATATACCCCACCTTATACATTGTGAATTTTAAATTTAACAGCATGTAATTATTAGGTCTACAATATTTATTTTTTCAGGAACTTTACTATTAAAAATTTTAAATATTGAAAAGATTGATGTGACATTTTGTGGACATGTTTCAAATATGATGAGAAACAATTGTTATGTGAGAAAATTGTGATATTTTGTTGAATTAATTATTAGGTATAATATTATTCATCAGATAGAAACTGATTTTATAGGAAATTTTTTAATTAATTAAAAAATTTACTCAATTAACTCCATAAATTTTATAATCGTTTCCGATTTTAAGGCACTTTTACTGATAATTGATGATGTCAGATTGCAGTAACAAGAGACATAATGTTGACGTAATAATCACATTATATGCTGTTAAATTAATAATATAATCTTAAAAACTGCTAGATGCAAAAAAATTACGTTTAGTGCTATTTCCGGTTCAGATTTTAGACTAAGGTCTAGAATCACAGAGTAAAGGTAGCTTGTATAGGCAATGCAACTCAACATTAAAACACCAAAGACGATTCTTTCTGCCAATTTTTCTGGTTCGTTGACGATCGACATTCCCATTATATTTTGACTGATTTTAAATGTTTGCCATGTGTTTCTGTTGAATTTTAACAACCAGGCTGTAATTCGAATGAGAGCAATTGCACCAGCCGTTACGGAGAGCATGGTAATCAATTCCTGCGAAGCTATACGATAGTCGTAGTTAATCTCGTATTTTTTGGAAGATTCGGTAAATTAAAAATTTTTCCATTTAAAAATTCGAATCACTTAAAATTCTGTTTAATGAAAATTTTATTTCAATTGATATTCGGTTAAATTAGAATTTAATTAGAAATTCTGTAAAATAACAATTTTGTCAAAAAAAAATTAATTAGCTAATTTGTGAAGTAAATAGAAATCGTAACAAAAAATTAAATATCGCGCCTAATGTAATTGTCTATTCATTACCAACAGCAACATAAATAGAAAGCTGAATAAATTATGATACTTAAATGAAATTCAATTTGAAAGTTTTAAAAAATAAAATTACCAATAAATGGAAATTTTAATAAAAATAATACCTTCTCATGTGATGAAAATGTAAAAATACATACAATAAAAATAAACAAAGATTCCAATGAAACTTTGGAATTTTGTTACATACAGTTCGACTAATCTTTAACGTAAATTTCGGATTAAAATATTTGTTCGTTTACGAGATTTGCAATAATAATAAAAAATTTAAAAATGCTATATCTTCCGTTCTATTAATCGGATTAAGTTTTACCTTTTTTTTAAATATCAAGGGAAATGAGAGGAATAAATTTCATTTAGAACAATTTTTTATAATTTTGCAACTAAAAAAAATTATTAAATAATAATTGAATAAATTTCGTACGCCAATCTAAAATTAAATTATTTAAACGCTAAAATGATCTTATGTGTGTTTTCTTTAATGTTCCAAAGGAATCCAATTGTAAGTGCAAGTTTAACTTATTTAATTTTAATAATTTTCGAGTATAAACAATTGCAATTTTTGATAGTTGACAACAAAAAATTATTTCGTTCATTTGAACGTTCGAAACTTCAGGCACATTAACTTTAAACAAAAAACAAAATGTTAATATTTGACAAGAAATTTTAAAATAAATTTGTTTTTTCAAAATTGTACAACTGAATTTTTCAAAATTTAATAAAGTTAATTTTAATTATAGTTTTATTTAGTGATAAAACCAATTTTTAATTTGAGGTTATGTCAAGGGGTTGAACCGTTTTAACGTTAAGGTTTTGATTATTTTTTGTAATTTTTAACCCTTTTTTGAGAAAAACGAAAAAATCCAGTCGAATTCAGTAGAAGACACTTTGGAGTCCTGAATGGTGCAGTTTCGTCTCATAACCATTTAAATAATATTTTTCCATTGTTGAACAACAATATTAAGAAATATATAAAAAACGGTTTTTTAATTACAGTATTTATTCATAGGTATTATAATTTCCATTATAAAAGGAAACTTTTAATGACTACAAACAAACTTTAATGTTTAAAATTTTAAATAATGAAAATAATCTTGAGTGAATTCAGGTAAGAATTCAAATTATTTACAACAACTTTACATAAAAATAAATTAATAAATATCAACTGCAGTGGTTTTGTTCGGCCAACGATCCTGTAATACAAATAAATATTCATTTTATTTAATTATTTATATACATAAACGGGCCTTGGCAAGAAATCAAAATGGCCCTTTCGTACAAAAAAGTACTAATAAAAAGAAGACTATAAAAAACATTAAAAATTACAATTATTTTTATACAGTAAACAAAATATTAATATCTTAAAAATATATTTTTTTTAATATATTAAATTCATATTTCAACGATTATAACCTCAATTTTAGGAAAAAAAAAACAAAAATTTGTCAAAAAAACTATATTTCAATTTCCACCTTATATTTTGAAATAAAAACAATGTTAAATAACTATTTTTTGCATAAAAAAACTTACTTTTGATTTATCTTTTAATGGTCGAATCTCCAAAGGAGCAAGAGAGTCATGTTTCCTCCAAGTGTATAAATCATGAGTCCCTAAATATGCCAGAAAAAATGCCTTGCAAATAACCAAACTGAAATACACGTTAGATGCCTGAACCATTGTATTATTTTTCAAACTATTTTCTTCAGATAGAACAAAACAAAAATCTTTAATGAAAACTCATCTCCAAAATAACTTTGCACAACAGCTGATTTATGTCGTCGATATGTTATGAAATTGCCAAAATGGCTTCACTTCCTGTATTTCGAATCTTCGTTCTCTATATATGGTAAAACAGGACAAAAATTAAGAAAAATTAAAAAACGCGGTATATTTAAAACCATCGATACAAAATATTAAGTATTGTTTATTTTAAATAGATAACTATTTTAAGAAATTAAAATGTTTTAAATTATTTAATGACTAATTTATTATTTAAAAGAAAAAGACAAATGTAGATAATAATAATTGTTTAAAAAAGAAAATAACTGCCTTATCAACGAAATGAAGATTATCGTTAAACTCACAAGATGGCGACATTGTCGATAGATGAGAATATGTAAAATCATAGCGATTGGTTAAAGAGAATTGTGAAACCCCGCCCACCAGGTGGCCGTTCGAAAGTGTAGTTGTGTAGTTCATTACGGAGAAACGTCGGGCGCTGCTCTCTTCAATCGAGAGAAAAATCTTAAATGAATCGTGTCGGTGCGTTAATATGTAACGATTAACGAAAAAGTTTACGTGCGGGTCTACCAATTTTTGGGGACGAGGGTCGTGAGTGCCAGTGTTGTTTCAAGATCATTTTTTTTTGGTGTGCAACTCACTTTTTTGAGGGGCTGCAAAACTAGGGTTAGTCGACGTCAGCTGGTCGGAAATGGCGGCGCTGGTGGCAGGTGTCCAGTATGGTTTGTCTTCGCACGCCAATTTTCATGAAAACAAGTCCCTTATCTTCGTCAAACTCACCGATTCAGCGCAGCGTGCCATCGAAGATTTTTTGCGCAATCGGGTAAGTAAATTTGACATTTTTTTGTTCATAACACAATATTCTTTGGTGATGATGATAATTAGCAAATGTGTGTGTATATGTATGTGTGTCCGTCGGTAAGGGAAACGCGAGAGCGAGAGAGAGAGACAGATAGATTTGGTATGAGACGAAGCAAGTGAGAGGGAGAAAGCGTGCAAGTAGGATAGACATATATTTCATAGTTCGACTTTCAGTTCTACTTGGCCCTGATATTTGCATATTTAACAAATCAGAAATAGTTAAAAATGTCGACAACTTCTTTCAACATTTTTATATCAATGATAATATGACGTGAAAATCATAGGTCACGGCGTACATTCATGAAACAGCTGCCACATTTATTCGGCAAATTTTAAAAAACTTATTTTAAAATAAAATATTCTTTTATTTTTCATTTAATTTTTATATTTTTCGGTAATTTCAATGTGACAGCTGAGCCGAACATTGTCTCCGTATGGTTTGACAGTAGGATTACGTAATTACATCTCGTCACTGACAAGCCCTAATCTCTCTCTCTCTATATATATATGTCTCTCCCTCTCTCATTCTTTCGTTCTCTACCAAGTTTCCGAATTTCACTTACATGGTATTATAAAATTTGATCATTTTATGTTGTTAAAATCAGTTTTGTTGAAAACCTTTGTTTGTAAATTCAGAAACAGCTGTTGCGACAGAGATGTGATTCAAACGTCATCGTGACAAGGACTTTTAACCATTTCGAAAACGGTGTCATGATTAAATTGACGTTTCTTTCTTTTTATTGCCTAATTATTTTGTAAATAATATTTAAACTTGTTTGATATTAAACTAAAATTGTTAAATACAATTTTTTTTTATTTTATTTTCTTTGTTTGATTCGTATATAATTAATTTTCGATTCGAAGATGATTTGAAAAAAAAATATTTATCGATTCTCTTCTCCATATTCATTTTGAGGTTATGAATTTGAATAGTATTTTAAAAACTACTATTATCGTTTTTCTTAAAATTTCTCTTCTATCTTCTAAAAAAAAAATATTAAAAAGAAAATAATTTTTATTTAAACATTGAGAAATTTTTTTTTTTTTTTTCATTTACGAAAACAATTTATTTCTCTATTCTACTTGTTTGTTAATATACCTCGGAGTGAGTCATTTTTTTCCCGGAACAAATAATTTTCCTTCCGTTGGTGGTTTACCGATTTACTTATAAAAGAAGAAAATTTATTTTATGACGTAAATTTTTTTTTTTTAAATTAATTCAAGTGAATTCTCATAATTCCCCGCAGGTCACTGCCAACAGAAACGTTATCAAGAATTATGTTTATCTCGCATTTTAAAATATATTACAATTGACACTGGGAATTTGTTTCTGTGGAAAGACCAGATAATGAAATATGTCTTCATTTTGCTTGCGACACTGGCTTTTTCCTCTCTCTCTCTCATTGTTAATCGTGCACGTTTCTAATGACTATTTAATCATTTTTAATAGTCATTAAAAGATCTATATAAGCATCTAATGGTATTACTTAATATATATTTGTACATACAATGAATTTATTAGCACATACTATCTTAATCAATTTTACCCAGGCAAATAAAAATTTCTTGACTAAAAGTTTTTAAATATATAGAAACTAAGGAATGAATATTTTTCAGGAAAAAAAAAATTTGAATTTTGCAAAAAAAAATAATAATATAACTACGTAGAATGAGAAAAAAAACACTTGTGAATTGTTTATTTAAGATAAATATGGAAATATTCTTAGTTTATTGTCCGATTATATTTCACAAATTAGTTTTTAATTTTATTTCAATAAATTCACCTGTGTGTATACTTGATTATATGATACGATATATATATTTTCATTAAAACTCGTAAATTTCATCCAAAAAGAGAGAATTTAATACTTTATCAAGTGAAAAATATTTTTCAATTGAAATTAATAATTTTTTTTTTTTATTTGACGAACTCATTAAATTGTTACATTGTAAAATTTTATATTTTGAATAACAAAGTTTATGAATAATCAATTTTTAAGAAAAAATTTAATTTGTGAGACCTTTTTTTAATTGACTATTTTTGTAATTTATTGTTGAACAATTTATATAATTGAGTAATGTCAATAATAAATCATATATTTTTAAATCAGGATTTTATATAATAAAAGTATAGTTAAATTAATGTTTCAAATAATAAATCACTTATCTAGCAGCATAATATTTCCTGAATTTTCTTTATAAATATTTAAAGAAATTAAATGAAATTTGAGAAATTTAATTGTTAACTAATGTTAACAAAAATTGTTTAATCTATTATTATTATTATTATTATTATTATTATTATTATTATTCAGAAGCGTAGCCAGAAAAAAATTTCGGAGAGCGTTTTGTAAGAGTAAATTTTATTTTTTGCGGTTGGAAAAAGTGGAGGGGGTCAAAAAAATGTAAGATTTCGGGGGGGGGGTTAACCCCCCTGGATACGCACCTGTTGTTATTATTATATTTTAGATATTAGACATAATGATGCCTAAAAATATAGTAGGCGAAAACATTCTGAGAATTAAGGAAATTATTTACTAATTTTATATGACTAGAATTTTGAGGAAAAAATAAAATAAAGATAACTTTTTACACTAATATTTTTAGTTATCACTTGTTGAAACAAGGAAAACAAGTCTTTTCTATACATAATTGAAAAATTGAATATTTTTATGTTGACGAATTTAAATGAAATTTAGAGTTAATTTTTTAAAACTATTTAATATATTTAATTATTATTAATTATTATTAATTATTAAATAATTAAGTATATTTAACCATAATTAATGATTAAATATTTTTAATATTTAATTCTCCATTTTTAATTTAATAATAAAAAAAAAAATACAATAAAGGGGAACAAGATCCGTAAATAAGTTATATTCTTCAATAAAGAATACACGTAACAAATAATTAACCTTTCTTAACATTACGGCGGGCGGAGACCCCCATCTTTTGTGCATGCAACATATGGTGACGCGTGGTTAGTTTTCGGACACGCATCCAGCTGCAAAATTCACGCGTTGTTCATTTTTAGTCGTTCACCTTCTTCCTCTGTGAGAAAATTGTCGCATCCTTTCGCATATGTATAACATAAGTATCAAAAAGTTCCTCTTTTTTTTTATTTTATTTTATTAAATTGGGAATTATTATTATTATTATTATTATTATTATTATTATTATTATTATGGGAACAAATTATTGTTTACAACTGTATAATATAATTAATTTCTATTTTGAAAATTAAATTTTTTTTCTATAAAAATTGTCTTTAAAATTCCATTCTGTAATGTTATTGTCAACAAGGCAGTTACAAATTAAAAGAAAAAATTAATCTTTTAATAAGTCAAAAAATGTGTATTTTGTTATCAATACATTTATGTAAATTGAAGCAGCAAAGACTAATATTAATTGTAATTTTTTTAAAGCATTGCTATCTACGAACTTATATAAATGTGAAAAAAAAGAGAGATAATAATTTCATGTTTTTAGTTGAAAAATCTGAGTTTATAGAAAGAGACAGAGAGAGAGAGAGAGAGAGAGAGAGAGAGAGAGAGAGAGAGAGAGAGAGAGAGAAAAAGTAAATAATATTACTCGTTTCAAATTGGAATCTCCCGTAGGCGGATGAACTTGCAAGGTTATCGAGATTTCTCCATTCTCCTGCGCGAAATAAGACCCTTCTTTAAAGTCTTTCGGTGTATATACCCTCTACCGGAAATTCCCGTAACGACCCCCTAGAGCAATCCAGCTGCCAACGTATTCTTCTGAATTTAAATAACGTCCCCTGTCTTCGGGGCTTTATTTAACGTCTTTTACCTACTAAATTTAATTTTTATTAATATACAATACTTTTTCATTATTTTTTCTATTTAGCAATATATTTTCATAAAAAAAAAATAATCTTTTCTATCTCTGAATTAATAAAAATGTTTACTAATTTAAATTAGTGACTTACTTTTTGCTTTAGAATTAGTTAAATTTTACTAATTATTAGTAAAAGTTACTAATAATTAGCAAAAATTTTACTAATTCAGAAGCAAAAACTAAGTCACTAATTCAAATTAGTAAACATTTTTATTAATTCAAATCGAGATTCAAATTTAGAGAGTATTTCTAATTTTTAAAACTCTCGTTAATTAGTATAAGAAAATGTCTTTAGGCAAAATTCATTTTTCATATAAAAAAAGAGGTGTATTTCTTTTTAATTAAAATGAATTTTTCGCGAAACAAAAAAAAAAAAAAAAAAAGTGAAAAAATTTCTCAATATTCTGGTTCAAATTTCAAATAGTGGAACCATCGCTATTTTGGTAATTTTTTCAGTGTCGAATCACTTCTTGAAAAGTGACATGCGCGTTGAATCGTATCTTGTGATGTGCGACTACCTTTAGATTTATAATTAGAGCAAGGCGACCAGGGCAGGCGCTAAACTCGGTGGCCGCTAAAACCAAGAAGAAGAAGAAGAAAAAAAAACAGCTGGTGTATATAGGAATTCGTTTCTCTTCTCATCGTGTATATAGTGGTTTCGTATGACGATATCTTCCAACTCTCTCAAAAGTCGCGAGATTTCTTCCCCATCCCTCCTCTTTTTTTTTTTGTATAGCATTTCTCACACACACACACACATTCTCGTTTCTTTTCACCTAAACTACCTAGTCCTGTCTTTCTTACTCTTCCCTTTAAAACCCCCATCTGCAATCCACTGGCTTCGCCAAACCACCACCACCACCGCCGCCAGTGAGGATGCAGCTGGTGCGGAGAGCACCATTGATCGTTGTCAGGACGATGCGAGGGTCGAACGCTTTAGCTTTCGAGTTTAGGTATAGGAGTAAGAAAAAGAAACACCGGAGAAAGGATTTCACCCCGATAATTATTGTCGAGACCTTTAAACCACACAGACACCTGAATTTTTTTTTTCTGTATTACTCATCATAATTCATGTTATACCGTGGGGAATTTATAAATATTTTTAATTCTCTTTTTATTACTTTTTTTTCTCTTTTTTATTCTCTCGATAAAATTCAAATTAGACTTGAAATTGATAGTGTGAATGCAATTTTTTTTTAGTCTCTGCATTTGAGTGTATAATTCTGATTGGACGAGTTATACCTAGCTTTAACTCATTTCATTGGTTAGTTTTCAAGGTCATAGAACGATTTGTTTTACTATTGTTTTTATGACCTTGAAATGTAGCCAATAGCAATGGCATCTCTATTTACTCGAACCACGTGCAAAGAAACGTGATTAGTACACCTGGACCTAAAATCAACATAATAATATAATATAGAAAATTTTTGTTTCTGCTAGAATTTTTTTTTTCTGTAAAAATTTCCCCTTTTTTTTGTCTGAATTTTTATTTATTGGATATTTTACTATGCAAAAAAAAAATGCATAAATTTTCTAACAATACATTACACAGCCACACAAAAAAAAGTGTCTTCTCTCTAAATCTGAATTAGTAAAAATGTTTACTAATTTGAATCAGTGACTCACTTTTTGCTTCTGAATTAGTAGAATTTTACTAATTGTTAGTAAAAGTTACTAATAATTAGTAAAATTTTACTAATTCAGAAGCAAAAAGTGAGTCACTGATTCAAATTAGTAAACATTTTTACTGATTCATATTTAGAGAATATGTATTTTGATGCCCTGAATTCGAATCCGACATCAGAATTTGGCCAATGGGTACTGGTTTTGTCCTAACCACAAAAAACACCTTAAAGTACAATGAGCCAAAAGTTTTGAACGTTCAAATGAACAAAATATTTTTTTCAATCTATAAATTATTAGAAATTATAATATTAATGTAAAACAAAACAGTAAATTAAACAAATATTAAATTAATAACTTCTTTTTATATATTTAAAACAATATTTTGTAATAAAATTCGTACTTAAAGAAGTTACAAAAAAAAATTTTGTTCATTTGAACGTTCAAAACTTTTGGCTCATAAAGTACATCTAAGCTTTTAAATGAACAAATTATACCATACATATCGCAAAAAAAATTAGGTAAGCTCATAAAAGTTACTACTTAGGTCTTTTTGTGGTTGCTGATTACGGATCCAATGTCAAGTTTTAAAAATTCAAAATGGCGGATCCAATATGGGGACCAAAATCCTAAAGTTGGACCTAAGTTGGTAAAATTTGTTACTCGTGGGTTTTCGAGGTCGCTGATTACGAATCCAATGTTTGTTTCTAAAAATTCAAAATGGCGGACAATTTAAAAAAAATTTCTTCAGATTCGGTTGAAAATCATTACTCGGGAGTTTTCGAGGTCGCTGTTTATGAATCTGACATTAAAATTTTAATTGGTAACCCCTAAAAATTTCTAGTAATTAATTTCAAGCCAATTGTATTTATTGTGTGTCCATCGGTACTTAACAGCACTCAATCTTTAAATATATATGCTATAGCTAACTCGTGGTTCAGAATAATAAATAAAGTCCGCCATATTGGATCCGACATTTTGGATTTTTAGAAACGGACATAGGATTCATAATCAGCGATCCCGAAAATCCCCGAGTAACAACTTTCATTAACTTAAGTCCAATTTTAGGATTTTTGGCCGCCATATTGGATCCGACATTTAGAATTTTTGAAACTTGACATCGGATCCATAATCAGGAACAACAAAAAAGACCTGAGTAGTAACTTTCATAAGCTTACCTATTTTTAATTGCGCTATGTATGGTATAATTTGTTTGTTTGGAAGCTTAGATGTATTTTTGAGGTTAGAATCGATAGATTTGATGTTTTATATAAATTTTCACTTGGTAAGCTTGTATAATAGTTTATTTAAATTAAAAGACCTTAGAAACTTATTAATATGTATGGTTGGGTTCAATTTTGATCAATCATAAGAGACCATTTTAGCGATTTTAAGGTATTTTTTGAGGTTTGGGGTTTTGACCCCAGATCAAGACACTTTTTTTGTGTGGCTGTGAATTATTTAGCACAAATTTAAAAATTATTTTTGGAGGAAAGTTATTATTGCTGGCCTTAAAAACTTATACTTATATTAATAGCACAAATTTAAAAATTATGAGACAAAAGTTTGGAACGATCAAATGAACGAAAATTTTTTTTTTTTCATTTACTAATAAAAACCCAATAACATCACTCAGAGTAGTAAATAATACAATAATTATCAATAAAAAACCAAAACTATTCACATTAAGGGTGAAAACAACCCTTAATCATATTATGTCTATTGTGAAAAAAAGAATGTCCAAATACAACAATTTGGTGTTCGGCTTTTTTCTTAAAAATACCGCCAAAAATTCTCTAAAAATATACCCAACCAAAATCCATTATCCACATGCGGCGCTCGCACCCCTAAAAGCCACCCCTATAGATGGTCAAAAATAAAAGTGTCATTTTTCACCCTTTGGTGTTCGGCTTTTTTCTTAAAAATACCGCCAAAAATTCTCTAAAAATATACCCAACCAAAATCCATTATCCACATGCGGCGCTCGCACCCCTAAAAGCCACCCCTATAGATGGTGAAAATAAAAGTGTCATTTTTCCACGTTTGGTGTTCGGCTTTTTTCTTAAAAATACCGCCAAAAATTCTCTAAAAATATACCCAACCAAAATCCATTATCCACATGCGGCGCTCGCACCCCTAAAAGCCACCCCTATAGATGGTCAAAAATAAAAGTGTCATTTTTCACCCTTTGGTGTTCGGCTTTTTTCTTAAAAATACCGCCAAAAATTCTCTAAAAATATACCCAACCAAAATCCATTATCCACATGCGGCGCTCGCACCCCTAAAAGCCACCCCTATAGATGGTGAAAATAAAAGTGTCATTTTTCCACGTTTGGTGTTCGGCTTTTTTCTTAAAAATACCGCCAAAAATTCTCTAAAAATATACCCAACCAAAATCCATTATCCACATGCGGCGCTCGCACCCCTAAGAGCCACCCCTATAGATGGTGAAAATAAAAGTGTCATTTTTCCACGTTTGGTGTTCGGCTTTTTTCTTAAAAATACCGCCAAAAATTCTCTAAAAATATACCCAACCAAAATCCATTATCCACATGCGGCGCTCGCACCCCTAAAAGCCACCCCTATAGATGGTCAAAAATAAAAGTGTCATTTTTCACCCTTTGGTGTTCGGCTTTTTTCTTAAAAATACCGCCAAAAATTCTCTAAAAATATACCCAACCAAAATCCATTATCCACATGCGGCGCTCGCACCCCTAAAAGCCACCCCTATAGATGGTGAAAATAAAAGTGTCATTTTTCCACGTTTGGTGTTCGGCTTTTTTCTTAAAAATACCGCCAAAAATTCTCTAAAAATATACCCAACCAAAATCCATTATCCACATGCGGCGCTCGCACCCCTAAAAGCCACCCCTATAGATGGTCAAAAATAAAAGTGTCATTTTTCACCCTTTGGTGTTCGGCTTTTTTCTTAAAAATACCGCCAAAAATTCTCTAAAAATATACCCAACCAAAATCCATTATCCACATGCGGCGCTCGCACCCCTAAAAGCCACCCCTATAGATGGTGAAAATAAAAGTGTCATTTTTCCACGTTTGGTGTTCGGCTTTTTTCTTAAAAATACCGCCAAAAATTCTCTAAAAATATACCCAACCAAAATCCATTATCCACATGCGGCGCTCGCACCCCTAAGAGCCACCCCTATAGATGGTGAAAATAAAAGTGTCATTTTTCCACGTTTGGTGTTCGGCTTTTTTCTTAAAAATACCGCCAAAAATTCTCTAAAAATATACCCAACCAAAATCCATTATCCACATGCGGCGCTCGCACCCCTAAAAGCCACCCCTATAGATGACTAAGATAAAAGTGTCATTTTTCACCCTTTGGTGTTCGGCTTTTTTCTTAAAAATACCGCCAAAAATTCTCTAAAAATATACCCAACCAAAATCCATTATCCACATGCGGCGCTCGCACCCCTAAAAGCCACCCCTATAGATGGTCAAAAATAAAAGTGTCATTTTTCACCCTTTGGTGTTCGGCTTTTTTCTTAAAAATACCGCCAAAAATTCTCTAAAAATATACCCAACCAAAATCCATTATCCACATGCGGCGCTCGCACCCCTAAAAGCCACCCCTATAGATGGTGAAAATAAAAGTGTCATTTTTCCACGTTTGGTGTTCGGCTTTTTTCTTAAAAATACCGCCAAAAATTCTCTAAAAATATACCCAACCAAAATCCATTATCCACATGCGGCGCTCGCACCCCTAAGAGCCACCCCTATAGATGGTGAAAATAAAAGTGTCATTTTTCCACGTTTGGTGTTCGGCTTTTTTCTTAAAAATACCGCCAAAAATTCTCTAAAAATATACCCAACCAAAATCCATTATCCACATGCGGCGCTCGCACCCCTAAAAGCCACCCCTATAGATGGTGAAAATAAAAGTGTCATTTTTCACCCTTTGGTGTTCGGCTTTTTTCTTAAAAATACCGACAAAAATTCTCTAAAAATATACCCAACCAAAATCCATTATCCACATGCGGCGCTCGCACCCCTAAAAGCCACCCCTATAGATGGTCAAAAATAAAAGTGTCATTTTTCACCCTTTGGTGTTCGGCTTTTTTCTTAAAAATACCGCCAAAAATTCTCTAAAAATATACCCAACCAAAATCCATTATCCACATGCGGCGCTCGCACCCCTAAGAGCCACCCCTATAGATGGTGAAAATAAAAGTGTCATTTTTCCACGTTTGGTGTTCGGCTTTTTTCTTAAAAATACCGCCAAAAATTCTCTAAAAATATACCCAACCAAAATCCATTATCCACATGCGGCGCTCGCACCCCTAAAAGCCACCCCTATAGATGGTGAAAATAAAAGTGTCATTTTTCACCCTTTGGTGTTCGACTTTTTTCTTAAAAATACCGCCAAAAATTCTCTAAAAATATACCCAACCAAAATCCATTATCCACATGCGGCGCTCGCACCCCTAAAAGCCACCCCTATAGATGGTGAAAATAAAAGTGTCATTTTTCCACGTTTGGTGTTCGGCTTTTTTCTTAAAAATACCGCCAAAAATTCTCTAAAAATATACCCAACCAAAATCCATTATCCACATGCGGCGCTCGCACCCCTAAAAGCCACCCCTATAGATGGTCAAAAATAAAAGTGTCATTTTTCACCCTTTGGTGTTCGGCTTTTTTCTTAAAAATACCGCCAAAAATTCTCTAAAAATATACCCAACCAAAATCCATTATCCACATGCGGCGCTCGCACCCCTAAAAGCCACCCCTATAGATGGTGAAAATAAAAGTGTCATTTTTCCACGTTTGGTGTTCGGCTTTTTTCTTAAAAATACCGCCAAAAATTCTCTAAAAATATACCCAACCAAAATCCATTATCCACATGCGGCGCTCGCACCCCTAAAAGCCACCCCTATAGATGGTCAAAAATAAAAGTGTCATTTTTCACCCTTTGGTGTTCGGCTTTTTTCTTAAAAATACCGCCAAAAATTCTCTAAAAATATACCCAACCAAAATCCATTATCCACATGCGGCGCTCGCACCCCTAAAAGCCACCCCTATAGATGGTGAAAATAAAAGTGTCATTTTTCCACGTTTGGTGTTCGGCTTTTTTCTTAAAAATACCGCCAAAAATTCTCTAAAAATATACCCAACCAAAATCCATTATCCACATGCGGCGCTCGCACCCCTAAGAGCCACCCCTATAGATGGTGAAAATAAAAGTGTCATTTTTCCACGTTTGGTGTTCGGCTTTTTTCTTAAAAATACCGCCAAAAATTCTCTAAAAATATACCCAACCAAAATCCATTATCCACATGCGGCGCTCGCACCCCTAAAAGCCACCCCTATAGATGGTGAAAATAAAAGTGTCATTTTTCACCCTTTGGTGTTCGGCTTTTTTCTTAAAAATACCGCCAAAAATTCTCTAAAAATATACCCAACCAAAATCCATTATCCACATGCGGCGCTCGCACCCCTAAAAGCCACCCCTATAGATGGTCAAAAATAAAAGTGTCATTTTTCACCCTTTGGTGTTCGGCTTTTTTCTTAAAAATACCGCCAAAAATTCTCTAAAAATATACCCAACCAAAATCCATTATCCACATGCGGCGCTCGCACCCCTAAAAGCCACCCCTATAGATGGTGAAAATAAAAGTGTCATTTTTCCACGTTTGGTGTTCGGCTTTTTTCTTAAAAATACCGCCAAAAATTCTCTAAAAATATACCCAACCAAAATCCATTATCCACATGCGGCGCTCGCACCCCTAAGAGCCACCCCTATAGATGGTGAAAATAAAAGTGTCATTTTTCCACGTTTGGTGTTCGGCTTTTTTCTTAAAAATACCGCCAAAAATTCTCTAAAAATATACCCAACCAAAATCCATTATCCACATGCGGCGCTCGCACCCCTAAAAGCCACCCCTATAGATGGTGAAAATAAAAGTGTCATTTTTCACCCTTTGGTGTTCGGCTTTTTTCTTAAAAATACCGCCAAAAATTCTCTAAAAATATACCCAACCAAAATCCATTATCCACATGCGGCGCTCGCACCCCTAAAAGCCACCCCTATAGATGGTGAAAATAAAAGTGTCATTTTTCACCCTTTGGTGTTCGGCTTTTTTCTTAAAAATACCGACAAAAATTCTCTAAAAATATACCCAACCAAAATCCATTATCCACATGCGGCGCTCGCACCCCTAAAAGCCACCCCTATAGATGGTCAAAAATAAAAGTGTCATTTTTCACCCTTTGGTGTTCGGCTTTTTTCTTAAAAATACCGCCAAAAATTCTCTAAAAATATACCCAACCAAAATCCATTATCCACATGCGGCGCTCGCACCCCTAAGAGCCACCCCTATAGATGGTGAAAATAAAAGTGTCATTTTTCCACGTTTGGTGTTCGGCTTTTTTCTTAAAAATACCGCCAAAAATTCTCTAAAAATATACCCAACCAAAATCCATTATCCACATGCGGCGCTCGCACCCCTAAAAGCCACCCCTATAGATGGTGAAAATAAAAGTGTCATTTTTCCACGTTTGGTGTTCGGCTTTTTTCTTAAAAATACCGCCAAAAATTCTCTAAAAATATACCCAACCAAAATCCATTATCCACATGCGGCGCTCGCACCCCTAAAAGCCACCCCTATAGATGGTGAAAATAAAAGTGTCATTTTTCCACGTTTGGTGTTCGGCTTTTTTCTTAAAAATACCGCCAAAAATTCTCTAAAAATATACCCAACCAAAATCCATTATCCACATGCGGCGCTCGCACCCCTAAAAGCCACCCCTATAGATGGTGAAAATAAAAGTGTCATTTTTCACCCTTTGGTGTTCGGCTTTTTTCTTAAAAATACCGACAAAAATTCTCTAAAAATATACCCAACCAAAATCCATTATCCACATGCGGCGCTCGCACCCCTAAAAGCCACCCCTATAGATGGTCAAAAATAAAAGTGTCATTTTTCACCCTTTGGTGTTCGGCTTTTTTCTTAAAAATACCGCCAAAAATTCTCTAAAAATATACCCAACCAAAATCCATTATCCACATGCGGCGCTCGCACCCCTAAGAGCCACCCCTATAGATGGTGAAAATAAAAGTGTCATTTTTCCACGTTTGGTGTTCGGCTTTTTTCTTAAAAATACCGCCAAAAATTCTCTAAAAATATACCCAACCAAAATCCATTATCCACATGCGGCGCTCGCACCCCTAAAAGCCACCCCTATAGATGGTGAAAATAAAAGTGTCATTTTTCACCCTTTGGTGTTCGGCTTTTTTCTTAAAAATACCGCCAAAAATTCTCTAAAAATATACCCAACCAAAATCCATTATCCACATGCGGCGCTCGCACCCCTAAAAGCCACCCCTATAGATGGTGAAAATAAAAGTGTCATTTTTCCACGTTTGGTGTTCGGCTTTTTTCTTAAAAATACCGCCAAAAATTCTCTAAAAATATACCCAACCAAAATCCATTATCCACATGCGGCGCTCGCACCCCTAAAAGCCACCCCTATAGATGGTCAAAAATAAAAGTGTCATTTTTCACCCTTTGGTGTTCGGCTTTTTTCTTAAAAATACCGCCAAAAATTCTCTAAAAATATACCCAACCAAAATCCATTATCCACATGCGGCGCTCGCACCCCTAAAAGCCACCCCTATAGATGGTGAAAATAAAAGTGTCATTTTTCCACGTTTGGTGTTCGG
This sequence comes from Leptopilina boulardi, assembly GCF_019393585.1. Classification (NCBI taxonomy): domain Eukaryota; kingdom Metazoa; phylum Arthropoda; class Insecta; order Hymenoptera; family Figitidae; genus Leptopilina; species Leptopilina boulardi. Next base: position 532,015 of record NW_026137726.1, read on the forward strand.
CTTTTTTCTTAAAAATACCGCCAAAAATTCTCTAAAAATATACCCAACCAAAATCCATTATCCACATGCGGCGCTCGCACCCCTAAAAGCCACCCCTATAGATGGTCAAAAATAAAAGTGTCATTTTTCACCCTTTGGTGTTCGGCTTTTTTCTTAAAAATACCGCCAAAAATTCTCTAAAAATATACCCAACCAAAATCCATTATCCACATGCGGCGCTCGCACCCCTAAAAGCCACCCCTATAGATGGTGAAAATAAAAGTGTCATTTTTCCACGTTTGGTGTTCGGCTTTTTTCTTAAAAATACCGCCAAAAATTCTCTAAAAATATACCCAACCAAAATCCATTATCCACATGCGGCGCTCGCACCCCTAAAAGCCACCCCTATAGATGGTGAAAATAAAAGTGTCATTTTTCCACGTTTGGTGTTCGGCTTTTTTCTTAAAAATACCGCCAAAAATTCTCTAAAAATATACCCAACCAAAATCCATTATCCACATGCGGCGCTCGCACCCCTAAAAGCCACCCCTATAGATGGTGAAAATAAAAGTGTCATTTTTCACCCTTTGGTGTTCGGCTTTTTTCTTAAAAATACCGCCAAAAATTCTCTAAAAATATACCCAACCAAAATCCATTATCCACATGCGGCGCTCGCACCCCTAAAAGCCACCCCTATAGATGGTCAAAAATAAAAGTGTCATTTTTCACCCTTTGGTGTTCGGCTTTTTTCTTAAAAATACCGCCAAAAATTCTCTAAAAATATACCCAACCAAAATCCATTATCCACATGCGGCGCTCGCACCCCTAAAAGCCACCCCTATAGATGGTGAAAATAAAAGTGTCATTTTTCCACGTTTGGTGTTCGGCTTTTTTCTTAAAAATACCGCCAAAAATTCTCTAAAAATATACCCAACCAAAATCCATTATCCACATGCGGCGCTCGCACCCCTAAGAGCCACCCCTATAGATGGTGAAAATAAAAGTGTCATTTTTCCACGTTTGGTGTTCGGCTTTTTTCTTAAAAATACCGCCAAAAATTCTCTAAAAATATACCCAACCAAAATCCATTATCCACATGCGGCGCTCGCACCCCTAAAAGCCACCCCTATAGATGGTGAAAATAAAAGTGTCATTTTTCACCCTTTGGTGTTCGGCTTTTTTCTTAAAAATACCGCCAAAAATTCTCTAAAAATATACCCAACCAAAATCCATTATCCACATGCGGCGCTCGCACCCCTAAAAGCCACCCCTATAGATGGTGAAAATAAAAGTGTCATTTTTCCACGTTTGGTGTTCGGCTTTTTTCTTAAAAATACCGCCAAAAATTCTCTAAAAATATACCCAACCAAAATCCATTATCCACATGCGGCGCTCGCACCCCTAAAAGCCACCCCTATAGATGGTCAAAAATAAAAGTGTCATTTTTCACCCTTTGGTGTTCGGCTTTTTTCTTAAAAATACCGCCAAAAATTCTCTAAAAATATACCCAACCAAAATCCATTATCCACATGCGGCGCTCGCACCCCTAAAAGCCACCCCTATAGATGGTGAAAATAAAAGTGTCATTTTTCCACGTTTGGTGTTCGGCTTTTTTCTTAAAAATACCGCCAAAAATTCTCTAAAAATATACCCAACCAAAATCCATTATCCACATGCGGCGCTCGCACCCCTAAGAGCCACCCCTATAGATGGTGAAAATAAAAGTGTCATTTTTCCACGTTTGGTGTTCGGCTTTTTTCTTAAAAATACCGCCAAAAATTCTCTAAAAATATACCCAACCAAAATCCATTATCCACATGCGGCGCTCGCACCCCTAAAAGCCACCCCTATAGATGACTAAAATAAAAGTGTCATTTTTCACCCTTTGGTGTTCGGCTTTTTTCTTAAAAATACCGCCAAAAATTCTCTAAAAATATACCCAACCAAAATCCATTATCCACATGCGGCGCTCGCACCCCTAAAAGCCACCCCTATAGATGGTCAAAAATAAAAGTGTCATTTTTCACCCTTTGGTGTTCGGCTTTTTTCTTAAAAATACCGCCAAAAATTCTCTAAAAATATACCCAACCAAAATCCATTATCCACATGCGGCGCTCGCACCCCTAAAAGCCACCCCTATAGATGGTGAAAATAAAAGTGTCATTTTTCCACGTTTGGTGTTCGGCTTTTTTCTTAAAAATACCGCCAAAAATTCTCTAAAAATATACCCAACCAAAATCCATTATCCACATGCGGCGCTCGCACCCCTAAGAGCCACCCCTATAGATGGTGAAAATAAAAGTGTCATTTTTCCACGTTTGGTGTTCGGCTTTTTTCTTAAAAATACCGCCAAAAATTCTCTAAAAATATACCCAACCAAAATCCATTATCCACATGCGGCGCTCGCACCCCTAAAAGCCACCCCTATAGATGGTGAAAATAAAAGTGTCATTTTTCACCCTTTGGTGTTCGGCTTTTTTCTTAAAAATACCGCCAAAAATTCTCTAAAAATATACCCAACCAAAATCCATTATCCACATGCGGCGCTCGCACCCCTAAAAGCCACCCCTATAGATGGTCAAAATAAAAGTGTCATTTTTCACCCTTTGGTGTTCGGCTTTTTTCTTAAAAATACCGCCAAAAATTCTCTAAAAATATACCCAACCAAAATCCATTATCCACATGCGGCGCTCGCACCCCTAAAAGCCACCCCTATAGATGGTGAAAATAAAAGTGTCATTTTTCCACGTTTGGTGTTCGGCTTTTTTCTTAAAAATACCGCCAAAAATTCTCTAAAAATATACCCAACCAAAATCCATTATCCACATGCGGCGCTCGCACCCCTAAAAGCCACCCCTATAGATGGTGAAAATAAAAGTGTCATTTTTCACCCTTTGGTGTTCGGCTTTTTTCTTAAAAATACCGCCAAAAATTCTCTAAAAATATACCCAACCAAAATCCATTATCCACATGCGGCGCTCGCACCCCTAAAAGCCACCCCTATAGATGGTGAAAATAAAAGTGTCATTTTTCCACGTTTGGTGTTCGGCTTTTTTCTTAAAAATACCGCCAAAAATTCTCTAAAAATATACCCAACCAAAATCCATTATCCACATGCGGCGCTCGCACCCCTAAAAGCCACCCCTATAGATGGTCAAAATAAAAGTGTCATTTTTCACCCTTTGGTGTTCGGCTTTTTTCTTAAAAATACCGACAAAAATTCTCTAAAAATATACCCAACCAAAATCCATTATCCACATGCGGCGCTCGCACCCCTAAAAGCCACCCCTATAGATGGTGAAAATAAAAGTGTCATTTTTCCACGTTTGGTGTTCGGCTTTTTTCTTAAAAATACCGCCAAAAATTCTCTAAAAATATACCCAACCAAAATCCATTATCCACATGCGGCGCTCGCACCCCTAAAAGCCACCCCTATAGATGGTCAAAAATAAAAGTGTCATTTTTCACCCTTTGGTGTTCGGCTTTTTTCTTAAAAATACCGCCAAAAATTCTCTAAAAATATACCCAACCAAAATCCATTATCCACATGCGGCGCTCGCACCCCTAAAAGCCACCCCTATAGATGGTGAAAATAAAAGTGTCATTTTTCCACGTTTGGTGTTCGGCTTTTTTCTTAAAAATACCGCCAAAAATTCTCTAAAAATATACCCAACCAAAATCCATTATCCACATGCGGCGCTCGCACCCCTAAAAGCCACCCCTATAGATGGTGAAAATAAAAGTGTCATTTTTCCACGTTTGGTGTTCGGCTTTTTTCTTAAAAATACCGCCAAAAATTCTCTAAAAATATACCCAACCAAAATCCATTATCCACATGCGGCGCTCGCACCCCTAAAAGCCACCCCTATAGATGGTGAAAATAAAAGTGTCATTTTTCACCCTTTGGTGTTCGGCTTTTTTCTTAAAAATACCGCCAAAAATTCTCTAAAAATATACCCAACCAAAATCCATTATCCACATGCGGCGCTCGCACCCCTAAAAGCCACCCCTATAGATGGTCAAAATAAAAGTGTCATTTTTCACCCTTTGGTGTTCGGCTTTTTTCTTAAAAATACCGCCAAAAATTCTCTAAAAATATACCCAACCAAAATCCATTATCCACATGCGGCGCTCGCACCCCTAAAAGCCACCCCTATAGATGGTGAAAATAAAAGTGTCATTTTTCCACGTTTGGTGTTCGGCTTTTTTCTTAAAAATACCGCCAAAAATTCTCTAAAAATATACCCAACCAAAATCCATTATCCACATGCGGCGCTCGCACCCCTAAAAGCCACCCCTATAGATGGTGAAAATAAAAGTGTCATTTTTCCACGTTTGGTGTTCGGCTTTTTTCTTAAAAATACCGCCAAAAATTCTCTAAAAATATACCCAACCAAAATCCATTATCCACATGCGGCGCTCGCACCCCTAAAAGCCACCCCTATAGATGGTGAAAATAAAAGTGTCATTTTTCCACGTTTGGTGTTCGGCTTTTTTCTTAAAAATACCGCCAAAAATTCTCTAAAAATATACCCAACCAAAATCCATTATCCACATGCGGCGCTCGCACCCCTAAAAGCCACCCCTATAGATGGTGAAAATAAAAGTGTCATTTTTCACCCTTTGGTGTTCGGCTTTTTTCTTAAAAATACCGCCAAAAATTCTCTAAAAATATACCCAACCAAAATCCATTATCCACATGCGGCGCTCGCACCCCTAAAAGCCACCCCTATAGATGGTGAAAATAAAAGTGTCATTTTTCACCCTTTGGTGTTCGGCTTTTTTCTTAAAAATACCGCCAAAAATTCTCTAAAAATATACCCAACCAAAATCCATTATCCACATGCGGCGCTCGCACCCCTAAAAGCCACCCCTATAGATGGTCAAAAATAAAAGTGTCATTTTTCACCCTTTGGTGTTCGGCTTTTTTCTTAAAAATACCGCCAAAAATTCTCTAAAAATATACCCAACCAAAATCCATTATCCACATGCGGCGCTCGCACCCCTAAAAGCCACCCCTATAGATGGTGAAAATAAAAGTGTCATTTTTCCACGTTTGGTGTTCGGCTTTTTTCTTAAAAATACCGCCAAAAATTCTCTAAAAATATACCCAACCAAAATCCATTATCCACATGCGGCGCTCGCACCCCTAAAAGCCACCCCTATAGATGGTGAAAATAAAAGTGTCATTTTTCCACGTTTGGTGTTCGGCTTTTTTCTTAAAAATACCGCCAAAAATTCTCTAAAAATATACCCAACCAAAATCCATTATCCACATGCGGCGCTCGCACCCCTAAAAGCCACCCCTATAGATGGTGAAAATAAAAGTGTCATTTTTCCACGTTTGGTGTTCGGCTTTTTTCTTAAAAATACCGCCAAAAATTCTCTAAAAATATACCCAACCAAAATCCATTATCCACATGCGGCGCTCGCACCCCTAAAAGCCACCCCTATAGATGGTGAAAATAAAAGTGTCATTTTTCACCCTTTGGTGTTCGGCTTTTTTCTTAAAAATACCGCCAAAAATTCTCTAAAAATATACCCAACCAAAATCCATTATCCACATGCGGCGCTCGCACCCCTAAAAGCCACCCCTATAGATGGTCAAAAATAAAAGTGTCATTTTTCACCCTTTGGTGTTCGGCTTTTTTCTTAAAAATACCGCCAAAAATTCTCTAAAAATATACCCAACCAAAATCCATTATCCACATGCGGCGCTCGCACCCCTAAGAGCCACCCCTATAGATGGTGAAAATAAAAGTGTCATTTTTCCACGTTTGGTGTTCGGCTTTTTTCTTAAAAATACCGCCAAAAATTCTCTAAAAATATACCCAACCAAAATCCATTATCCACATGCGGCGCTCGCACCCCTAAAAGCCACCCCTATAGATGGTGAAAATAAAAGTGTCATTTTTCACCCTTTGGTGTTCGGCTTTTTTCTTAAAAATACCGCCAAAAATTCTCTAAAAATATACCCAACCAAAATCCATTATCCACATGCGGCGCTCGCACCCCTAAAAGCCACCCCTATAGATGGTGAAAATAAAAGTGTCATTTTTCCACGTTTGGTGTTCGGCTTTTTTCTTAAAAATACCGCCAAAAATTCTCTAAAAATATACCCAACCAAAATCCATTATCCACATGCGGCGCTCGCACCCCTAAAAGCCACCCCTATAGATGGTCAAAAATAAAAGTGTCATTTTTCACCCTTTGGTGTTCGGCTTTTTTCTTAAAAATACCGCCAAAAATTCTCTAAAAATATACCCAACCAAAATCCATTATCCACATGCGGCGCTCGCACCCCTAAAAGCCACCCCTATAGATGGTGAAAATAAAAGTGTCATTTTTCCACGTTTGGTGTTCGGCTTTTTTCTTAAAAATACCGCCAAAAATTCTCTAAAAATATACCCAACCAAAATCCATTATCCACATGCGGCGCTCGCACCCCTAAAAGCCACCCCTATAGATGGTCAAAAATAAAAGTGTCATTTTTCACCCTTTGGTGTTCGGCTTTTTTCTTAAAAATACCGCCAAAAATTCTCTAAAAATATACCCAACCAAAATCCATTATCCACATGCGGCGCTCGCACCCCTAAAAGCCACCCCTATAGATGGTGAAAATAAAAGTGTCATTTTTCCACGTTTGGTGTTCGGCTTTTTTCTTAAAAATACCGCCAAAAATTCTCTAAAAATATACCCAACCAAAATCCATTATCCACATGCGGCGCTCGCACCCCTAAAAGCCACCCCTATAGATGGTGAAAATAAAAGTGTCATTTTTCCACGTTTGGTGTTCGGCTTTTTTCTTAAAAATACCGCCAAAAATTCTCTAAAAATATACCCAACCAAAATCCATTATCCACATGCGGCGCTCGCACCCCTAAAAGCCACCCCTATAGATGGTGAAAATAAAAGTGTCATTTTTCACCCTTTGGTGTTCGGCTTTTTTCTTAAAAATACCGCCAAAAATTCTCTAAAAATATACCCAACCAAAATCCATTATCCACATGCGGCGCTCGCACCCCTAAAAGCCACCCCTATAGATGGTCAAAAATAAAAGTGTCATTTTTCACCCTTTGGTGTTCGGCTTTTTTCTTAAAAATACCGCCAAAAATTCTCTAAAAATATACCCAACCAAAATCCATTATCCACATGCGGCGCTCGCACCCCTAAAAGCCACCCCTATAGATGGTGAAAATAAAAGTGTCATTTTTCCACGTTTGGTGTTCGGCTTTTTTCTTAAAAATACCGCCAAAAATTCTCTAAAAATATACCCAACCAAAATCCATTATCCACATGCGGCGCTCGCACCCCTAAAAGCCACCCCTATAGATGGTGAAAATAAAAGTGTCATTTTTCCACGTTTGGTGTTCGGCTTTTTTCTTAAAAATACCGCCAAAAATTCTCTAAAAATATACCCAACCAAAATCCATTATCCACATGCGGCGCTCGCACCCCTAAAAGCCACCCCTATAGATGGTGAAAATAAAAGTGTCATTTTTCACCCTTTGGTGTTCGGCTTTTTTCTTAAAAATACCGCCAAAAATTCTCTAAAAATATACCCAACCAAAATCCATTATCCACATGCGGCGCTCGCACCCCTAAAAGCCACCCCTATAGATGGTGAAAATAAAAGTGTCATTTTTCACCCTTTGGTGTTCGGCTTTTTTCTTAAAAATACCGCCAAAAATTCTCTAAAAATATACCCAACCAAAATCCATTATCCACATGCGGCGCTCGCACCCCTAAAAGCCACCCCTATAGATGGTCAAAAATAAAAGTGTCATTTTTCACCCTTTGGTGTTCGGCTTTTTTCTTAAAAATACCGCCAAAAATTCTCTAAAAATATACCCAACCAAAATCCATTATCCACATGCGGCGCTCGCACCCCTAAAAGCCACCCCTATAGATGGTGAAAATAAAAGTGTCATTTTTCCACGTTTGGTGTTCGGCTTTTTTCTTAAAAATACCGCCAAAAATTCTCTAAAAATATACCCAACCAAAATCCATTATCCACATGCGGCGCTCGCACCCCTAAAAGCCACCCCTATAGATGGTGAAAATAAAAGTGTCATTTTTCCACGTTTGGTGTTCGGCTTTTTTCTTAAAAATACCGCCAAAAATTCTCTAAAAATATACCCAACCAAAATCCATTATCCACATGCGGCGCTCGCACCCCTAAAAGCCACCCCTATAGATGGTGAAAATAAAAGTGTCATTTTTCCACGTTTGGTGTTCGGCTTTTTTCTTAAAAATACCGCCAAAAATTCTCTAAAAATATACCCAACCAAAATCCATTATCCACATGCGGCGCTCGCACCCCTAAAAGCCACCCCTATAGATGGTGAAAATAAAAGTGTCATTTTTCACCCTTTGGTGTTCGGCTTTTTTCTTAAAAATACCGCCAAAAATTCTCTAAAAATATACCCAACCAAAATCCATTATCCACATGCGGCGCTCGCACCCCTAAAAGCCACCCCTATAGATGGTCAAAAATAAAAGTGTCATTTTTCACCCTTTGGTGTTCGGCTTTTTTCTTAAAAATACCGCCAAAAATTCTCTAAAAATATACCCAACCAAAATCCATTATCCACATGCGGCGCTCGCACCCCTAAAAGCCACCCCTATAGATGGTGAAAATAAAAGTGTCATTTTTCCACGTTTGGTGTTCGGCTTTTTTCTTAAAAATACCGCCAAAAATTCTCTAAAAATATACCCAACCAAAATCCATTATCCACATGCGGCGCTCGCACCCCTAAAAGCCACCCCTATAGATGGTGAAAATAAAAGTGTCATTTTTCACCCTTTGGTGTTCGGCTTTTTTCTTAAAAATACCGCCAAAAATTCTCTAAAAATATACCCAACCAAAATCCATTATCCACATGCGGCGCTCGCACCCCTAAAAGCCACCCCTATAGATGGTGAAAATAAAAGTGTCATTTTTCCACGTTTGGTGTTCGGCTTTTTTCTTAAAAATACCGCCAAAAATTCTCTAAAAATATACCCAACCAAAATCCATTATCCACATGCGGCGCTCGCACCCCTAAAAGCCACCCCTATAGATGGTCAAAAATAAAAGTGTCATTTTTCACCCTTTGGTGTTCGGCTTTTTTCTTAAAAATACCGCCAAAAATTCTCTAAAAATATACCCAACCAAAATCCATTATCCACATGCGGCGCTCGCACCCCTAAAAGCCACCCCTATAGATGGTGAAAATAAAAGTGTCATTTTTCCACGTTTGGTGTTCGGCTTTTTTCTTAAAAATACCGCCAAAAATTCTCTAAAAATATACCCAACCAAAATCCATTATCCACATGCGGCGCTCGCACCCCTAAAAGCCACCCCTATAGATGGTGAAAATAAAAGTGTCATTTTTCCACGTTTGGTGTTCGGCTTTTTTCTTAAAAATACCGCCAAAAATTCTCTAAAAATATACCCAACCAAAATCCATTATCCACATGCGGCGCTCGCACCCCTAAAAGCCACCCCTATAGATGGTGAAAATAAAAGTGTCATTTTTCACCCTTTGGTGTTCGGCTTTTTTCTTAAAAATACCGCCAAAAATTCTCTAAAAATATACCCAACCAAAATCCATTATCCACATGCGGCGCTCGCACCCCTAAAAGCCACCCCTATAGATGGTCAAAAATAAAAGTGTCATTTTTCACCCTTTGGTGTTCGGCTTTTTTCTTAAAAATACCGCCAAAAATTCTCTAAAAATATACCCAACCAAAATCCATTATCCACATGCGGCGCTCGCACCCCTAAAAGCCACCCCTATAGATGGTGAAAATAAAAGTGTCATTTTTCCACGTTTGGTGTTCGGCTTTTTTCTTAAAAATACCGCCAAAAATTCTCTAAAAATATACCCAACCAAAATCCATTATCCACATGCGGCGCTCGCACCCCTAAAAGCCACCCCTATAGATGGTGAAAATAAAAGTGTCATTTTTCCACGTTTGGTGTTCGGCTTTTTTCTTAAAAATACCGCCAAAAATTCTCTAAAAATATACCCAACCAAAATCCATTATCCACATGCGGCGCTCGCACCCCTAAAAGCCACCCCTATAGATGGTGAAAATAAAAGTGTCATTTTTCACCCTTTGGTGTTCGGCTTTTTTCTTAAAAATACCGCCAAAAATTCTCTAAAAATATACCCAACCAAAATCCATTATCCACATGCGGCGCTCGCACCCCTAAAAGCCACCCCTATAGATGGTGAAAATAAAAGTGTCATTTTTCACCCTTTGGTGTTCGGCTTTTTTCTTAAAAATACCGCCAAAAATTCTCTAAAAATATACCCAACCAAAATCCATTATCCACATGCGGCGCTCGCACCCCTAAAAGCCACCCCTATAGATGGTCAAAATAAAAGTGTCATTTTTCACCCTTTGGTGTTCGGCTTTTTTCTTAAAAATACCGCCAAAAATTCTCTAAAAATATACCCAACCAAAATCCATTATCCACATGCGGCGCTCGCACCCCTAAAAGCCACCCCTATAGATGGTGAAAATAAAAGTGTCATTTTTCCACGTTTGGTGTTCGGCTTTTTTCTTAAAAATACCGCCAAAAATTCTCTAAAAATATACCCAACCAAAATCCATTATCCACATGCGGCGCTCGCACCCCTAAAAGCCACCCCTATAGATGGTGAAAATAAAAGTGTCATTTTTCACCCTTTGGTGTTCGGCTTTTTTCTTAAAAATACCGCCAAAAATTCTCTAAAAATATACCCAACCAAAATCCATTATCCACATGCGGCGCTCGCACCCCTAAAAGCCACCCCTATAGATGGTGAAAATAAAAGTGTCATTTTTCCACGTTTGGTGTTCGGCTTTTTTCTTAAAAATACCGCCAAAAATTCTCTAAAAATATACCCAACCAAAATCCATTATCCACATGCGGCGCTCGCACCCCTAAAAGCCACCCCTATAGATGGTCAAAAATAAAAGTGTCATTTTTCACCCTTTGGTGTTCGGCTTTTTTCTTAAAAATACCGCCAAAAATTCTCTAAAAATATACCCAACCAAAATCCATTATCCACATGCGGCGCTCGCACCCCTAAAAGCCACCCCTATAGATGGTGAAAATAAAAGTGTCATTTTTCCACGTTTGGTGTTCGGCTTTTTTCTTAAAAATACCGCCAAAAATTCTCTAAAAATATACCCAACCAAAATCCATTATCCACATGCGGCGCTCGCACCCCTAAAAGCCACCCCTATAGATGGTGAAAATAAAAGTGTCATTTTTCCACGTTTGGTGTTCGGCTTTTTTCTTAAAAATACCGCCAAAAATTCTCTAAAAATATACCCAACCAAAATCCATTATCCACATGCGGCGCTCGCACCCCTAAAAGCCACCCCTATAGATGACTAAAATAAAAGTGTCATTTTTCACCCTTTGGTGTTCGGCTTTTTTCTTAAAAATACCGCCAAAAATTCTCTAAAAATATACCCAACCAAAATCCATTATCCACATGCGGCGCTCGCACCCCTAAAAGCCACCCCTATAGATGGTCAAAAATAAAAGTGTCATTTTTCACCCTTTGGTGTTCGGCTTTTTTCTTAAAAATACCGCCAAAAATTCTCTAAAAATATACCCAACCAAAATCCATTATCCACATGCGGCGCTCGCACCCCTAAAAGCCACCCCTATAGATGGTGAAAATAAAAGTGTCATTTTTCCACGTTTGGTGTTCGGCTTTTTTCTTAAAAATACCGCCAAAAATTCTCTAAAAATATACCCAACCAAAATCCATTATCCACATGCGGCGCTCGCACCCCTAAAAGCCACCCCTATAGATGGTGAAAATAAAAGTGTCATTTTTCCACGTTTGGTGTTCGGCTTTTTTCTTAAAAATACCGCCAAAAATTCTCTAAAAATATACCCAACCAAAATCCATTATCCACATGCGGCGCTCGCACCCCTAAAAGCCACCCCTATAGATGGTGAAAATAAAAGTGTCATTTTTCACCCTTTGGTGTTCGGCTTTTTTCTTAAAAATACCGCCAAAAATTCTCTAAAAATATACCCAACCAAAATCCATTATCCACATGCGGCGCTCGCACCCCTAAAAGCCACCCCTATAGATGGTGAAAATAAAAGTGTCATTTTTCACCCTTTGGTGTTCGGCTTTTTTCTTAAAAATACCGACAAAAATTCTCTAAAAATATACCCAACCAAAATCCATTATCCACATGCGGCGCTCGCACCCCTAAAAGCCACCCCTATAGATGGTCAAAAATAAAAGTGTCATTTTTCACCCTTTGGTGTTCGGCTTTTTTCTTAAAAATACCGCCAAAAATTCTCTAAAAATATACCCAACCAAAATCCATTATCCACATGCGGCGCTCGCACCCCTAAAAGCCACCCCTATAGATGGTGAAAATAAAAGTGTCATTTTTCCACGTTTGGTGTTCGGCTTTTTTCTTAAAAATACCGCCAAAAATTCTCTAAAAATATACCCAACCAAAATCCATTATCCACATGCGGCGCTCGCACCCCTAAGAGCCACCCCTATAGATGGTGAAAATAAAAGTGTCATTTTTCCACGTTTGGTGTTCGGCTTTTTTCTTAAAAATACCGCCAAAAATTCTCTAAAAATATACCCAACCAAAATCCATTATCCACATGCGGCGCTCGCACCCCTAAAAGCCACCCCTATAGATGGTGAAAATAAAAGTGTCATTTTTCACCCTTTGGTGTTCGACTTTTTTCTTAAAAATACCGCCAAAAATTCTCTAAAAATATACCCAACCAAAATCCATTATCCACATGCGGCGCTCGCACCCCTAAAAGCCACCCCTATAGATGGTGAAAATAAAAGTGTCATTTTTCCACGTTTGGTGTTCGGCTTTTTTCTTAAAAATACCGCCAAAAATTCTCTAAAAATATACCCAACCAAAATCCATTATCCACATGCGGCGCTCGCACCCCTAAAAGCCACCCTATAGATGGTGAAAATAAAAGTGTCATTTTTCCACGTTTGGTGTTCGGCTTTTTTCTTAAAAATACCGCCAAAAATTCTCTAAAAATATACCCAACCAAAATCCATTATCCACATGCGGCGCTCGCACCCCTAAGAGCCACCCCTATAGATGGTGAAAATAAAAGTGTCATTTTTCCACGTTTGGTGTTCGGCTTTTTTCTTAAAAATACCGCCAAAAATTCTCTAAAAATATACCCAACCAAAATCCATTATCCACATGCGGCGCTCGCACCCCTAAAAGCCACCCCTATAGATGGTGAAAATAAAAGTGTCATTTTTCACCCTTTGGTGTTCGACTTTTTTCTTAAAAATACCGCCAAAAATTCTCTAAAAATATACCCAACCAAAATCCATTATCCACATGCGGCGCTCGCACCCCTAAAAGCCACCCCTATAGATGGTGAAAATAAAAGTGTCATTTTTCACCCTTTGGTGTTCGGCTTTTTTCTTAAAAATACCGCCAAAAATTCTCTAAAAATATACCCAACCAAAATCCATTATCCACATGCGGCGCTCGCACCCCTAAAAGCCACCCCTATAGATGGTGAAAATAAAAGTGTCATTTTTCCACGTTTGGTGTTCGGCTTTTTTCTTAAAATTACCGCCAAAAATTCTCTAAAAATATACCCAACCAAAATCCATTATCCACATGCGGCGCTCGCACCCCTAAAAGCCACCCCTATAGATGGTGAAAATAAAAGTGTCATTTTTCACCCTTTGGTGTTCGACTTTTTTCTTAAAAATACCGCCAAAAATTCTCTAAAAATATACCCAACCAAAATCCATTATCCACATGCGGCGCTCGCACCCCTAAAAGCCACCCCTATAGATGGTGAAAATAAAAGTGTCATTTTTCCACGTTTGGTGTTCGGCTTTTTTCTTAAAAATACCGCCAAAAATTCTCTAAAAATATACCCAACCAAAATCCATTATCCACATGCGGCGCTCGCACCCCTAAAAGCCACCCCTATAGATGGTGAAAATAAAAGTGTCATTTTTCCACGTTTGGTGTTCGGCTTTTTTCTTAAAAATACCGCCAAAAATTCTCTAAAAATATACCCAACCAAAATCCATTATCCACATGCGGCGCTCGCACCCCTAAAAGCCACCCCTATAGATGGTCAAAAATAAAAGTGTCATTTTTCACCCTTTGGTGTTCGGCTTTTTTCTTAAAAATACCGCCAAAAATTCTCTAAAAATATACCCAACCAAAATCCATTATCCACATGCGGCGCTCGCACCCCTAAAAGCCACCCCTATAGATGGTGAAAATAAAAGTGTCATTTTTCCACGTTTGGTGTTCGGCTTTTTTCTTAAAAATACCGCCAAAAATTCTCTAAAAATATACCCAACCAAAATCCATTATCCACATGCGGCGCTCGCACCCCTAAAAGCCACCCCTATAGATGGTGAAAATAAAAGTGTCATTTTTCCACGTTTGGTGTTCGGCTTTTTTCTTAAAAATACCGCCAAAAATTCTCTAAAAATATACCCAACCAAAATCCATTATCCACATGCGGCGCTCGCACCCCTAAAAGCCACCCCTATAGATGGTGAAAATAAAAGTGTCATTTTTCCACGTTTGGTGTTCGGCTTTTTTCTTAAAAATACCGCCAAAAATTCTCTAAAAATATACCCAACCAAAATCCATTATCCACATGCGGCGCTCGCACCCCTAAAAGCCACCCCTATAGATGGTCAAAAATAAAAGTGTCATTTTTCACCCTTTGGTGTTCGGCTTTTTTCTTAAAAATACCGCCAAAAAAAAATTCGTCACTATTAAAAACTTTTCTTACTTTATCACTTTATTAAACTTGTAAATAAATTAAAAAATTAACATTATTAAAAATTAATGTTATTAAAATTAATGCAATATGTAACATGTAGATAAAAGAACACCAAACATGAAGCTGAAGTCCGCAACGTTTAAAAAAATTAAAAATGTAAAAAATTAACTTTTCGCAATGACAACCGCTTAAAATACACTTTACTATAACAAAAACAAAATGTTGAATCATGAACCCCCAAATAAACCTGAAATTGGGGGTAACTTGACCCACGTCATCAGTAAAGTACCCTTAAATGGCCCAACTTTTCAAATTTTTTGGTTAAAATGGCTTCTCCTAACCATAAGACTAAAAGATATGTACATTAGAACCCCCCAGAGGGGGCGGAAAGCGTTGGTGTTGGGGTTAACTTGCCCGACGTCATCGGAAAGTACCCTTAAATGTCAACTTATACCGCGCCGTGGTTGCTGTTTACACTGGCGCGCGCCGACATAAAATGTTTGATACATATTTAATATCTCGAAAACAAAAAAACTCGGCATTCTGAAAATTTATATACAGATCGGAAAAAACCTCAACTTTTCTTTGTAATTATTTATTTTAAAAAAACGAAATTCACCATCGGAAAGAGCATGAAAAAAACTTGAAAAAACATACCTGCCTAAATTTTATTTATTACATTTATAGACAGAAAAAATTCAAATAGTAGGCGGTGTCAGGAAAAACTGATAAAATTGACCCCCTCTATCTCCCCCAAAATTCGAAAAAAGTCAAAACTTTTTTTGGGGATATTTTTCTATCAGGTAGGACAACAATTTCCCTAAGTTTTACTTTTTTGAGAAATCAATTTTTTAACTCAGGACATTACACGTAAAATGCCTCACATTTGAGCCTGTAAATATTTGCGGAATGCAATTTGATGTTAACCTCCCCCCAAAAAATTTACGTCTATAATATCTTTGTTATTATGCATAGTTAATAATCGATTAAGCTAGAAAAATACCTTCATGTTTAAATTGTTTGATCTTCGATGCTTGCAAAAATTTTAATTCTGAGATTTAAGTATTATATGTATAGTAACCCGAGGCGAAATTTAAGGCATACTTTACAAGGAGTAAAAAGAATAGCCGGGACCAAAAATTTTATTGTTTAGATACCTTCTGTAATATACGAAAAAAAAATTCTAAACAATGGACGGAACGAACACTTTAAAATAATAAGAAAAATTTATTGACCTAATGAAAATTAAAAAATAAGAGTTTTTAATAACAAAATTTTTCTTCATTTAATAAAATTAAAAAATTTTTCAACAAAAAATTTAAAAAAATTTTATGCACAAAATTTTTTATTGTTTTGGGAATTAAAAAAATGTTTTTTGAAAAAAATATTTTTTAAATCTTTTTAACAAAAATTTGTTAATTCAGAAAATATTTTATCATTTTAATTTGTAATAATGGTTCCTGGAATTAAATGTGCACGCACACATATGTCAGAGACAGTGTAAGTTTGAACCTAGTGGATAGAAGCAGAGATATTTACTTGCAGGCGACATTGACTCTGGCTGGGACTGGTGTAGTGCAGGCGGGGATATTCGGTCGCGTCCGGTGTACTTCGTTTACGCTCGGCGCTACCCCCGCCGGCCGCCACATTCACCTTCAAGGCTCTGGCGAAAGTCGACTGTAAAACGTTTCTTGCATTTCTCGACTAATTTCGTTCTTTCTCCACTCGGAAACAAATTTTTTTGTGCTAGCACGGCGGTTTAAATGTAACACAATTTTTTTGTTAAATATTTAGCTAATAACATAAATTTTTTTTGTTAAAAAAATTGATTTTTTTATTACGAAAAAAATTTTTTTTCCAAAAATTGTTATTTTTTATTACAAAAAAAAATTTGTTTTCTAAAAATTGTTATTTTTTTTAAGAGAAAAAAGTTTATTTAAAAGAGAAATTTTTTTTTAAATGTTATCAAAATATGAGTCATATTTTTTTCGAAAGAAATTCGAAAAAACGGCTTTTTTCCCTTGTCACAGTAGACTTCCCCCTTAAATATTTTGCTAAAATTAAAAAAAAAATTTTGGTAAAATAAATCATTTTTTTAAGTAACAAAAATTTTTTTTATTAAGAGATAGAGAGATAAGGGTCTTTGTTGTCAAAGTTGTACTTTAGAAAGTGTAACTTTGATAACATTTTTTTTCTTTTAATAAAAAAATAAAATTTTCTTTTAAATAAATTTTTTTTTCTCTTAAAAAAAAATTTTTTTCGATAAAAAAAATCAATTTTTTTAACAAAAAAAATTTATGTTATTAGCTAAATATTTAACAAAAAAATTGTGTTACATTTAAACCGCCGTGCTAGCACAAAAAAATTTGTTTCCGAGTGGAGAGAGAACGAAATTAGTCGAGAAATGCAAGAAACGTTTTACAGTCGACTTTCGCCAGAGCCTTGAAGGTGAATGTGGCGGCCGGCGGGGGTAGCGCCGAGCGTAAACGAAGTACACCGGACGCGACCGAATATCCCCGCCTGCACTACACCAGTCCCAGCCAGAGTCAATGTCGCCTGCAAGTAAATATATCTGCTTTTATCCACTCTGTTCAAACTTACACACGGAAGAAATTTAGTACACTGAAAAAAAATTTATTTGATTCAAATACTTTAAATTATTTGAAAAATATTTAATTGGTTCAAATACTTTTTATTTGGATAAAAAAAATATGTATTTGATTCAAATAACTTGAATTATTTGAATCGCATTTATTTGAACCAAATAAATCGTATTTGGTTCAATTAAATAATTAATTGAATTGAATAAATGGATTTATTTAATAAAAATAATGAGTTACTTGAAACTATTCATTAATTTATTTCACTCAAATATTTCGTTTATTTGGTACAAATAAAAAGTATTTGACACAATAAATTTATGTAATTGATTCAAATAAACTGAATTATTTAATACAAATAATTCGTTATTTAATCCTAATACACTATTTTATTAAGACAAATAAAAAAATATTTCAATCAATTAAATATTTATTTGAAACGATGATAATGATTTACTTGAAACAATTAATTTATTTATTTCACTCAAATATTTCATTTTTTTGATACAAATAAAAAGTATTTGATACAATAAATTTATTAATTCTAATTAATTAAATTATTTAATATAAATAATGCGTTATTTAAATAATACACTATTTTATTGAAGGAAAATAAAATATTTTGATAAATTAAATATTTAAGTGTAATGAGAGTAATCAGTTATTTGATACCTACTATTCATTTATTTATATATATTATTTAATAATATTCGAAGTCCAAAAGTCAAATATTTTTTCATCTACAAAAAATTAATATTTACAATGATTCAGAACAACGAAAAACGCATTTTTAATAAAAATATATTTACACTTTTTTTTGAAAATTCACCTGGGATGATTCATGATAATAATCATGAAACATATAATTAATTATATTTTATAAATTGCATTTAATTGGAAAATATAATTTAATATCTTAACTTTAACTTAATGATGCCAAGCACTTTTCTGAGTTAGGTATTTTGCAAGTTCAAATGACATCAAGAAGTTAACATTCGTTTTCACGTACCGTGCGTAGCGTAGTTGGTAAAGCGTTAGACTCATAATCCGTAGTATAGGTCGTAGGTTCGATTCCCACCATGCGTTAGATTTATTTATTTCTCAGGTTTGCGTTTAATCATTAATTCTATGTATGAATTAGTTGAAAAATGAAAATATACGATCATAGTATGCAGAAATTACATATTTTTTAATTTATTTATTTATTATTTGAGTTAGAATTTAATTTAGAAATTGAAGAATTAGTAAATAAATATGTTATTTATTCAATTCAAATTTTGACTTATTTGAATCAAAAAATTCTTACATTTTATGCAAATAAATTATGTATTTAGATCAAATAAAATAATAATTGCCGCAATTAAAGAGGTTTTAGTTTCAATTAAAACAATTACTTATGACAAATAATCGAATATTTGATTCAAGAAAATTTTTAGTTGTTTCAAGAAAAATATTTTATTAAAGCAAATAAATATTTATTTGAGTCAAAAAACATGCAGTATTGAATGAAATAATTTTCCTAATTTATTCAAATAATTATTTATTCGCTTTGAATATTCCATTTAATTGATTTGAATACTTTGTATTTGATTCAAATAACTATTTATTTGATACGATAAAATAAAATACTTAGGTTGAGTAAATGTGTATTTGGTTCAAATACATATTTATTGGATAATAGACAAGTAAATGATGTATTTGGATCAAATACTTTTTATTTGATCTAAATAAATTTTTTTTTCAGTGTAGCAATATTTGATAAATCTGATAGGAAATTTTAGTATTCTCTTTTTCAAACGCGGAACATTTAAGTTTGATAACGAAAATCGGTATATTTTTACGAATAGTCTTTTTAGTAAATATATTCCAGAAATTGAAATTATTATTTCGTAAATTGATAAATTTATACGAAAAACCAGAAGTAAGTTAAACCGACGCGCACTTCGTTATTTACTAAATTTATATGAAAATTTGGAAAGATTATTTCGAAATTTGTTAAAACTATACTAAAAATTCGAAGTGGTTCAGTCGTGACAGAAGACGACAGACACACCAATAGATTCTACGCCAAAGTTTTATCTCTTTCTCATCTCGATAATGGATTTTGGTTGGGTATATTTTTGGAGAATTTTTGGC